>NW_007360988.1:1214566-1412729 GCF_000409485.1 Glarea lozoyensis ATCC 20868 | reverse complement strand
ATTGGAAATAATGATAGGGAGTAGTCCTCTTTTGTACTTTGTTTCCTGTGCCTTCATTTGGCATGACACGCGAGTTTCTTCAAGTCAAGTCTGCTTGTATCCAAGTCGCCACCATACACTCGATAACTTGTGCTTTCTGAAAATTGGAGTGGAATCATCCATCTTTCTCTCGGATTGGCGGACGGGCGGTTTTTCTTTTTGCATTTCCTATTTGCAAGATCCTCATGTTATCTTCCGGAAAATGACATCGAATCATGGAGTGCCTTGGTAGTATCAACGAGTGAAGTAGATGCGCACTATACCTCCGTAGGATAAGTAAAATCCCTAGCACATGTTAAGCTCTGGAGCATTACCTCAAAATCAGGATCTATCAAGGGATATTTGGCTTGGACATGTACCTTGCTCATTTTCACAACAGCTGAATATTTCCTTAAGCTGTGGAGATTTCATGAAGCCTTGGTATTGGTTTGTTGTACAGCGACCTTTATTCTAGAGTATCTCATTACAAGTATTCGCTGTGCAACTCACATTATGTTTCAGTGTGACACTACCTTGCCTACCCCTCCGAAATCACATTAGCAGCTATAAATGAGTACCGCTTCCCGAAAGCCTCCCTCAGCTATCCTCATCGTCTACAATATTTTCTCAAAACTCTAGATTCTCGGATTACTCGCAATTCTCTTCCTAAAACCCAACGCTTAGTTTGGCCATTCTCATCTTCCTTCAACCCAATAGTCATCTAGAGTGACCTCATTCGTGTCAACTTCGAAACTAGAATCTGCTTTTCTTTGAGGTTGTGGATTCGCCAAGTTTATATCTTCGTTACTGTAGGATCTATGTCTATTCGGCAGTGAGAGAGAAGGTGGTGCGAAGTACTATGTATACAGTTATGATCATATAGTGTATATATGGTGGTTACTGAGACTTCCTCAAGGGCGACTGTCTTAAACACCTTCCCCCTTCTCTATTTGTTCGATGGAATGGGTTGTTTTAGCCAAACAACCGTTCTGTTAGCAGATTTCTTCCAGATTATAAGAGAGGCTAGAAGTACTTTAAAGATTATTTATAGGAGCGATATAAAAGACGATAGTCCTTTTTCTCTTTTATAGGTCAAGCTTGAGAAATAAGAACACCTACTTTGGTATTTCTATATTGAATTCAAGATAATCCATTCTGTAAATTTCCTTCGTCGCCTAGTTTACATAATATTTATAAGATATAAACGACGAATAAAACGATTGGCGAAAAGTACGGAATAGACGTCGTTTGAACAGTGACAGCAGTCACAGAACGGGAACGGAATTTTCCTTGATTGTATACCTGCAAGTCATACAACCGACGCGTGATGTAGATAGATACACTAATTCTACAATTCAAAATGAAGCTGATCCCTAATGACCATGTGTTTGAATATCACTACCCCCTACAAATCCTCTGGAACTAAATTTCCGGTTCAACGTTTAATTTTCAAAAGGGATTATGTAGCGACGGCAATCTAGCGGAATCTATCCGAGGGTGGGAAGGCTTGTTTAAACCGAGGGTTTCTGAATATAGCATTTGGGCTCAACCAAATTTTATGAGACGGTCCCTCAAGTCTCTATGTTGATTGATGAGGTGAAGAAAATTTTGCAGGAGATGGAAGGACTTGAGACATAATAACAAACTGTTTTTCGACAGATCATGCTTATTTTTGCTCACTAGTTTACACCTCTCTGGCTTTGGCTGACCAAAGCAGTCGTTCTAGGGGTATGAGGTCTTGTGTTCTTAGTGATAACAAGAATAAAGCTAACTGCCCCAGGAGAGATTCCCTAGGACCAGAACTTAAATAGTGTTGCTAAACTCTGCAAGACATTCTGGTGCGTTCCTAAATAACTTGAACACTTACATACGCTTCACAGCTACTGTTGTGTCTTTATCATTGAAATACAACCATTTTCTACAACTAAACTTAACCTCGGAGGAACCAATAGTCAATTTAGACTTTTTGCAGTGAAACAAGCGTAGTCAGCCTGGAGATTCATGCTATGTTCCTACTTCCGTCTAATGGAATTTTGTTCGGAACATCTTTTATAATTGAATTGTTGTTACCTATAAACAGAATGTAATCTTTGCTGGCTAGATCACAGCTATACCAATACGGTTACTTATTACGTTAAAATTAGCTGTTCGTCTTACTGTTCTGGCAATCTCGTCGCTTTTTTCGTGATGGGTATGTTAGGTAGGTTGAGGATTAAAGCATGGTTACTTCACTATTCAAGTGTCTGAGTTAATAGTGTTTGACTTTGCGCACCAGTTGCTCGAATGAATTGGGACAAGTAAGAGTGAGGGTCTGTAAATATAGAACACTAAGTTGATACCTTACCATGTGTATGATGTAGTAGAAAAGTCGGATATTTTACTGTTCATAGTCCTCAATTCATTTGCAGCAGTGATTGAAAACAGGTTAATTTCGTTTTCGTCACTACTGGAACGTGGTTAACTGACTTTGATGAAGAAGCTCAGTCCCGCAGATGATTACATCTCTCATAATCCAGTAAATAGAGAAGTACATGTTTACTATTGACACCGTTAACGTCTGTATTGCTAGAAGCAAATAAGGAGTATCTGAAATTAAGCGAGGCATCTTCAAGGAGAGCTCGGGATGACATCGGGTCCGTAACACAATAATTGTTTTGCGCTCAGCAACTTCGAGGAGTGTTACAATTTAACCCCAAGCCGATAAGACAATGCGGCTCAGATTAGCAAACCCGATAGCGACGGCCGTTTGGTCAACAACGACAAGGAGAGCATATGCGACATCAAGCTCGCGAGTTTCCTTAGCATATGATCTCCACGAACCCGCGAAGCCCTCATCCGATGCTCCAGCAGCCATTGTATTCATGCATGGTCTTTTCGGCTCGAAGAAGAACAACAGGAGCATCAGTAAGTGAGCGCGCAATCTCCAGAGTATATACACGGGTATACTTACAAGGAACTAGAGCGCTCGCGAGGGATCTAGGAAGACCTGTTTATGCAGTTGTGAGTGATAATCGGACTCAAGCACTCATAGATTTTGACTGATTATGTTATAGGATCTACGAAACCATGGCGACTCTCCACACCACCATCGACATGACTATACCGCCATGGCAGACGATGTAGCGGGTTTCATAGACGAGCACAAGCTTCACAACACAACCCTGATTGGGCACTCTATGGGTGCAAAGACCGCCATGACACTCGCTCTCCAGTCGCCAGACCTGATAGACAATATCGTGTCGGTGGATAACGCGCCTATAGATGCGGCTTTGCTGAGTAGCTTTGGGAAATATGTGCAAGGAATGAAGAGGATTGAGGAAGCGGGAGTTACGAAACAGGCGGAAGCTGATGCTATATTGAAGGACTATGAGGAGGTGAGTTCCCTCGCTACGGTTTTTGCAAATGATATATCTGATTTCTTGTTCGAAGTCCCTTCCCGTCCGTCAATTTCTGCTTGGAAATCTACACCGGCCCGCGGGCGAGAAGACACAGAAGTTCAAGGTTCCTCTACGGATTCTAGGAGCCGCACTTGATAATCTAGGAGATTTTCCCTTCAAAGACCCAGGAGAAGTACGGTTCGCGAAACCTACGCTGTTTGTGCGAGGGACACAGAGCAAATACATCCCGGATGAGGCGTTACCCATAATAGGACAATTCTTTCCTCGATTTGAGTTGGCAGATATAGATGCGGGACACTGGGTGACCTCGGAAAAGCCAGAGGAGTTTAGACAAGGTAAGCATAGCGGAATATCGACACTGCCATTAACTCGTTCGCTAATTCATCTCTCTCCTAGCTGTTGTAGAGTTCTTGAAACCAAAACTGTAGAAACAAACAATCCAATGTATAAAGGGTATCATACCTATCCCCAAGACCATATGCAACATTTACTCTTGCCCCAAACTGTGAAACCTGCGCTCGATCCCATATTGACAAAAGTCCCATTACCATCCTCTTAACAAGCACACCCGCTATCAACCTCCTCCGCACCAGCAACACTCACCGTCCCCCTCCCTCTCCCCCCAGCAGCAACCAATCCACCATCCTTCACAATGCCCTCCACACACTCCGCAAAAGCTGCTTTAACCCCCTCACCAGTCTTAGCACTACACTCCATAAACCCGACCGTCCCCCACCGTTCCGCCAACCTCCTTCCCTCTTCCTCACTAACCTTCCTCTTCGCCTCCCCACCAGCGCCCTGTACTTTATCCAGCTTCCCGCCCACCAGATACATCTTCGCGCCCTCCATCATGTTACTCTCGCACTCCTCGAACCAGCGCTCCATGCTGTTGAACGATTCGCGAGACGAGATGTCGTAGACGAGGATGATACCAGCGGCGCCGCGGTAGTAGGAGGTGGAGAGCGTGCGGAACCGTTCTTGGCCTGCGGTGTCGAGGAGGTTGAGTCGGTAGGGTTGGCCGTGGACGGAGAGTCTTTTGAGCTGTTTAGGATTTTGTTAGTGGTTGTAGATTTTGCAAAGTGAATGGTGGATGGAGGAGGCGTACTTTAAAATCTACTCCTATCGTTGCAGTGGAACTTTCGTTGTCGAACTGGTTGTCGCAATATCGTATAAGTACTAGATTCCAGCCTGTTAGTGACCGTACTTGCGAGGCAGAGAACTGCGCGCACATGCTGATTTCCCTGACCCTGAAGGTCCGATCATCAAGATCTTGAGAGTTGGTAACGACTCGTCCGATGCCATATTGTAGTATATTATGGGTTGTGGTGTACTCAGGGAGAGAGCTTCTTGTGAAGCCCAGGTCCTGGAATAAATTGTCGCCTCACAAAGTTGCTTTCTGAATCACCGACGTCACAGAAAAGCCAAGACCTGAGTGGCACACGACCGAGTTCGTGGGTACAAACCTTCTCCAACCACCACACCTCGGCACGATGCATAGCTCACCTACGGATGCCAATCAACTGCATTATGACTTGTTCAGAATATTTTGAGATTTATTTTTGCTAGCCCTGTGCTAGACCTGGCACGCAAGTCACGCCAAATGCCCAAAGCAAAGTCCTGACTACATGCAAATGACCAGTAAAAAATCCCATAACCGTAGCATCGACACGTTCATACCTCATCCAAAACCTTCTCCTTGAACTCCCGCTCAACCTTCTGTCCTGACTCGTCTGTGTTTGATTCACCGTGGAGGTTGAGAAGAGCGCCCAAGTCGAATTTTGGTGCCTTCAAGAGCTTGACTTTGCGGATGTGGACCTAAATAATGTTAATCTTCATCCTCAATACTTAGAGTCCAGTGGCTTGCATACGTTCTGTAATGGGTAGATTCCCTGTGTGGCTTTCTCGATCTCACGACCAATAACTTCTGGGATGAGCTTGGTGGTGAGTTGTGTGAGGGTGCAGCTTGAAGCTTCACGCTGGATAATCTCGGTCATCTTCTTGCGGATAGCTCTGATCTGGGAAGAAGCGGCATAGGTGGTTTTCTTGATCTGGTTTGGCCGTCTCTTGGTGAAAGCAATAGCGAACAGACGGAGGAGGTAGTCATCGGTGGTCTTGACTGTGACATTGGCCTCAATCAAGGATTGCCACTTTCGGACGAGCGATCGGAGTTTGTCGGATGTGAAGTCGAGACCGTGGAAGTTGGTCAAGCAGTTCTTTCCCTGAACCTCATCGACACGGAGCTTGACCTTTCGGAAAGCGTGGTCCTCATCTTTCTGGAGATCCGCCAAAGAAACCTCGAAAATTCTACCCTTCAAAGCATCGTTCGCGTTCTTGATACCGGTGGTTCTGTTGACAAGAGTCTTTCCGACACTAGAAATTTTGTTAGAGCTCTGGTTGTTGATCGGGAATAGTTTATTCGTACTCTCTAACGTTGAACGAGGAAGGTGCCTGGATCTCGGATTAGCCATCTGAAGCCACCCAAAGTCCATTATTGTCCTACCTTAACTTGATACCAATCCTTTCGCATAAAAGGATCTTGGGTTCTCTTCTTGAGACCTTTCTTTCCCTTCGAGAGACGCTTGTTCCTATTGCTGATGTTAGACCTTGTCCATCTGCAGTGTATTTGCCCCTCTAATTCAATCGCAGGCCGAATTCGCAGATAATGATGTGAGGAGAGTCGAGTCGCAAAGGGGAACTCACTTTCCGACAGCCATGATTGCGACAAGTTACTGATCGCGGGGCTGTTGAGTGAACGTGGTGGTTGTCGACAAAAATTGATGATCTCGAGAATTTTTGGAGTTTCTCTGTGTGGGCGGTCTTCGTGACCTCGCTAAGGCTAAATTAGCGCGGGATGGTGGTCCGTGCGACTTACTTTCTGTTTCGCCTCCGACCTGGAGGTAAGAACATTGACGACTGACTCTATGATCAGAGCATCTGGAAACGAATTATGATGATTGAGTCTGCTATTCATCAATATTCGTTGAGAGCTGCATGATCTGAATGTTGCGAAGATCATTTATCTTTCCTGTCAAAACTAATCCACGCCATTCGATCTCATGGAATTCAATCGTCTCAACAACAGCTATTGTAGAGACATTTTCACCGGCCTTGAACAGGTTTGATTCACATTTACGGGGTACAGAAGTATTGCTTTGTTGGCCATCATGGATTATTTTTCATTCGTTATCATAAATACAAGGAGATACTTGGTCTGGCATCCCGAGCCAGCGCTAGTCCCCTTTTCATCGCGCATATATACACCGTCTTTCCTCCCGGGCCTCCATCTCAATGGTATAGTGAATCTCATCGAGGAATCCGCTCTTGTCCCTCGTCACACCGTGGCTGTTGCTGTTCGCCGCTGTGTTGTCCTCCGGAATCCGGACGCCATCATATGAGATGTTGTGGATACGAGAAATATATCCTTGGTCCTCCGACCATAAAGCACCATACGCCGAATCTCAATTCTTTCATCGGGGTTTTAGAATGACTTCCAAGAATAAAATGGTGTTACACAATGAGCAACCTTCACGGGATCCCCTTCTCGGGTCTTCCATCTCGGTCACGGCTTTCTTGGTAATCCTGAAAGTCTTCAAAGCTGGGGAAGCTGAAGTAATTACTTGCTGCAGGACGATTGTTAGCTTTATGTTATTACACATTATGTATGATTGATCTTACAATGGTAGTTCGCTATCCCATAAGGTTGTTTCCGCACGTCGGATGTTGGCGAGTGCTGCTCCGGACTGGAACACAAGCTGCCTGGTGGGCTGTAGCGAGCATTGTAATGATGTGGATGATGAGAGTGATCTGAGCCGTTCGAGTAGGATGCCACTCTGGTCAATAATGCAGAGGCTCTTGTTGATTGAAGATTTGCAAGATCCTGTCTTGAAGCGTTGGAGGTGGCCAATGAGGGCGCTGTCGCGCTCGCCCTCGCCAATTTTGGTCGGTGGGAGGATGATTGGGAACTTCTGGACGATGATTTGTTCGACATGTTGATTTGTTGTGGGTTGGAAGATTTAGACCAGTGTTTGTTCTGTTTTCCGGAAAATGGAATCCGAGGTTTGATTGGAGTATTTATCGATAGGGCAGACACCTCTGCGACGGGTATTCCAGCAAGCCACGGAGTTAAACGTTCCAGCAGCAAAAGAAACGGTGCGCACGTAGGTATGAACTTCTCTCAAAACAAAACAGGAAGCAGGAGCAGCAAGACCTCATATAGGGACGCCCAATGCGACACTTCCCCTCTCCTCCGAGCACCCATAATAAGCAACAGACATACCAGCGACCAGCGCTGCACCGGTTTGGGAAGCGGTGTTAGTCCGCGCTCGCTCTACCGCCCATTCAACCACATTGCCATTCGACGCTACATCATCAAACGACAAAACACCACCTGGGTCCTGGGCAGGCATAGAAGACTCCCGCCACATGTCATGCTGTGAGTGATTTTGCGGTCGCCTTTCTGCCTCCACCACACGACGGTGCGTGGGTGCGGAGCCGAAGCTAGGGACACATGTGGATGGCCGTCACTGGCAGGCCGTCCTCCAGACTCGCTCGATGTATGCTACTATGCATGCACGGATGGCTGGCCACGCCTCGCATTTTCCACTTCAGTTGGCAACACACAGCAACCACACACCACACAAACCAAGCTTACCACCTTCCACCCCCTCCTCGCTGCGTCCCACTCGAGGTCTAGGCCAGCAGGGCGGGTCCAACCTACTGATACGCTCTCGATGCTCCATTTGCCTAACTCCCACAGTTGTACGAGCAACGATCACTCTCGAGATGCGCGAGCCCACCATCTTGGGTAGATGGTCGAGATGTGAGATTCGCCAGGAGTGGGTGACTTGGCTCAACGGCTTATTTTTCCATACACATTCATCTACAGGGCAGAGGTCACAAAGCGATTGGGGCATCATATCTAGTCCAATTGTCATTCCTACGTCTTCTGGATCAAGCCAGACTAGCGAATCTTTAGGCACGGCTGCAGGTACGTCTAAATCTGCGGCCCGAGTCTTAATATCCTTTGCGAACCGCGTGATCAATGATCAATGCTGCGTTTCAATCAGTACCAGGTCGCTCAATGGCTCATACGAGGTCACTTACTCTTCCCAGCTTCGACCCTTCACAGCGGCAAGCTCTTCCTCAGTCATTCGGTGTCCAGTGGTGAAGTAACCTCCAAGACGTCAGCCCTATCACAGAATCTGGAGAGTGGGGATGTGGGACAACTCACCTGCGGTAATTTTGGCATCGATCTCGACCCTTGAGTCTGCAGGTATCCAGGACTCGGGAAGCTCAACACGCTCGTGGATAGGAATACTAAGATGCGGTCAACAAACCTGCGCCAATTTGGCTATCATTCCACAAAACTTACCCTTGGCTAACAATCGCGTCGTGCTTCATACTTTCGATGACGTTAATCAGATGTATCTGCTTGACCCAGTTTCTGGAGACTTACTTGCTCATGCTCAACATCCTATCGATTTTCTTGATACCGAGCCAGTGCAGAATATCCGGCATCAATGCCTGGAATCGCATGTCTTTGACACCTGCGATGTTTTCTGTACGCTTGAAGTACTCCGAGGCACGGTCCAGTCCACGCTTTCTGGCATTGTAGACAAGATACTGTGTCAAAGAATAAGCATGTAGTTTCTCTTTTATTTTTTCCATGAAAAGAAAGTTAGGGGATTGGTACGATTCCGGCAAGGGGTGGGGGAGTGGGATGAGTTCCTCGATTTTGTATAGATGTGATCTGCAAAATTACTCGAGAAGGGGTGATAGGTTGGAGCATGCCGCTGCCTGTCATTGTAGGATTGGGGGTATCTCATACCTTTGTCACCTCGCCGAGCGCTCGACCTTCTTTGCGGAAGTAAATAACCACTCCACTTCCTCCTCTGGCAGTTGTGTCAGCTATTGCATAATACGCAGACCTTCCGCGGGTTGCAAACGAACTTTTGTGCTTCTTTGACTGCCTCCTCAATCCCGTAGATGAGGTAAGGACGACAGGTGCATATGTCAGATCCGAACACGTCACTGCCGTTACACTGGAATGGGGTCAGAAGGAAGCATATTGACTAAATAGAGGTAAAAAGCTGAGGGATAACTTACCTCGTCATGTATCCTTAGCGCCAGCCGCACATTTTCATCCGACATCTTTGCTGGATCTCCAAAGCAGTACACCGTTAGACCACCTATATGCGATTAGAAAACCCCGATACGCCGCATTACCAACGATCCGTACCTATTGGCGGCAAGAAGAGTTTGATGTCTCCGCGTGTGATCAGTTCCGGGTAAGAACCCCCAGTATGTTCAAAGAGAGATCTTCGAAGCGATCCTTCGTCTTACAAGGCGTTAGCGATTATACTTCCGAATATGTGAGAGACTTACCGATGCCAAATCTCTCTGCGACACCAGGGAGATACCAAACCTGCAGGGTCCATCAGTGAAGGAATTGGAAAATCGGAACGCTCTCTCACAGGCTCAACCGCAAATTTAGTCACTGCAAGTTCTCCAGACTCATTTAGGCAAACTTTCCCATCTGGCACACTACGATTTCAGATTAGCCCAACTTCAAACCGATATGCTTGGTTGCCTTACAGCCGGCCCTCTCTGACACTCTGTTCTAATTCTGGTAATTTCATATGCGCCCTGGTAATTGCTATTTATGGTCAATGGCAAATTTACAAATAAAATCAGAATGCCTACCAATGGTGGGTCTGATATCAACTGGTATGAGTTAGCTATGTATGCTCATGGTTTACTTGATGTACATACCATTCTCTTTCTGGATAGTTTCACTGAACAACCATGGAGCTAAATGGCCAAGTGGATCCATTGATACAATCTTCTTTTTGTCAGCCCATTGCGGGAATGGCCCAATATTAGCAGCTGGTTCAGTGTTGGTGAAATCTGGTCTATTAGCTTATTAGCATTATTCCAGAGGTACTCTATTTGGATTTAAACACAGTATTCCATTGTTGACTGTTTGGCTGGCGTGGAAATTGTCCAGTTTACAGACACTAGAAGTAGTTGCCTCGTATTCCAATCGAGCAGTCAGTTGTAGGTACAATAAGCAACCTTGGATTGTTATAGAGCGAGTAATAACAGATAATTTTATCTTGTTCCATAGGCAGTGAGTTCAGTTTCAAGTATGTAGGCCACGAGTCTCAACCGACACTACACCTGCAGCGAGCAGGACTAAGCGAATTGAGCGCTCTCCGGCGAATTCCGCCTCGACTATAAAGCTCGGTAACGTGGAGCCGTCTCGGGCATGCTTATTATAGGAAGGAGGATGGATAGGTGTATAATGGAATTTCAAAAAGAAGAGCAAATGAAATTTGGTGTTTACCTGTGGTCAACCCCAATCTCTTTGCTTGCAACTGCTAAAGCGTAGTAGATAGAATAGGATCCACCATGAGCTTCGAAGCTATTAGTATGTTACGGCTAGTAAATTACCGGCCGAAACCTACCTCCAATTGCTAAGAAAAAGGTGTTAGCAAATGGCACTGGTTACAAATCCTCTCAGAACATACCATTCCGTCTTCGAATCGTGGCTTGATTTCTTGATACTACGACTGGACCTCTTTGTTGCGGATCTTTATGACCCCAGTCCATTGGGAACGGATCGATGCCGGATTGTCCAGGATATGTACTGCAGGTCGATCATCAATATGCAGCAACAAATTTGGAGATAGGGAACATACGTTAAAATGATTCTCGAAGTCACACCTGGCTTTCGGGTTTGAGAAACCTCCGTGCTAGACCCGATCTCTTTGATCTGGTCTACAGGAAGTGAGGGAGAAGTTGGTACAGCTTGATCGTGAATCAGAGCTTCGGACGCCTTGGGAGTACTTGGAGTTTCCTCAGTCGACTTGCTGGAAGCTGTGTTGGATACACCGACAGCGGCATCGCGGACTTCTTTCATTCCAGCAAGGACATTGACACGCCCAGTGATAGCATCAACATTTGAGGCGAGTTGGACTTGGTTGACTTGGAGATTTTTTAAAGCATCCAGTACCTCTTTCATCATGGCGTTCTGGTCCGGAGGTGTTGAAGACATTTTGACAGCCTTTAGTTCTGTTTGCTGTTTTGTGAGTGATGATTTGACTCTTAGATTGTACTTAGGTGAGGAGTTGGATGAACGCCGCGAAGAGACGGTGAGAAGTGAAGTAGAGCTTGGGCTGTGAGAAGTACGAAGCTTAGTGGTGGTTATGTTGCTTCTGAGCTGAGAACTTCTCAATCAGTGCAATAATTTGTCTCAAAAGAAGAAGGACGCACGTCAATTCCAACTTCAATTGAAAGATTGTAGATGTTTGTTTGTTTAAAGAGTCAGTAATTGCAAGAAAACGAAGCTTGATGAATGTCAACAAGCTACCCCCCCATTCACTATCGCCGCTGCCGCTTTCTTATCGCCCCACACCCCATGGCCAGAGCTAGCTCCTAATCCGGCGTCGGGGCCGAGCCTCAAATTCCATCAGCTTGGATGGAGGTCTTTGTTGCGTCAATTACAGGAAATCCAGACAATTATGGTATGTTGCAAAAAAACTCGCCACTTGACAGTATGCGAAACTAATACACACACCGATAGGGTAAAAGGAAGGCCGCCAAGAAGCCGCAAGGCAAAAAGAAGGTAAATCCACGCGATTCAGATTCTGCAAGCAAGTTTGCGCCGGGAGCCCTAGCTGATGAGATGCGCAGAACGAACCTCTGTCGACTGTGTTCCCATGTTTGTTCTGCAATCACGAAAACTCGGTGCAGGTTAAATTGGACAAGAAGGCTGGTGTGGGGGAGCTGAACTGTAAAGTTTGCAACCAGCAGTTTCAATGTTCCGTGAACTGTGAGTTTGCTCATTATTTGATTGCTCAGAAGGAGGCTCGAGGCTGACTGGTTTCGAAGATCTCTCAGCGGCTGTTGATGTGTATTCCGAATGGGTTGACGCTTGCGACGCGGTGGCTCAAGGCACAGGGAGTGGTGAGGGAGGCGAGCATGCGCCAGCTCGCGCACCTGTACAGCCAGGAGGCGCGAAGCAGAGGAACGACGATGAGGATGACAACGACGATGATATTATAGATGATGAAGACGATCACATCGGCTATGGTGGGGAGGGAGTGGCCGCAGACGACGAATACTAAGGGTGTACGTGAGGAATAGCAATGGAAAATGGAGTTTGGGTTAGGTTGACACTGGGGCGTTGGTCTGGGGCGTTGAGGGCATAAAAAAGATCACGCTGAAAAGGGTGTAAGTTTTGATAACTGGTGATATGTGGTGGATCATACAGATTTTAGTTGTATGATCTGTGGGAATGCCTGTCATATCAGATGGCCCTTCACTACAATGCCTACTATTACCATCGTATCATCCGGGTTCGGTTTCTCTGATCCTACATGGTATAGAATCTGTCTCCAAAATCCCCAAGCCCAGGGATGATATAACTAAAAAGTAAGTTAGCGCTGAAATACGATCAAGAATTTAAAACATACTTCTTTTCATCCAACCCCTACGAACTGGTTAGCACATGTGTTTTTGACAGTGAGGGACATAGAAATACCTGGTCAACAAATGCGGTAATAATGCGGAGCTGTGGGAACCTCTTTGCGAAGTTTTCAATGCCTTCCGGACTGGCGAGTAGGTTAAGAAAGAGGATTCGATTCTCTGGGACCCCACGAGATTTCAAAACGTCTACAGCCATTATCGCTGAGCCACCTGTTAGAAGTTAGAATTGCTCTGGTGTCTCAAACAAGGGATGGTTCTACCCGTTGCAAACATTGGATCTAGCAACAGACACCACCTATCGGCAATATCCTCAGGAAGCTTGTCGTAGAACAGCTTGGGCATGGAAGTTTCCTCGTCTCTTTGAATAAGAATTTTGCCAATTCTTACAGAGCGACAACATTCCCGTAGTCCTTGCTCCATGGCTTCACCGGCTCTCATGATGGAGACACCACAGATTTTACCCTGGAATTGAACACCAGCATAGGAACGCCCAACAGGAGTAGTGATAGCATGCTCGACAACCGGGAGATGATTCAGCCCTTCTTCGACTAGGAGTCTGATGATTCGATTGGAGTAGAATATGAAATCTGCACGATCAGTGTTCTTATCTCTAATCATGCTGTAAAATACAGGATTAGCAGAATAGATAACTCCGGATTCCTGAAGCTCACGTAAGAAGTGCAATTAGTTGTGGAGTTTGAGGTAATGTGTGCACATTTTCAAACGGAACTGCTGTCGAGACAGTTGCGGTTGGCTTTTGCTTTTCATCGCGGTAATCTGGACCAACACTCTGTTTGGGAGATGTAGGCTGGTTCGATGAGGAAGACATGTTGAATCGTAGAACCGGTTTCTGAAATCCAGATATGAAATACAAATACGAAAGGTGGTGGTGTAACCGGAAAGGTTCTAGACCAAGGGGTTCTTCTTTAGTACTGCGGTGTAACGTCAACCGTAGCCGTAAGTTATAGTGGCTGAACTCAAGTGCACAAAATCAGGTAAAAGTCTGGAAGGACAATTTGGTTTTAAGCGAGAGTGCTAGACTGTCACTTATGATGTAGAGACAGGATTTACAACAAATGTGTTCCATAATTCACTTTATGGCCAGAGGATTACAAGTGAGAGAATTCGGAATGCGCCGACTGCATACTTTGGCTCCAGTCTCAAGTCTCTGTTGGGCAGGAAGTCTTGTGAGGAGGGGAAGTGGGTCCTGGGCAGATAAGATAGTGGGATTCGAAGATCTGGATGACTAAAAGTTCTCCCACACTTCCACGTGACTCCCAAGGTCGACCTGGGCTCGAGGCTGGCTTCAGTACGGCAGTCGGTTATGCAAGACCCTGTTCCTGCCCATGCTTTGTTGTGCTAAAGCAACGCCGTCGACGCGATCAACCACAGCACAAGAATTCACATTTCAGCACTTCCGTTCACAACACCGGCAAACCACATATATTTATAGCAAAAAGGATACAATGATCTAGAGCAATGTTCGCTAGCATCTTGTAAGTGACCGAGGCGAATATAGTATGTGCATTACCTGATGCGACTCCCGAGCGTTTTACCACCTCCAATTGGATTTCACCATTGTTCTTTTGTCACCACTGTTTTGCAGCACATTTGTTAGACCTATCACTCTTTCCAATAGCACTTGGCGTAACTATATCTGTATTTTCACTGCAGTGAATATACTGTGTTTTTGTCCAAAGCTCACTAAGTGTTTAAGTAGCGCAAGTTTAAACGTAGGCCCGAGTATCTTCTTCACCTTTCGCTCTCGACTCCGAAAACAGCGCGCATAGATCGGCATGTTACCCTCGATGGCAGCAACTCATGGCGGACCACCGCGAAAGAAAATGTCTACGTACGGAAAGGCAGGCCGTCGAAAAGTACCAGATCACAGCTTCATACCAATGGCAACGAAGTCTCAAACCACCGAAGCTCAATCTGGCGCTCTATATCTCTCAAAACTCCCAGACAGCTTTCCAGGAAAGACAAATGCCTCCCCTCACAGATCGAGACCGACGACGCCGCTCTCTGCGTCTTGCCCAATAGTCAAACCAGACATTTTCGACGTTCCATCTAGTGACGAGGAGACCGACAATATCAAAACGATTCCGTTAGCGCGAGGAAAGCCGAGGGCTACGGCGAGCAAGATATCAAAAAGACCTAGTCCGAAGCAAGCACAAACCGAGAGATCGGAAAGCGTTGAGGACATGAAGAGCAGGAAAAGGGCGAAACTTTCACCAGCGCCGAATGCGTCCGAGAATGTTGCGCCAGCCAAGATCCCATCTCTTGCACCCACCAAATCTGCGCCAGCTAAGACCTCATATCTTGCACCCACGAAAAGCGTGCCATCGACATCTGCCCCAACAAAACCCTCCCCCCCAACACATGGATCTCAAAAGTCCTTGGCCGCAACGAACGCAAAGCAGAGGCCGCAAGGTGTTGGCCATGTAAGTACAATAGCTGCGAGGCCGAAGCCGAAGGCTCAAGAAGACATTCCAAACATATCACACACTCTGAAGGCCGCGAGCATGAACTCATCAGGGACTGTGCCAGACCGGGATTCCCCCCCCGAGATCATCGATTTAGAGATGATGGATGTGGATGTTGATGAGACACCCAAACCGAAAAAAACGTCACCCGGCGGAATGAAGATGTGGAAGGGACTACTTGAAGTCACTGGGGACGAAGAGAACCTCGAGGGGGTGGGCTCAGAATCATCACCACAGAATAAAATGGGCTCTCAAGCCTCTCGCCCCAACGTATCAACGAACTCTAAAATTAATCGGATCGTACAGTCGAGAGCACCACCTCGGCGCCGGCTAATTGATTCTTTAGTAGAGCAAAAGATCGAGTCTGAGAGTGAGGAAGAGGATCCTTCGGAGGAGGAGCCCTCTGAAACAGCAAACGATGACGATTTGCTTAACGTCACTCTTGACACCCTTGGAAGTCAAAATTCAAATCTCGAAGAGCCAATGGCACCGAGTGTAGTATCTGGTAGTCAAAACTCACAGTCTCAAGCCACTGGAGCTAGAGTGACATATAGTAGGCAAAGGTCCATGCTTGCCGAGGAGGACCTCATGCAGGAACTTGCGCTAGACATGCCAGTTGTAGCATCAGGTTCGCAAGGTCGTAAACATCGCAGAGGCTCGATTCCGAAAATGCCACAGTTGCCAAGTTTTCATGAAGATGCCGATGAGGGTGAAGGCTCAGGTGCAGCAATACGAAACGTGCATGAACTACGTCAAGCTGGTGCCAACAGTCGATTCATGGACGAAGTCGACGACTTACTGGATCGTATCGGTAGCCCCGGTGGAACACAAGCGTCGCTCAGAAGATCTGGTTTATTAGACATGGCAAATCAACTGAAGGACAAAAGCTTTGCCCGTCAATTTCGCTCCAACCACGTCGAGCAACGTCTATTCGTTCACTTGGGTCAAGAAACCGACATACTTGCGGGATATGTTCTTGTATCTATACTCATGACTGTGATGGCTGATGGAAGTGTGCCTCCTTTTGTCGTCCAACTACGTCGACAGGGAATCACTAGACTTTTGATTCGCCTTCTTGATATCCAAATAGGAATCATCGCGCTAGCCAAAGACCGAAAGAGTAACACAACTAAAATTGCGCAGAAAATGATCGCCGACCACCATAACCATCTTCTAAAACTTCCCATTTGGGAGGACCTTCAACCGGAGCTTTTATCGCCTCGCACAGTAGCATTGAAGTGTCTCGAGGTCATGGTTCGACAAACGCGAGAAGCCGGGAATGCCAACGATATCTTCTCCAAGGAGTTGACAACAAATCTCTTTACCATTGTAAAGACTTCGTCGGAAGACAGCGCTTGGCAGTTGCCTAACGGTAGAGAGGCTATCGATTTTCATCTTGCCTTGTCGGCTTTGGAGTCTCACTCTATCAGAGCTCGAACTGTTCAGGACGAGACCATCTGGCTCACCAACTATCTCCCGATCATATCCGACACACTGCTATTCGCGCTGTCACGACCCCTGGACAGTTTTGGAGTACTCCAAATCTTGGCACTTCGCCTGACTCTGAATGTGACGAACAATAACCCCAGGGCCACGGATTTGTTTGCCCGCCAAGACTTAATGGCCGCCATGGGCAATGTTATTACTGCAAAACTGGAGCAGATCTCGCGATTTATGATCGAAGAAGAACTTTCAATTGCTGTGGACCATCTTGTTCTTGTTCTGGGAGCTATGATCAATTTCGCTGAATGGAGCCCAGCGGCTAGACAGCGCCTGCAAAGCTTAGGCGGGCTCAATCAAGACCATCTTGATGCTATGATTAAAACTTTCACAGAAAATCATGAAAGGATGTCCGAGGTAAGTTGCTAATTCTCCAGTGGAACAGAAAAGAAATGTTAATTTTCACACAGGCCTCTTCTGTAGAGGAGAGTCAAAAAAACGTGGCGTTCGGATACCTCTCGGTCTTGCTAGGCTACCTGTCATTGATGCCAGAGATCGCACTGAGGGTCAAGGAAAAACAGCCAAGCAAGACCATCACTCCTCTTGTTGCTTCAATCGTTGAGTTCATTAGTCACCACAAGACGGTCGACCTGATTATAGCTGATGAAGATGGTCATAATCCTAACTCTGGATTTACCGAGCGGTTGGAGAGCTTGGTTGAAACATTACGGCAATGAAATGGGGTTAAATGGAGTAACGTTTTACGCAATTTGTGATTTCATGGTAACGGGACGGGAGGCACCTAGGCATATGGAAGCTCCCGCTAGGCTCGGCGTCGGTTTAGTTCCGTAATGTTTTCGTTTCTTTTTCTGGGGGGCCGTTCATTGCTATATACCCTTATGCATATCTAGATTCATCCACAATATCGGAAGACTACATCGAATCTGAGAATGATCTTACGACTCGACCATTATCAAGGCTTTCAGAGAAATGCCAACTGGAGCTCCAGGTTCCGTTGCCTTTTCCCGGGACCTGGTGAAAGAGAAATTAGGTATTCAATTCTGCCGAAATGGAAATGATACCCTGCAAAAAAGAATTCTAGAACGTCTACCAACCGTGAACATCTACAAAAGAGGTGAAGTGCTGATCTTAATGCTAAGACAAGATACGCTCGTCCATTGCGCTCCAGCGGGTCTCGATGGCAACTGTGAACAAGATATAAAAGATTACATTTACGTCATTTGTAGGTGGCTTGGTGGCTTTTTGTGTGTTCATCACTTTTGGCTTTGACATCTTGATCTCAGGAGGTAGGTTCTAACCTCTCCCTATCGGAGCTCAGGCTGAACTCAGGGTGCGGATTAGCGTCATCCAAGCGGGCTCTCTCAGCTTCGCTACAGCAGCACCCTCTAGCTTTTGATGCCCAACCTGCAGCTCCAACAACAACACGAAAATCATAATAATAAACCCCACGAACTGTCCCCCAGCTTATTCCCCACGACATTTCTGTTTATAAATTTCACTAGTCATCATGCCAGCTCCACCCAAACAGCGGAAGATTGCGATTGTCGGCAGTCGCTCTGTTGGTAAGATTCTGTCCATGTTGGCCACACCCCTTGGGGAACGAACCACAGCTTATGATGCGGTGCAGGAAAATCGTCACTGACGGTGCGCTTTGTGGACGGCCATTTTGTCGAGAGCTATTATCCCACCATTGAAAACACTTTCAGCAAAGTTATCAAACATAAGGGCCAGGAGTATGCGACGGAAATCATTGATACCGCGGGGCAGGTAAGATCGATTTGCTGCTGTGTTTCTTGTTGCCTTTTCCTTGCTTGCCTGACATGTGACGCAACAACTTTGGGAATAACTGCTAATGTGGAATCAGGACGAGTACAGCATTTTAAATTCAAAGCATTTTATCGGGATTCATGGTTATATGTTAGTCTATTCTGTTGCTTCCACTCAGACATTTGAGATGGTTCAGGTGATAAGAGACAAGATTCTCAACCATCTGGTAAGCTTCGTCTCATTCTGAGCGGCTCTCTTCGACCCAACTGACTCATTGAAGGGGTCTGAATGGGTTCCAATTGTCATTGTTGGGAACAAGAGTGATTTAAGGTCTGAGCAAAGACAAGTTACAGCAGAGGAGGGCAAGGCGCTGGCCGAGAAGTACCAGTGCGCCTGGACAGAAGCGTCGGCAAGATATGATGAGAATGTGGCTAAGGCGTTTGAACTCATGATCGGTCAAGTCGAGAAGTCACAGAACCCGAATGAGCCAACAGGAGGCAACAAGTGCTTGGTTATGTGAAGGATTGAGAGAACTAGACTATACGTTTGCCCTTCGGATACTTCAGCGTCCGTGGTCTTGGGTCTACATTTCTATTCGGCGTTCTGGGAGATTTTTATGATGGGTGGTACTTTCTTAAAGACAAACACGTATATATGATGGCTTTGAGGGCTGCAGCGAGTTCCTACTTGGTAGAGAGCGTTCAAAAAGAGAGAGAATACATTGGAATAATACAGGCACGTGATATCAATCTGGACCCCGCGATGCTAATCGGACTCCTGTTTATCCTAATCCCCCACTAAACGAAAAGGCTGAACATTTCAACTTCGAGACGCGGTCTGAGTCAACACAACACGCCGTAATACCTTAAGTACCGACAGTCATCCTTCGAGCTCGCGGCGAAGACTACCCAATTACACCAAAATGCTCGATATATTTGATTTCATCGTTGAGAAGGGTGGGAATCCTGAGCTGATCAAGGAGTCACAAAGACGTCGCAATGCTCCAGTAGAGGCGGTAGACGAAGTAATTGCTTTGTACGAGGATCACCGAAGAAGTAATGTTCCCTTTTCCTGCAACTCTGTTGACTGGGACTGATTTTCATGTGCCAGCACAATACTCGGTTTCCCAGATGAATACGAGGATCAATGATACCCAGAAACAAATCGGCGCAAGGAAAAAGGCAAAGGAGGATGCTGCTGATTTGGTGGCACAAAAAGCCGAGCTAGAGAAGGAAAAGAAAGCCATTAGCGAATCTGCTGCCGAGAAAGATCTACTTCTGAAGAAGAAACTGAAGACGATTGGAAATTTTGTACATGATTCAGTGCCAGTAGAGAATAACGAGGTGAGTGGATGGGTATTCAATTTACATGGAAGATCAGAAGCTGAGAATATTTAGGATTTCAATGCTCTCCAGAGAGACTGGGCGCCAGAGGGTGTAAAGGTCGAAAAGCGAGAATGCCTCTCACATCATGAAGTCCTCTCAAGATTAGATGGTTACGATCCTGTACGCGGCGCAAAAGTCGTTGGACATCGCGGTTACTTCCTGAAGAAATGGGGTGTCTTCTTGAACCAGGCTTTAATAAACTATGGATTGGAGTTCTTAGATTCAAAGGGATATACACCATTGCAAACTCCACAGTTTATGTTGAAGGAATATATGGCGAAAACGGCACAACTGGAACAATTCGATGAGGAGCTGTACAAAGTTATTGATGGGGAGCCGCAGAATGACAAGTATCTTATTGCTACTTCTGAACAGCCAATTTCTGCGTTTCACGCAGATGAGTGGTTGGTCGCGAAGGATTTACCAATTAGATATGCCGGGTTCTCTTCCTGTTATAGACGTGAGGCTGGCTCTGCTGGCAAAGATGCTTGGGGTATTTTCCGAGTGCATCAGTTTGAGAAGGTAAGTGATAGTTTGGAGAGTGTCTTGGACCTTGTACTAACCGCCGATGGAATAGATTGAGCAGTTTGTCTTGACTGATCCGGAGAAGTCATGGGAAGCTTTCGACGAGATGATCAACTATTCAGAAGAATTCTATAAATCTTTGGGTGTTCCATATCGCGTTGTCGCTATTGTGTCTGGAGCTCTGAACAATGCCGCGGCAAAGAAATATGATCTCGAGGCTTGGTTTCCATTCCAGGGAGAGTACAAGGAGTTGGTGTCTTGTTCTAACTGCACAGATTACCAGTCAAGAGCTCTTGAGATTCGATTTGGGGCCAAGCTACAGACTGAGATTAGGAAGAAATACGTACATGCTCTCAACTCAACTCTATGCGCGACCGAGAGAGCTCTGTGCTGCTTATTGGAGAACTTCCAGACAGAGGATGTAAGTATTATAATTCTTGTACGTGGTATAAATGCTGACAGCTATATCACAGGGATTCAAAGTACCAGAACCTCTTCGAAAGTATCTTCCGGGAGCAGTTGACTTCATTCCATTCACGAAAGAGCTGCCAAAGAACTCTACTTCTGCGACGTGGGGAAAGGAGGATCAAGGCAAGTCAAAGAAGGCGAAGAAAGCACCTGCGGCTGCAACGACGGGTGCGTCCGAGGCTGCAGATAAGATCAAAGAATTGGCCGTATAATGGCAGTTAATCTAAAGCATGAAAAGCATTTGTGTATGTTGTAGACTCGCTTGGGCAAAATCGCATGAGATTGCATGCCAGCTGGATGCTTGAGATTCAGCGCAATCCATGAATTTAACTCCCAAAAAATTAGACGTCTTATGCCACTGAAAGACTACAGATCAAAGGCTTTCCCGTGTAGTTTCTTGCCATGCTCTAAACTTCTAGCCCAGTCACATTCATCAGTCGTGTTTCTACCTATACCTAGGCAAGTGGATACTCTTAAGCGAATGTATCGAACTTGGACGGGAAGTCTTCTCTGATCCTCCTTAATCACATCGTTTTACCAATACTTACGATATATGTCACTGCGGAATTGGTGTCTTGGTGGGGAGAGGACAGACTGGGAGCTTTGTGGTAAATAACCACTCGGACTTGTTGCCGGGATGCGCATGATTCAAAGCTGGCCCCGTTTGCAATTCTATCGCGGTGGATTCGTGGTTTGATTCGAGCGCCAGTCGACCACGACACACGCAGTGGTAAACGTCCGTCACAAGCTACTGTATAACTGCTTGTCTTACCGCACTTGACAGCTATGGCGACAGCGGAAACCAGCGAGATAGCTTGTCCCTTCTGCAGCTACAAGACGACCGGCGAGTACCAAATTCTGGTAATCCCCACCCCCTGTCACCTCACGTGCGCCCTTGACTAACCATCTCCAAGTTACATATGGAAACGGACCATCCCGAAGACGACAATTCACCGTTTGTTGTCCGTGATGACTCTAATCTTGCTGCTTCTATCGGCGCGGGGGGCGATGAGGAAATACAATTCCTTCCCTGCCCTGTGGAGGGATGTGGAGAAGAACTTATCCGAGCCGAATTTGATAGCCATCTAGAGATGCACACCGCGGAATTTGAACAAGACTCGAGCGATGAAAACAGCCGAGGCCATACTTCTAAGAAACTAAAACTTAGTCCAGAAGCCAAACCATCTTTTGGAACAAAACTCTCAGTGGCTCTACGTAACATCAACGATGAAGAGCCACCGCCTCGAAGCAGCGATGAACGCAAAGCGAGCACCAAGGAAGCATGGAGAGGCCTGTTGAAAATGCCAGACAGCCCAAGGGAAGGAAGCGTCTCGAGTAGCAGTAAACCCCCTCGAAAACGATTAGGAGTAAGTGACTCCTTCCTCGGTAATATACATCATCAGATATTAAGATTTACGAAGAAATCGCAACTGGGACCGCATGCCAACGAGAAGAGGATGCCGGACTGGCTTGTGAAATTGCTTCAAAAGGATGGGGAGACGGCTGTCATGGAGAGGTTTGATGAGGAAGGGAACCTGCGCAGGTGTAGGGTTACTCCGAATAGAGCGGAGGGAATTTTGCCAGTTCTTCAGCAGTTGCTGGAGCAGGATCGTGGTGTTGAGTGGGCGTTTTTGTGTCATCCGGCTGTTAGACATGTTTCGAAATTGAAGAGAGAAGGTAAGTTGGATCCATGCTAGACGAGATTTGGTATTGACTGAGTAGGCGGTTTCTGTGGATATCGAAATATCCAGATGTTGAGTTCTTATATTGTCGGTGTTAAATCACAGGGTCATGATAACTTGAAAGACAAGATCCCAAGTATCTTCGAGATTCAAGATCATATAGAAATGGCATGGGACCTAGGAATCAATGTACAAGGCCGTGATGAGACTGGCGGTATTCGTGGAACAAGAAAATATATCGGGACTTCAGAGGTACATCTCTCTATTATTCCACTCAGATTTCTTTACTAATGATCTGTCCAGGCACAAGCTATGTTCTGCAAACTCGGGATAGCGTAAACCCCCCGAACCCACCCATTCCACCGCATACTAACCACCCGCAGCTGCGACGCCCAAGGCTTCAAACCCAAACGCCTCCGCAAAGACTCCCCCTCGGGCACTCCCAAGCCCCAAAAAGCACACGACCTCCTCTTCGCCCACATCGAAGCCTACTTCACAGCCGGCTGCACCGACTACGACCCTAAAATTCGCTGCACTACGCTCCCACCCATCTACTTCCAACACCCGGGCCACAGTCTTACGATCATCGGCATCCAGCGCGCCACCGACGGCGCCAAATCCCTTATTGTATTTGACCCGTTGTATCATGATCCGCCGGGTATTATGCGACATGTGGGCCATCAGTTCGTGCATAAGGATCCGAGTCAGGCGCTTAAGTTGTATAGGAGGGGTAGGGCGTATTTGGAGAAGTATCATGAGTTTGAGGTTTTGAAGTTGTGTCCGCCTGTTGGGTTAAGGGGGAGGATGAGGTTGCTGAGGAGGGGTAGGTGAGAGGGGAGAGGAGAGTAGTAGCGGAGAGGTAAGAGGGGAGTATTATTCATGTTTGCACGTAGATTGGGGTATTGGAGTAAGGTGTATTAGCGTTGCATTGTTGGTGTTTAGTTGCTGATGCGTCGATACATTTTTGTAAATACCGTGTTGCATGTCATATCATGTCCAATTGAACGCAAACAGAGACGAGCGTACAACATAGCCTCCGCCTGGACATCATAACGCTCGACTCTTATGGTACGAAGTTCTTGCAACTGGATTGTTAAGCATGAGTTCCAACGATTTTCAATTCTCATCCGCTACACGGAAAGGTTCTCCTCTCCTAGGCAACCTGGAAGATTCGCGCGACAGTGCTATTTAAGCACCCATCGCAAGGCCATATTCCTAAGCCAAATTGATATCACCTCCCCAAACCCCCAAACGCCAGTCCCGGAATACAATATTACATTGACCAGCCTCCCATTCGCCAATCCCAATCCCTCAGCAGTCTTTCCACATAGCCTAGAATTAAGTCAACGACGATACATCTCTCTTTCCCGCTCTCGGTCTCTCTCTCTATCAACCGACCCTCTATCTCTCCGGTCCCTTTCTCTGTCTCGTATGGGACTACGACTCCTACTCCTCGTCCTACCACTGCGACTCCGATCATCATAATCAATTCGGTCCCGATCACCGTGGTGTCTCCGTTCTCCACGATCATCGCGGTCGTCGCGGCGTCTACGGTCGTCTCGACGTTCTGGCCGTTCGGGCCGGCCGCTGTCAGGACCATAGCTAGGAATGTAGGTGTCTATATTTGCGGAACCACTACCTCTGCCTCTGGGTAATGGGGGTCGATCTACTTCTCGAGATCGGGATCTATAACCATCTGGACGGTCGGAACGGCCACCATCGAGGTAGTCCATGGGTGGAGGCCGTGGGGGCAGGCCTCGTGGATCTGGGCGATCGTCTCCTCGTCGCCATGCGGGTCTACGTTCACCTTCCGGGGGTGGATGGAAGCCATTTCGATATCCCCCAACTGGTGGCGGGCGATTGTAATTTCTGTTGTTATAATTGTAGGATCCATCATGATCAGCACCCTGGTTGCCGTTGGCTCCACCCCACCCACCAGTTGGACCCATTCCAACAGTTCCTCCTTTTGGTGCGGGCGGGAGACCAGCCTTTTGTCCTCGCACCTTACGACGATCCAACTCGTGAGATGACTCGAATATTGGGATATCACCAGGTTTGGCCGGTAAAGGTTCAGTTCTAAAGTATTCGTGCTGTAAAGCATCAAGGGCGTTCCAGCGTGTCTGGTAGTCCAAGGTGAGGAGTACTTGGAGGAGATTGCATGCGCTAGATCCGTATCTATCACAGCGTTTGTATTAGAACTTATACAAGCAAGCTTGAGAAACAGTCTAGACTTACTCTCTAAATCGCTGGAACAGCGTTGGTGCTCTAGGTGGCACATTCAAGCCTTCCGCATTCGGTAAAGACCTCCAGCGTGGCATTGTGTCCTCTGTTGGGCTTCCCACTAAGTCGAAAATGATCTTGAGTTGATTCTGGTCGCTATCTCCAGCCAGGATTGGCTTCCCAACAAGCATTTCTCCAAACACACAGCTATCAAATTGTTAGTCACCAGACCTAGTCGCAGAGCAACTAAAGCTTACCCAACCCCCCATAAATCTATCGCGGAAGTATATTTTTTCATTCCCAGCAGCAATTCCGGCGGCCGATACCATCTCGTCACGACCAGCGTTGTGTATTCTCTGTGTCCAGGGCCTCCACCACCTTTCGGGACAGGCACATCTTCGTGGTAATGTCGCGCCAATCCAAAATCCGCTATTTGTAGTAGCCCTTGATTATTGATCAGTAGATTGGCCGCCTTCATATCTCTGTGCAATATGTGCTGATCATGCAAGTAGGCCGTTCCCTCTAGCAGTTGTAGCATATAACACTTGATCTGAGGTTCCGTAAATTTTGGCACTTCCGGGTTTTCCAATAAACCAGAGAGATCGTGGTCCATATAAGGCGTAACCATATACATAATCGCGCGCTTCTTCTTGTCCTTCGTGATCTGTGGTTCAACTGACATTTCTTCTAGCCTGAGAATATTGTCATGCGACAACAGCTTCAGCAGCTTGATCTCCCGCAGCGCTGTTATGGGAAATCCATCCTTCTCATTATGCATAAGAATCTTCTTCAGGGCAAATATCTTTCCAGTCCTCTTTGACCTTGCGCGATGAACTTCTCCAAAGGTACCCTCTCCTAGCTTGCCCATAATCTCGTAGTCGGTGATTCTCGAACATCCTTTGAAGCTGCTCGGCGAGCGAGCGTGCTGCGCTGCGTATGCGCGTGGAGAGATGCCATTACTTTGCGGACTTGTAGCTGCCATACCGGGGGTATAATGCACTCTCAATTTGGGTTGAAGTTGAAGGTGTTCTGTGGATTGCAGTGCGATGCGTTGGTATTGTCAAGACAAGAATGAGGGACAACGACGGTCGAAAGAGAAAGATCCTGGCCGAGCGAGCTCGATTAGGCGCGAGCTAAGTTCACAGAGAACTTCGCGTCCAACATTGCATGCGTAGCAATCAAATCACGATTGGCCGATGAAAGTGTGGGTGAGGAAGACGAAAAGGAATTGAAGGTATTCCCATATTTCTGGAGAGTCAAGACCTAGAGCTACGGTGAAGACAAAGAGCGGCACTCCCGTACTGCATAACGTGGGGGTATTTTTCACAGGAATGATTGATTCGTCAGCCCATGTGGTTGAATGACTTACATGAGTTTTTGATTGCGCCGAGAAGAGAGGGAGCATGTTAATCTCCTTCTATTCTCAAATATATATCGGACGGTTAATTACATGATTTGGCCGTTGGTGAGCGAAAGAACGAATTCCATACTGTGAGGTTACGGTACCAAGAGCCCGCCGCTTTACTGCCCCACAAAGAACAAGCATCACGAGCTGCGCCGGAGCGGAATTACATGAAACCGGATGTTCCGCAACTCCTCGAATCAAGAAGCTCATATCGCGACAGGACATATCCGTACACTTGCAACGACAGTCAGATAGACAAATCTCTCTGTGTAGGTCAACCCACTCAATTGGTGATCTGAATGCTAACGGTCTACAAAGCAACATGGCCGGCCCAACAACACCTCCGTGAGCATATTTCACCCCAAATCGTCGGCAACGCAAGACTGACTCCCGAGTAGAAAGCCAGGAGCGCACGCACAATTTCCACCCGTCCGACCTCTGTATCGATTCATGGCGACAGGATTGGGAGCGAGCATGTGGTTCTTTGTGAGTTGTGTGTGGCCATTGGGAAGGGATTGGGAAGCTAATGAGGTTACAGTTGATGTACAGAGCCAAGAAAGACGGTAGACAACACCGATTCGCGAATTGACTCGAATACGAATACTAATTCTATTTAGGACCCGTATTACTGGGTTGGAAACATCCATGGGATCATTGAGTACGTCGAGATATCGAAGTGGTACATCCGTCTGGGTCGGTGGAGTTGTTTGATTATCAAGAAGAAACTGGTATTCAAGGATTGAATGTCATGAAGGGAGGGCTTTGCGCGTGAATAGACTTGGGAAACGGTGTCAATATTCAATACTTCAACAGCATCCTCTTTTTCAGACTTGTGTGATTTCATCGTGGTGGAACGGTACTGCGTGCGCTGCTGCTTGGAGCTTGAGTTTTAGAAGGCTCAATGAACGGACTCTGTGGTTACATTGACAGATAAGTTTCGAGAGCGGCACTGAGGTCGAAGATAGTGTCATCGTGGAGGAGTATACAACGAGAGAAGTCATTGGACAACACAACCAAAGTATCATCCTATTGACTAGACTCTATGACAAAGTCTGTTTGGTCCCGTCCTAGGAGCATCACACCACTGGTTTTCTTTCCACCGATCGACGTTTGATTCTCAATACTAAGATGCCTAAATATCCCCAGAACAAACAACTCTAGAGGGCGAACTCCGTTTCACCATTTCTAGCCATCCTCAATACCACGGTCCTATACCATCCACGCTCTCGTCGATATGTGCTTCCATAGCCTTCTGAAGGTCTTTCTTCTCCTCGAGAGTACCCCACTTCCACACCTTGTCAATCTTGTCCCAACAAATCCCGAAAAACTCATCCTTGCGGTCTTTCAGTTCCTTGCCAATTTGCTCAGGTGTTTTCAGGAGGCCTTTAGGATCGTTTTTATTGAACTCAAACAGAGCTTTCATATTTTTAGTGAATCCGTTCTCGAGTGTTACAAGCTGGCGTTGGAGATTTTGGAGCTGAAGCTCTTTTGCTACTGGATCAAAGACTGGTGGTAAATCCATTTTGGTAGGCGTTCCGAAATATAGGGATTGTAATCAGCTCTAGACGAGACTTGGTGGGCATGCGGATGGCATTTATAGGAGATCTTGCAAGATGGCTTTGATTCACATACTTCCCAGTGATTCATCACGATTCACGAAGGGATATAAGATGCGCCGCGCGCAAACTCAGTTGAATGTAAAGCTCGACAACCCATGGCTGGTTAGACTGCGCAAGAAGTGTAACATGTTGTTAATAAGTCTAGAAATTGTCTCTTTTCTCGTTCTAGCCGCTTCACACCAAGCAGATAAACATTTAAAAACCCGGTATTCTCACAGCTCTGCCACCATCACCATCTTACTTTCCACTATTTAACATTACATTCGGTTTCTTCGTCGTAACCCCCACCAAATAGTTACCAAGACAAGCTACTCCGAGGAACCTCACTTCAATACTCCTACTCGGTACTTCCGAATTCTAACGTCTTCTGGTGCTGAATCTCTTTGTCGATCAACTCCTTCAATTCCTCCACAAACCCTTTCGGTGCATTGGCGTCAGAAAAACAACCCCCCGAGAACTCTTTAAGCTTCTCCATATAATACTTGGACCACTTATCCTTGAAGTCGTTGAGAGCCTTCTTCTCCTTCTCATCCGTCTTGTCCTCCTCATCCTCGCTCTCAGACAACTCGCCCATGAAAACGAAAGTTTCTATTTTAAGCTGGATTGCCTATTCGATTGCTCGCAGCTGGCGCTTGAGATCGTCTTTCTTTTCGTATTCTGCAACTGCATAGAAGCCAGTTAGTGCTGGTGCTTCAAACATCGTTTTGAGACGTGTGAAAAAAGTTGGGATCGTAGTTTGAGGTTTGGTAGATATGGAGGGGAAAGTTTATATGAGAATGCTGGTGATTGCAGGATCATATTTGGTTCTGGGTGAGGTTTGGTAGGTATGTATTGTAGAGCAAAGTTTCTGGGAGATTTTGAGGGATCGCTGTGGTTTAAGTACTTTTTGGGAAGCCATATAAGGTGATAATGAATCAAAAGACAAGGTACTAATGTGATCACACGATGAATTTTCCTCCTAAGTATAGGGTTTCTATAAAGAGGTTTTACTCACAAAGTGAAGTGAGTCTTGTGCCAGAGCAAACACATGTGGAAATGTTCAGGGCGTTCTATTAGTCTACGGCTTTTGATAAATCCCACAAGCCAGGTATACGCCAAAGCTAGTCTCAGCATGAATATTCATCCAATGTGTAGGGGCATTGTCTCACGAGTGGGCCCTCCCACCACAAGCCTAGGACGAGGATCGCTTTTCAAAGAGATAGTGAGTAACCCCCCAGGTATCACCACCTTCATAAGCAAAAAGCTCAGCGCAAGCCATGTAAAAGATTTGCCATCTGTAAAACCACATGGCAGTCTTCTCTCCACCATATGTCTCCGTGAGATGTGGCCAAATCTCCTTCTTATGTGCGTTCATTTTTGAAAGCCAGTCCTATATCCAGGTTAGCACTCGAATTTTCCGAAGATATGTAAGAAGAAAAGCAATCTTACCTCACAAGTCTTAGCATAATTCTGGCCGTTAACCCACCACTGCTTCTCTAATGTCAAGTCTTTCTGGAAGAAGTGAAACAAATCCGCTGAGGGCATTGTACCACCAGAGAAGAAATGGGTGCTCATCCAACCCTCCTCGAAATCATATGGCGTAGTCTTATGCGCAAAGATATGCACAAACAGTTTTCCGCCTGGCTTGAGTGCTCGACTAACTTTCGCCATGAGTAACTCGTAGTTTTTCATGTGTTCAAATAACTGTTTTATGCTGTTAGAATATGACTGAGAGTGAATCAGGTGACATGTACCTCAATTGAAATCACACGGTCGAAAGCCTCTTTCTCGAACTCGTAGTCTACTACATCGCCGGTGATTACGTTAAGATTTGTGAATCCTTTCGCTTTGGCCTGCTCGTCGATGTAGAGTTTTTGAGTTCGGGAGTTGGAGAAGGCGGTGACCTTGGAATTTGGGAAAACTTCCGCAAAATACAGAGCTCCGGAACCCCAACCACAACTATATCTATTAGCATACAATGTTTCAAAGAAATGAAAAACACATAAAACTTACCCAAGATCCAAAATACTCATCCCATCCTTCAACCCCGCCCTCTCCACATACTTCTCCAACATCCTCACCTCCGCCTCCCCCAAAGTCTCACTTCCCTTCTCATACAGCGCACAACTATACTTCATTCTCGGACCCAGACAAGCCTGAAGCACGCCGGTACCAACCTCATAATGCTGCTCGTTCGCCGCCGCAGTCTCAATGGCAATCGGACGCGAGCGCAAAAGCTCTACGTATTTCATTTTCTTCTCGTAGGCATCGCTAAGAGATGTAGTGTGAATGATCCTGATACGATCTGCCAGCTGACGACGGATTCCCACGCGTATGAGAGCTGAGGGAAGGTAGCCGCCGTCGAGGATCCAATCTACGGTGTGTCAACATGGGGATGGTCACGTTTTGAGGGCGCGAAGTACCGTAATTCATTGTGATTTTTGGATACGCTTAAATTACTAGTCAATAGGCAAATGTCGGTCGGTGTCTGGGTACGTTGTGATCTGATAATCTTTCGTGGTTGTTGTGTTGTGTAGTGTCTAAGCGGACATGGTCCCTATCAATCTATCATCTCATTCTAGACTTGTCGCTAGCCGTAGTTCAACCACGGAGATTTTGAACATGCGTCACGGCATTTTCGAATAGGCACAACAATAACAGTATATTCAACGGATGGGTTTATTTTCAGCATTGTACTTTTAAATCTATCATACAAGTCCTTATCTATAACAAACAGTCCTTCTTTACCGTAACTCCTGCATCTCGGATAGGATGACCTTGTACTGTTTCCGTACTTTGGCTTTCCCTGTTACTGATGTTTTGATTTGACCCAAGTATTTCGCGAGTCGTGGTAAAACGTGATGTTCCAACGTCCAAGCCACCGCAATGTATCCAACTCCTAGAACAAGCAAAAATGTTTTGAAATCCCATGTCATTGGCGTTAATTGCATGAATCGTGCCAGTCCTTCGGATGGGTCAAAAAGCATGTACGAGGTAAACAATAATGCTACAACGATAGTAACAACAAACGGCACTTCCATTCCGTTAGCTAGGCCATGAGCGGACATAAAAGATTAGAAAACTCACAATTTTGGCCCATCGACTGCCGGAACGGTGGCCCTACACTCAGAACTATACCGGATAAAATATATTCGAAGCACGACACTAAGAACAAACTCGTGTTTTGAGAATTTAGAACATTCGACTTCTCATGGTTCAGCTTTGGTGGAATGTACCTAACTGACGTTAGCTTCGAAAAACGCCAACGTAACTTAGTACGTACCAGGGCTGTTTCTGAACAGCTTGAAATGCCACAGCTTGAATGAGGATGCAGATAGCAATCTGTCCAAGCAAGGGAGTTAACACCTTCCTCGAAACGAGGTTCGCCGTTGGACGCTTTTGGCTCAGTATTGGAAAAGGCCCGCTCCATCCCACTGCACTTTTGGTTAGTCTACTAGTGTCGTTAAATCTGGACTTTTTGCTTACTAAAGATCGCGATTGGCAAGATCAAGGCAAGATCAATGAATAGAAACTAACACCAGGGTTTAGTTTAACTACCAGCTAGGGCGGAGCTGGATGCTTACCTGGAAATCACCGAGGTTCGATGCCGAGGCGTAGAGGAAGCTAACAGATGTGAACTGTATCGCCGAGTAGAGACTCATGTACTTGAAGCAACTGAAACTGGTGACCAGCGCTGCCCGACCCTCCCTAATTGAAAAAGTCAGCAAAAATCCATCATTCCAACGACAAGTACCCACCGTATGACGTCCGGAACACATGTTATATCGAAAACTCGGCTTGTAAATGGTGCAGCAACGGATGCCTCAGCCTCGGAGAGAGATATTCCCACGTCTGCTGCTTTCAAGGCACCACAATCATTCGCCCCATCACCACAGAATCCACAGCAGTAATCGATACTTTGTAGCTTCTCGACGAGTTCATGTTTCTCATCTGGCGACATTCGCGCGAATACTTGCCCACAAACAAGCATCTAAGGTGCGTTAGTTACCAAGAGTTAGAGCATCGTTCACGTTAACTTACTCTTTTCAACACATTGGGAGGAGCAAAGTCAACAACCCAGCGAAATACATCGCCACTGACGGCTAAGGAATAGTTCCTCAAGTTAGCAATATCGTATGGCAGTGACGCGTCTCCATCCACAGGTGGAGGCAAAGGCTTGAATTCTGTCAGTCAGGTTACGAAAGATGACACAGGTGACCTACCGTTAAAGTGTTTTCATCAAGCGTGTATATGCTATTATCAATACTCTCCCAGGAAAGCCGAGCGTTTGGATCAGTAAAATTGCCTGTTGAATAGGTTAATGACCGTCACACCAAGAGATTTGAGTTCATCCTACCTTCAATAAAATGAGGCACAAAACAATGAGCAGTCTTATCTATCAAGTTACACTCCCTTGCGACGCTGATAGCGGTGAGGATGTTGTCTCCGGTACACATCACCTTTCTGATGCCTGCCTCGGTAAGTTCATCTAGAACTCCGGCTGTGGTTGGCTTCAGTTTGTTCTCGAAAATGATGAAGCCCAAAAAGTCGAGCTCGGACTCTGCTTCGTCACGCCGCATCTTCTGAACTTTAACCCAGTTGAGTTTCTTGATATGCTTTGTGGCGCAAGCGATAACGCGGAAACCACGGTGCGTATAATATGAGAGTAGCTCTTCGTAGTCGTTCGGAACTAAAAGGGAATTAATAGACATCGCGCAGTGGACCAGAAATACATACAGCTATCAGCCCGACATATCTCCTTCATACATTCTGGGGCGCCTTTGACGTACACGTCGCATCCCTGAGAACCAAAGTTCCGTACAACGACACTGGCCCGACGCAGCTGGGATACGAACTCAAAAGACTTCAGAATACCCAGTTCTATAGGAGAGCTCTGTGGCAAGATATGAGCATCATAAAATGGTACCAAGCTAACTTCACTTACGTTTGTGTTCTGTTGACCTTCGTTATCATCCAGGTCGTATTCCATACCAGGAGGCGGTCTTGCAATAGATGGAGTTATGCCGCCTTGCTCCTCATCATCACCATCGCCAGACCGTTGCTCGCCCTCTTCGAATGACCATCCAGTGAAATTGAACATTTTGAGGTCGAGAGGATCACCCACTAACTCGCCGTCAACTACTCGCAGGGAATGGCAGGTTGCCATTGTGTAAAGTGCAGCCTTGTGACTATCGTAGACCACTGTAGGATCCCGCTCATATGCAGCGCCTGGAAGTAACGAAAGTGGATCCGGTAGTATATCGCTGAACCGGTTGGAGGGCTTTTGTGCTACTCGTACACCAAGAACATCCAAGCCGTCTTCCGTAAGTGTGCCTGTCTTATCGAAGCAGACGATATCCAATTTCCCACCTACATTTACCCTCTGTGGACTAATACAGTAGATCTCTTTCTTTCTTAGCCGTGAAAGTGCAAAGTTTGTGCCGATTGTTAAAGTGGCCGGAAGAGCAGGTGGAACCACGATAGTGATGAGATCCAGAGCTCTCACAATAATCAAGTGGAAGGCTATATGCAAACGCACAAAGTTGACAAAGGAGGCGACGAATCCAACAGCTGCGATACCTCCCATGACAGATATATAACGGAACGAATCCCGGTAGAACTTGAATCCAGAAGGCTTGGGGAAAAGCATAGAGCGAACAAGGGCTCCCTTGGTAGTATTGAAGCCCGTTCTGACGGTCATAGCTAATGCTACAGCCTCATCGTCCTTGTCATCTTGAGGCCGCCTCGCGCGAACGATCTTTGTGCCACAGAACAAGAAATGTCGGGCAAGCTCGGGAGCAATAGATGATGCAGCTAAATTGAGTGACCGTAGCGAGTCATCTGTAGCTGGCACTTTGGAAACAGGGACAGATTCGCCTATCTATATGAGCGAGATCTTTGAATTAGGGGTTGAGATCTTACCTGTGAGCATGCTCTCGTTGACAATACAATCCCCAGCGAGCAATATACTGTCGCAAGGAAACTGAGTTAGAGCAGGGTCGGTGACTTCGTATACATCACCTGGTACGAGTTCGCTTGAAGGGACATAACGCCCTAACAAGGCTATTAGGTATAAACACACAATCAGAGCCAAGTAGACCTACAAAAAGAATTGCGGAGAACACGAACATCACACTCAAAGCGAGATATTTCTCTCAGTCTCTTCATCGTCTGCCACACGTTAGTTCTGACTACAGAATACTGAAGGAGTCGATACTGACCGAGCGGGTTTCGATTAGCGTAGTAGTGATGCTCACGAGAGATATAGCGAAGATACATGCAGCATAGTAATAGTACTCGTCGACGGACCATAAGATGAGACTTGCAATCTGAAAAACGTAGAAAGGGTGAAAAGCCTAAACATTAATAAGCAATAAATCCGGACAAGGTTTTGCACTGTCGTACCTCGTCTACCAAAAGCTGTGGAATAGTTTTCTGCTTAATATCTATCAAGTTCTTTCCAAAGACAAGTTCTCGGCTTTCTTTTTCTTCGCCATCGATGCCAGTGCGCATGGTCTTCACATTTGTCCACATTGGATCTTTCCAGCTGTTAATTAACACAAATTTATCCTTCAGTGGATGATATGAGAATCGCATATATCTATAGTCAAGTAGACGAAGAGTGTCGATAGCGGGGTCATCGTCATCTTCATAAGAAAGGACAAATCGTTTATCTTGCGCACCAAAGACAGTGGACAAGGACCGGCCATATTCCTCCGAATCGATATCCTGGACAACAAACTCTCCCCATTGATTCTAGATCTATCAGCTGAGTTCTGTTAAAACACAAGTAGAACAGAGAAGATAGCAAGCTCGAGATTACGAGGTAGCATCCAGCAGTTGTTCGGGGCTTCGCAACTAACCTCAATTACTACCCAGCTACAATTTCGCAGATGACAAGGGCGGCCAACAAGACGTACTTGCCATCGAGGCAACCAACGCAGTAGCAGATAGGCAAGTCCGAATGTCAGAATGGATATCGTTGTATATATTGCAAAACCAATCTTCGAAGTGCGAAACCCTGCAATCACTATTGTCAAGTCCTCCGTGACGATGTATATCTTTTGGCTTGTCCGTCCTCCTTCCCCATAATCACTGCCGTCTGCACTTCTATGTCCACTGTCGCTCCGGAGAAGCTGATCATGTACGGATGCAGTAGATAGGCCAGAAGAAGTCCTTCTCATTGTAGATAGCTCGCCAGATTCTAGATCAGCGGACGAATCGTCCTCACCAAATGCCAGCTCGGACTCGTCGTCTAAAATGACAGCATCATACTCCGGTGGATGTGTTAAATCTTGTTCCTGACCCTCCTGGTAGTAAGTGAAGCTTGCAGTCGAATCCGCTCGGTGTCGTCGATGGGCAAAGGATGAGATGCTCGTAGGAACGCTTTCACCCATTGGCCCAGAAAACATCTCGTCCTGGGCCATCTCAACCTCATCGAGAAAACTAGTGGTCGACATATTCGAATCTCGTCTGTGTAACTGTCCGGCATTGGCGCGAATAGGTCTAGCAGAGGTGTGGGTTTGCGAGCTGCTCCGTCGAGCCCGATTGATGGGGATCTCATTTGTAGTATCCATGTTGAAATAATGGTGTGACACGCTCTAAGCGCATCGAATCGTTGGCTATATATACAATGTTGGCATTGTTGTTGTGAATGAAACGAAAACCCGGCTGCTCGCTCTGAGAAACCCGTCTGAGAATATTTACGATAATGACGGAGCAGTATGGTAGCTAGGTCGAGGGTAGCTTCGGCGTGCGGTCCGTCGCCCTTCTAAAGCCTTGCCTTATCGGGTTCTGCCCTGCCGTGGGCCTATCGCGCACGCGGGGTGAATCTAACCCTTGCCGCGCTACCAGGCTAACAAAAATGGATTTGCTCAACAACTTCAAGTATTGATCCATCCAAATACTAGACATCCTTCCTACTTTTTCACCACAAATCGCGCCCCGACGCTCTTTGTCTCCAGCATCAAGCACTTTTCCTCTTTCCCTCAGTCGACCTTGTCCTCGATCTCGGTCGATAGATTTTAGCAATATGTCGGAAATTCCCAAGAAACAAAATCTCCAAACCGCCCCGTGAGTTTTACGACCCCTCACCAGTGCCACGAACGCAAGCCAAAACTAACAGTCAACTGCAGAACTCCTCAAAATACTCCCGCCAACAATGCTCCCATCTCATCACACGCCCAGCAGCCTGGCGTAGGCACAATCAAAGAAGGTATGTAAATCACTTTTGCCCCTCACCGGTTCATGTCATTCGCTAACTATTCAAATAGAGGAGTTTGACCGCGCCGCCGCCGCCTCAATTTTTGCCCAAAACCCAAAGCTCGTCCAAATGATCCAAGGAAAGCTTGGTTCACTCGTTGGCAGATCCTCCGGATACGTCGAATCGCTTCCAGCCCCAGTCCGCCGCCGTGTCGCAGGCCTGAAAGGTGTGCAAAAGGAGCACTCAAAACTTGAGGCCGAATTCCAGGAGGAGGTGCTCGAATTAGAAAAGAAGTACTTCGCAAAATTCACCCCACTCTACCAGAAGCGTGCTCAGATCGTCAATGGTGCTGCTGAGCCAACCGCAGAGGAGATTAAGGCGGGCGAAGAGGATGAGGAGCCAAGCGAGTCGGATCCAGCTGAGAAAGAAGAGGAGTCTGCTGTTGATGTCAAGGGTATTCCAGAATTCTGGCTTTCCGCCATGAAGAACCAAGTTTCCCTTGCGGAGATGATCACTGATAGAGATGAGGCCGCCCTGAAAGACCTTGTCGACGTTCAGATGGAGTATCTCGATAAGCCTGGCTTCCGTTTGATCTTCCAATTTGGTGAGAACGAGTTCTTCACGAACAAGACCATCACAAAGACCTACTTCTACCAAAATGAGAGTGGTTATGGAGGAGACTTTATTTACGACCACGCGGAGGGTTCTAAGATTGATTGGAAAGCTGGCAAGGACTTGACAGTTCGCGTTGAGAGCAAGAAACAGCGCAACAAGAGTAGGCAAAACTTCACCTACTTAAAGATTTACTTGACTAATGTTTTCCGGCAGACACCAAGCAGACTCGTGTGGTCAAGAAGACTGTGCCAACAGAGTCATTTTTCAACTTCTTCTCGCCACCGAAAGCACCAACTGAGGAGGACGACGATGATGCAGCAAGCGATATTGAGGAGCGTCTCGAGCTTGATTACCAACTTGGCGAGGATATTAAGGAAAAGCTTATTCCTCGTGCCATTGATTGGTTCACTGGTGAGGCTCTTCAATTTGAAGAACTCGATGATGATGAACTCGATGAGAACGATTTCGAAGACGATGATGACGATGATGAGGACGAGAGCGAAGATCACGATGACGAAGAGGAGTCTGAGGACGATGTAAGATTCGATGTTCCCCAGACATAGGAGTTGACTGACCTCTATTAGGATGATGCAGCGAAACCAAAGCAAGAGGCCGCTGAGTGCAAGCAAAGCTAGGGCGCCAATTTGTAGTTCGTGGATTACCGACCGACCTCTGACTATCCCGTCTTATCGCGGGTCTTGCCTCACACGCAACACAACCATCCAGCACGTCAATGATGCGGGACATTTAATTTGAAGAAATGTTTACGGACTTGCATAGGTGTTATCTGCTAGCATGATGGATGGATGACCGATCTCTCTTTTCCTTGTTCTAGACTAATCTGCTTTCCGAAGCCTCAGTGCTGTTCTCTTGTGGTTGTTACTGCATTTTTACATACATGCAAATATCGTATAGGCGTTCTCCGTAGATGTTAAATCGAAAAGCGTTGGCAAACCCACATGAGAGCTAAGATTCCGTGATCTTTCTTAATAGGAAAATTAAATGAGACTACATAACCATGATTCCGAGTTGCTAATCATATTTCATATATTTTGACCTGGCCTGGCAGTGAACATCAAGTTCTGTGTGGATGTGGGGGTTTAAATCGGTCTCCGATGAATCCGCAGGGTGAGGCTGGTGGCCCCGTGCTTCGGTGTGGTTTTAAAGTCTTCGCCTGACCTGACGCCATCATCTAAGACGCGAAGAAATCTTCAAGCAGGAACTGACTCATTATTCACATACAAATTTCCCATTTCCAATACAACAAACGTGCAATAATTATGGCTACGCAGGAGAATGAGATCGCTCTCTCAACGAAGTTTGCTAACATGTCGATACCGCCGCAAATGAGTGTCTCTACCTCCCCAACTGCGACTTTTCAAACTCCACCAGGCGGATTTGGGAGTCTCACTCGCACGAACACCGTTCCTAAATTGCTGAAGCCTTTCAACACCACGGATATCAAAATTCTGCTTCTAGAAAACGTCAACCAGAGCGGAAAGGACATTCTCTCCGGGCAGGGTTACCAAGTCGAATCTGTGAAAAGCTCGTTGCCAGAAGATCAATTGATCGAAAAGATCCGGTAGGTCGCGGGGCAAACATCACCCCTCCATAGCCAAAATTTTGTATCACGTTTTACTAACTACACCACCCAAAGCGACGTTCACGTCATCGGAATCAGATCAAAAACAAAACTCACCGAGAAAGTTCTTCGTGAGGCAAAAAACTTGATTGTCGTCGGTTGTTTCTGCATTGGAACCAACCAGGTCAATCTCAATTATGCTGCAAAGCAAGGAATTGCAGTGTTCAATAGTCCATTCGCAAACTCAAGGAGTGTTGCGGAATTGGTAATTGGTGAAATTATCGTGCTCGCCAGACAACTTGGTGATCGTTCAAACGAGTTGCACAATGGTATCTGGAATAAAGTGAGCGCAAAATGTTGGGAAATCAGGGGCAAAACCTTAGGTCAGTCCTCGCACCCTGGTTGCTAGATTATCGAATGCTAGGTATTGACTTCCTAAAGGTATTGTTGGTTACGGACATATCGGATCGCAACTTTCGGTCCTTGCCGAGTCAATGGGCATGAGCGTCGTTTACTATGATGTTGTCAACCTCATGGCAATGGGAACTTCGACTCAGGTCCCTACACTCAATGACCTCTTGAACAAGGCAGACTTCGTTACCTTACATGTTCCTGAATTGCCAGAAACGGAAAACATGATTGGAGCTGCGCAGTTTGAACAGATGAAGAAAGGAAGTTACTTAATCAATGCCAGTCGAGGTTCAGTTGTGGATATTCCAGCGCTGATCAACGCTTCTCGCAACGGCATTATTGCTGGAGCGGCTCTCGATGTTTATCCAAACGAACCAGGAGGAAACGGGGATTACTTCAACAACAGCTTAAATTCGTGGGGCGAGGATCTTCGCAGTCTCAAGAATGTAATTCTGTCACCACATATTGGTGGAAGTACTGAGGAGGCACAAAGTGCAATTGGTGTAGAAGGTAAGCCACTTGATGCAATTTTCGATATTGTAGTCTAACAGTTGATAGTTGCTGGAGCTCTTGTCAGGTACATTAACTCTGGTGTGACTTTAGGCGCTGTCAACTTTCCTGAGGTCAATCTTCGCTCTCTCACATTAGATGAGTCGAATCACGCTAGGGTGAGTCAGGCCATGGACTCAAAGCGGAGTAAAACTGACCGTTTTAGGTTATTTACATTCATCAAAATGTTCCTGGTGTTTTGAGAAAAGGTAAGCACTTTGTAAGAGCGCTTATTATAATGTCTCTAATAAAAACCAGTCAACGAGATTCTCGGTGACCATAACGTGGACAAGCAGACTACGGATAGTAAGGGAGATGTGAGTTTGAACCTATTATCAATCAATTTTTTTTTCCAGAGCTAACAAGCACAGGTTGCTTATCTCATGGCCGACGTCAGCGATGTCCGTACCAGTGATTTGAAAGATATTTCTGATGCACTGGAAGGCTTGAGTTGTAAGTGTTTTCGGCCCTCGTTCTGGTTTCTCCAGCTGATATTTGTTTAGCGAAAATTGCTGTTCGTATCCTTTATTAAGTCTAAAGTGGTGTATCTTGGGAATGAGTATATGGATGGCTGCATTCAACAGGAGCAGGTAGGCGTCATTGGAAAATGTTCATAAAACCCTTCAACACACAGGGGTTGTCTGATAGAGACCTTCATTATTAATTTAGGCGTATAAAAAGTATGCGCTTTCTACACATAAGCTCTGTTTAATGTAGTCTTCCTTCACGGACGATGTATTGAAACCTAGTAGATCGTCGCTAAAGGGGTTCCGAATCTTATTTCCGACGCTTTTGAAATCAATCTACAGATGCTTTTTATCTGAGGCAAGAGACCCACAATTTACATGTGTACCCACTGTTTCTGTCTCTTCGCTGGCATAGAGATGTCACAAACCGCGGAGCCAAGGTAAAACTTACATATCATCGACAGTATAGTATTTCGTGAATCATGATGCGTATCGAAGGTATAGGAAAGGGCTGTGGAGGTTTAATCTCTGACACTTTCTCTATTTCACTCTAACAAGTAACCGCCCGTGCGGAAGGAGGTGTGGTGTATATGGCATATGCAGGGGACAGCAATGGGAGCGAGCTTAACGTAGCGTACCGGTTCTACAACTTCGATTTAATATAGACTACAAAGTAAGCTATATCAGTACTTGTAGTTGTGATTTGCTTCGATTCACATTGCTATGTTCTTGGTATCATCAGTGGAGATTGCTTTCGCTACTAGGCATTTGAGTACTCTAGGATCAAGACAATCAATCATATGGCTTGAATTCGGGAATGGTTGACAGCAATTGCTTTTAACGGTGACAAGTCCGCTTGTTGATTTAGACAGAGATGACTTTCCAGTCTGACATAGACGAGTGATACCTGAGGTAAGAAATACGTGAGATCTTGAAAAGTGTACGTACCTTTCGTACCAAGTAGGTACTCCTGAACCGATTTCGTCGTCGAGAAGAACTTGAGCTAGGTCAATCCGTCGAGACTTAGTGGCATCTTCACAACTAGGAATGCATTCAATAGCGCAGCTTTCATCCGAAGCTTGAGCCTAAACATGACGCCTTTCACTTAGTACAGCATCCGATCTGTCTGCTACTACTGTACAAGTACGGGGTAGTGCTCCAGCGCTCACGTGAAGCTGCTCACCCTGAGACTCAATTGGAGATTGGAAGCCAAATAGTAGTCTTGGAACGAGGGGACTATAGTATTTGAAGAGAGCTTTGAAGCTTTTCAAAGGAATCCCAGCAGGGTAAAAAGCAATGAACGAAGGGGAACAGTGCCGCTTTTCTTCCGTTGACAGTTGACTTTTGAAACGTTCACCAAGCGCTCAAGGCGGTGAGCGGAAACCAAGTCTCATCCCTTCTACGTGAGTCGGCAGTCAGGGAGAGTAAGTATGAATGAAGATAATTGCATATGTCTGGACATTCATCGCATGAAATCGTGTTCAAAAAGTCACCATCGCAGTAATACAATTTTCCTACTCCATGGAAATCGACTGCTTCTCCGCAACCACCCAGGGACTCCCCCAGCAATAGGATTGTTTTCACCCAGAACCAGAATCTCCAGCCCCTGAACTCGGCCTGCAGCAACTCCTTAGCTGCGTGGAAACGCTAGTACCACCCCAACCGGCCGACCCCTGCGCCTGGTGCATCGCGAACCTGCAATTATTCTGCACTCCTGCACCGACACAACTCCTGATTGTCTTCAATGAACCTCTGTTCTATCAACCTGCAAAGCCCACGAGCATTCTGCAGTGGCCCAGCTTCGTCTTAGAACTTCGTCTCTTTTCTGTTCAGCACCGCGTTTCTACGGCTCTTCACTCATTCATGCCGATACTAGCTTCACGGTCTCACGCAGATTATTTGGAACGAAGTTGAAGGACGGGGAGGAGTAATCGACGAGGATTCGGACATCTGCCATCATGGCGCACAGTTACGATGTTGGAACAAAGGCCTGGCAACCAGATGCCACAGAAGGATGGGTTGCTTCAGAGGTGACATCGAAGACCAGTGATGGGACTAAGGTCTCCCTGGTCTTCGCTCTCGCAAACGGAGAGGTCAGTTATGATGTTACCACGTCCACATCTTCATGAGCATGCTCTAACTATACCCGCTTGCAGACCAAGACGATAGAAACGACCGAAGATGCCCTTGCTTCAGATGACCAGTCGAAGCTCCCACCTCTAATGAACCCTACGATGCTCGAAGCCAGCGACGATTTAACCAACTTATCTCATCTCAATGAGCCTGCTGGTAAGAGAAGAGACCTGCTTAAAGTCGGGATATAGGAAAATGCTGACAGGGGAAACAGTATTGCAAGCTATAAAGCTTCGGTACTCACAGAAGGAAATATACACATACAGTGGGATCGTTCTGATCGCGACAAATCCCTTTGCCAGAGTGGATTCCCTATATGTCCCTGGTATGGTGCAAGTTTATGCAGGCAAGCAGAGGGCTACGCAAGCCCCCCATCTCTTCGCTATTGCAGAAGAAGCCTTCGCGTGAGTGCTCCAAAACTTGTCAAGACAACCTCTAATCCGCTACAGTGATATGCTACGGAGCGGTAAGAACCAAACGGTTGTGGTCTCTGGAGAATCTGGTGCCGGAAAGACAGTCAGTGCGAAATACATTATGAGATATTTCGCAACAAGAGAATCGCCGGACCAAACTGGGACTCGGACGAAACGGGGATCAGATCAGATGAGCGAAACGGAGGAGCAAATTCTGGCAACGAATCCCATCATGGAATCTTTCGGTAATGCAAAGACGACACGAAACGACAATTCTTCACGATTTGGAAAATATATTGAAATTATGTTTGATGAGAAAACCCAGATTATTGGCGCTAAGATCCGGGTCTATCTCCTGGAACGTTCAAGACTGGTTTTCCAGCCGCTGAAAGAGCGGAATTACCACATTTTCTACCAGTTATGTGCAGGTGTCACAGATGAGGAACGTCAGGCACTTAAACTTTTACCCGTAGAACAGTTCGATTATCTGAATCAGGGTAGCGCACCGGTCATTAGCGGAGTCGACGATAAGAAGGAATTCGAAGACTTGAAGAAGGCTTTCCAAGTTATTGGCGTCGACAAGGATCAACAATCCGAGATATGGAAGCTGCTTGCTGCACTTCTGCACCTTGGGAATGTGAAGATAACCGCTTCACGTACGGATTCAAGCTTGTCAGATACAGAACCATCGTTGCTGAAAGCAGCTGCCATTCTTGGTGTCGACCCCAGCGAGTTTGCGAAGTGGACAGTCAAAAAACAATTGATCACAAGAGGGGAGAAAATCACATCGAATCTCACACAACAGCAAGCTATTGTCGTAAGGGACTCTGTGGCTAAATTCGTCTACTCGAGTCTTTTCGACTGGTTGGTAGAAAACATTAACAAAGCTCTTGCTACGACTGAGGTACTGTCAAAAGTCAAATCATTTATCGGTGTTCTGGATATCTACGGGTTCGAACATTTCGCCAAGAACTCTTTCGAACAATTCTGTATCAACTATGCGAACGAGAAGCTGCAGCAGGAATTCAACGCACACGTCTTCAAGTTGGAACAAGAAGAATATTTGAAGGAGCAGATCGACTGGACGTTCATCGACTTTTCAGACAATCAACCTTGTATCGATCTGATAGAAGGCAAGCTTGGTATTCTGTCCTTACTCGACGAAGAATCAAGGTTGCCCATGGGTTCTGATGAGCAATTTGTCACCAAGCTGCACCATAATTATGCCGCTGACAAGAACAAGTTTTACAAGAAGCCAAGATTCGGGAAATCATCCTTCACTGTATGCCATTATGCTATCGATGTTACTTACGAGTCGGATGGATTCATTGACAAGAATCGTGACACTGTTCCAGACGAACATATGGCAGTACTGAAAGCCTCATCAAATAAGTTTTTGGGACAGGTGTTGGATGCTGCATCAGCCGTCCGTGAAAAAGACTCTGCCTCCGCGTCTTCCAACGCAGTCAAACCTGCCGCCGGACGAAGGATCGGAGTCGCTGTGAATAGGAAGCCAACTCTTGGAGGTATATTCAAATCATCTCTCATTGAGCTGATGCACACGATCAACGGGACCGATGTTCATTACATTCGTTGTATCAAACCTAACGAGAGCAAGGAGTCATGGGTCTTCGAGGGTCCTATGGTCTTGAGTCAGTTGCGAGCCTGTGGTGTTTTAGAAACTGTCAGAATCAGTTGCGCTGGTTACCCTACCAGATGGACGTACGAAGAATTTGCGCTTCGATACTACATGCTAACCCCATCGTCAGCCTGGACGTCAGAGATTCGTGACATGGCTAACAAGATTCTCGTCAAAGCACTTGGAACCAGCAACGGACAAGGGCTGGACAAGTATCAACTTGGTTTAACCAAGATCTTCTTCCGAGCTGGTATGCTTGCCTTCTTGGAAAACCTCCGAACAAACCGCCTGAACGATTGCGCGATTATGATACAGAAAAACCTGAAAGCTAAATATTACCGCCGCAAATACCTGGAAGCTCGTGCCGCTATTTTGAGCGTGCAAACCTTTGCGAGAGCTCACATTGCTCGCAAGCGTGCTCAAGAAACCAGAACAATCAAAGCTGCCACGACAATCCAAAGAGTTTGGCGCGGCCAGAAGCAAAGAAAGGCGTTTCTTATCATCCGCAACAATGTTATTCTTGCGCAAGCAGCTGCCAAGGGTTTCTTACGGCGTCGTCAAATCATGGACACTCGTCTTGGAAATGCTGCTGTTTTAATCCAAAGAGTTTGGAGATCAAGGAGACAAATGAAGAGCTGGAGACAATACAGACGGAAGGTCGTCATCATTCAAAGTTTGTGGAGAGGTAGACAAGCCAGACGTGGATACAAGAAAGTCAGAGAAGAAGCACGTGATCTCAAGCAAATATCCTACAAATTGGAAAACAAGGTCGTGGAACTTACACAGTCTTTGGGCACAATGAAGAGAGAGAACAAGGCGTTAGTAAACCAGGTCGAGAACTACGAGAACCAGATCAAGTCCTGGAAGAACCGGCATAACGCTTTGGAGACTCGATCCAAGGAACTGCAAGGAGAGGCTAATCAAGCGGGTATCACTGCCGCCCGTCTATCGGCAATGGAGGACGAAATGAAGAAATTACAGGTCAACTTCGACGAGTCTGCTGCCAATATCAAACGTCTGCAGGAAGAGGAGAAGGAACTTCGTGAGACCTTGAGAAAATCCACAGAGGAGCTTGAAAGCACCAAGCAAGCAAGTGCTGAGTCAGAGACGGAGAAAAACAACCTCCGGCAACAACTTTTGGATCTACAAGACCAGCTTGAAGCCGCTAAGCGTGCTGTGCCCATTATGCCGATTAATGGTGAGCTTACGAACGGTACTGCAGCTCAACTTCCCTCCAACGGTCTTATCAACTTGGTCTCCTCCAAGAAGCCTAAAAGACGCAGTGCTGGGGCAGAACCTCTGGATAACAGATACAGTGCTGCGTACAACCCACGTCCAGTATCTATGGCTGTCACCGGAAGCAATCTTAACCGCCAAGCTCTTCCTGGTTCCTCTTTCATCCAAGGTGTTGACAATGTGGAACATGAGCTTGAAAACTTGCTCAATGATGAGGATGGTTTGAATGAGGAAGTCACTCTTGGCTTGATTAAGAATCTGAAGATTCCACCACCTACTACTACCCCTCCACCGACTGACAAAGAGGTTCTTTTCCCATCCTACCTTATCAACTTGGTTACCTCCGAGATGTGGAATAATGGATTTGTCAAAGAGTCGGAACGTTTCCTTGCAAATGTTATGCAGTCGATTCAACACGAGGTCATGCAACATGACGGGGAAGAGGCGGTTAACCCTGGCGCCTTCTGGCTGTCCAACGTCCATGAGATGCTTTCATTCGTCTTCCTGGCTGAGGATTGGTACGAAGCACAAAAGACTGACAACTTTGAGTACGATCGTTTGCTTGAAATCGTCAAGCACGATCTGGAGAGTCTTGAGTTCAACATTTACCATACATGGATGAAGGTTCTCAAGAAGAAGTTGTCAAAGATGATCATTCCTGCAATCATCGAATCACAGTCCCTTCCCGGTTTCGTTACCAACGAAAGTAACAGATTTCTTGGCAAACTTCTTCAGACAAATTCTGCCCCAGCTTTCAGCATGGACAATCTGCTGAGCTTACTCAACAACGTCTTCAAAGCCATGAAGGCCTACTACCTAGAGGATTCGATCATCACCCAGACAGTAACCGAGTTGCTTAGATTGGTTGGCGTCACTGCCTTCAACGACCTACTCATGCGCAGGAACTTCCTTTCATGGAAGCGTGGTCTTCAAATTAATTATAACATCACTCGAATTGAAGAGTGGTGTAAGAGCCACGATATGCCTGAAGGTACTTTGCAACTGGAGCATCTCATGCAAGCCACCAAGCTGTTGCAGTTGAAAAAAGCCACCCTAAATGATATCGAGATCATTCAAGATATCTGCTGGATGTAAGTAGCAGCACCTATTACCCTTGTGCCCGAGGTCTAACCCCGTGATAGGCTTTCCCCAAATCAAATTCAGAAACTGTTGAATCAATACCTTGTTGCTGATTATGAGCAACCTATCAACGGTGAGATCATGAAAGCTGTAGCTTCCAGGGTAACAGAGAAGGGCGACGTCTTACTTCTCACTGCTGTTGATATGGACGACAGTGGACCATATGAAATTGCTGAGCCTCGTGTCATTACCGCACTGGAGACATACACTCCATCTTGTCAGTCTGTTTCTCTATCTATATATATACTTACTAATCTTATGCTAGGGCTTCAAACGCCACGTTTGAAACGTCTCGCTGAGATTGTTTCCGCCCAAGCTATTGCCCAACAAGAGAAGGGGGATTACTTATTAGACGAAGCGAATGAGATGACCGACGACGAAATGAATGAGGAGAAAGCACTCTATTAACACCTTGCCTTGAGCTCGACCCTGTAATCATACAGGAGCTAATGACACTTCGCTTCTTCCTGTAATATTTTCTCCCTTTACCGCTTGGAGGACTACCAGCCATCATCGGCTGGCTTACCCCTTTTGTATATGGAAAGGATGGATTCAAACTTGTTAGCGATCTTTTGCGAGAAACCATGTTCGACTAGTTATATGCTGGGGGAGTGATCAACACGGAGCATTTAATGCATTTGTAAAATCATTTTCCGTTTTAGTGGCGTTGAGAATCTGTTGCAGCTTTTTTCAGGAAATTGGTCCTAGGATTTTGGGGGTTGAGAAAGCATTTTTCACTAGACCCTATTTTTGTCAATGGCGAGGGATAAAGGAGTTGAAACCACTTTCTTTGAGCATGTGGTGCTTTAACATACTGTTGTAGTATTAATGAACAATGCTTTTATACACAAATGCCATACTATTTTCGACACCTTAAGTGAGCAATGGCAGTTTGATCTTGCTCAGATTTACTAAACGAAATAATTAGCATGTAAAGAAGACAATCTTACAATTTCACCCAGTTTGAGAGCCATAAGGCTGATCTTAAGTCCTAGTTTCTGCCATATAGCGCACTGAAACAGGCTAGAAGGTCAGCTGGAGCTTCCGAGGCTATATGCTCTATCGATAAGCCGATAAGACCATTTTACCCCTGCATAACAATAAAATTTAAGATCGCAACGAGCGCGATTATCACAACGAAAGTCAGCCTCGAACATTGGAATTGAATCGCAATTCTTCCCCTCGTCGAATCTCCTTGATCTTGACACTGGCATAGCGCACAGCGATCATGGCGACCCGAACACAGCCAAACATCATCATAACAGGCACGCCTGGTGTGGGCAAAACAACGCATTGCGAGATGTTGGCGCAGAATACGGGGTTAAAGCATTTAAGTGTGAATGATGTGGTGAAAGAGAGGGAATGTCATGAGGGTTGGGATGAGGAGTTTAAGAGCTGGATTGTAGATGAGGATAAGGTATGTGGTGAGGCGCATTGGGGATTGAAGAAAGAAATGGCTGATTTTAGAGGGTAGTTGCTCGATTCGATAGAAGATGAGGTCAAAGAGGGGGGCTGTATCATTGATTGGCATGCGTGCGATTTGTTTCCGAAGAGTTGGATTGATCTTGTTGTTGTGTTGAGGGTGGGGAGTGAGAAGCTTTATGATCGGTTGAAGGCTAGGTATGCTGATTTCGCTATTATCTTGTTCTTGCTATTATGTTGGTCGGAGTGAGAATTGACTGTTGAAATAGGAACTACCCAGAGGCCAAACTCCAGGAAAATCTCGACTCGGAAATTATGGAGGTTTTACTACAAGAAGCGAGGGACTCATACGACGAGGAAATTGTAATTGAATTGCGAAGTGATACCACAGAGGAGATGGAGGCAAATGTTGAGAGAATTGAGGCGTGGGTGAAGCAGTGGAGGAAAGATAATAGCAACAAAAGCGAAGAATCATAGAATGGGTGGGGAAATCTATGCTCTAATTTATATGATTGGAAAAGTCATACTTCCTCCTTCAACCACGCCTTCAGCTTTTCTAAAGCCTTGAAGCGGTGGGAGATTTTGTTTTTGGCTTCTTTGTCCATTTCGGCATATCTATAAGGAGTTAACGGGGACTGGAAAGGAAAATGGATGGCGGGTACATACGTTTGGCCTTCGTATTCGAAGATGGGATCCCAGCCTATAGATGTCAATCACTGTCGCCAACATCGGAGTACATGGAGTAATAAAATTCACATACCGAAATTTGGTGGACCTCTCGCTGGTACTATCTTGCCCTATATATCGTTAGCACGAATGCTCAAACAGTTTGGAAAAAGCAGCCTCTACATCGGTTCGTCCTTGAAAGATAAGCGGGTCGTGACCTGGTCCCTCGCAGTAGGCAAAAGTACAAACTGCTTGCGCTGACTTGTCTTCGTATGCTACCAGGAGATTATTTAGTCCTTCATGACCGAGAGCTTCTAGAAACCATTTACTGTAGTTCCGTCAATACAATACTCTTCGCTTGTCTTCAGTGGATAACAACTTACATATAAGGTCCAGGCAGTTCCTTCAGCGCATTGAAACATAAACATGTATCTTCCACCAGAACTGGACCTTTAACCTGCGATTCATTAGGATTAGCTTCTCGCTACGTGAAAAAGGTTCCTTTCTCACAGCATCCGCCGCTCTTCGACATTTATCAGCCGAAATCTCCTCAATCGTCCCCTGAATCTCCACCAAATCTAGTTTCTGACTGTGTAAATCGACCACGCCACCGAGGATTGCTTGGACTTCTGTCAGCTTATTCGCATTGCCGGTTATGAAGTTTAGGGTTCTGGGCGCCATTTTCGTTTGTGGTGGGGTGGTTGGTTGGGGTCGAACTTGAGCTGGTGTTGATGAGACTGGGGTAATCTGAGGTTGAGGGATTGGTGGTTGTGATTGGTGGGGGTATTTGAGTGGGTTGTAGACGACGCCGTTACGGCGAAGCAAGATCCTCAAGAAGTAATGCAATTTAAAAGGTACGTAAAGAATATCATGCTGCCAAATATTCTCTTATCAGCTTTAAACAGGTTGCGACATTATCACTGAGTTCTTGGTCGATTTTTGTTGCCGGATATTTTGGAGGTGGATAAACAAACAGAACGCCAACTTCATGCTATAAGATCATCTCGGTGAGCTCGCTTTTGAATAGAGCGTCTTTATTACGAGCACTAATATTTACAGCACAAATCCCTTTCGGAGTCATCAGTAAAGATGGAGGACAACTTTTATACCACCGTCTCAAACCACTCCATTCCCGCGACAAGCAGCTGGGTAGCTAGCACCTGGAAAGCTGCAAGCTCACCTAATGTGGTCCTCGCTCTCGTCCTAGGTCCCTTCATTATTGCTGCTATTACGCGGTATCTTAGTAGCAGACCGTCACCTCAAGTAGGGGAAGAAAAGAGTGCTTGGAAAGTGCCGTACTGGATTCCTTTTATTGGACATGGGTTCAGCTTGTATGTCATGTGAAACAAGTATAGGAAGCTGCTGATTCATGAGTCTAGTTTGTGGGATCCATCTAAGATGCTGAGGGAGGCCAAGTCAGTTCCCCCAATAAGTGTAGGGTGCAAATTTCTTAATATTCTATAGGGAACAGAGTCCTAATGCCATATTCGCTTTACATATGGGAGGGACAACTCATAACATTGGTATGTTCATATATCACCTGTCGCTCGTTAGAAACAGCTCAGGTTCCGTTTAGTAAAATTGCCTCGCTAATCTTTAGCAGTTTCCGAGCCAGATTTAGTGAGGAGGTGATAATACCCCTCAGTTCTATTCCGGCACTATGAGGCTAATACGTTGTAGTGCAATGGCACAGAGAGAATCGACTTTATCATCCCACGATGTTGTATGGAACGTTATACAAAAGGTATGTACATCGTACTGACCGCAGGATATGCTAATATTGATTAGTTTTTTGGCTTTCCAAGTAACAGCAAAGCAAAGTATTTTGCGAACTGGGATGTAAGTCAAATCCACAAGAGATCCTCTACCTGTTCGATGCTAAATACCTAGGAATTGAATACCACGTACAAGTACATGCTGCGTGAGCCATATTTGGGTCAAATGCTCAATACCACCGTCCGAAATATGGAACGTCATATCTGTTCCATGGTTTCCTTCGTCGATACAGATATTGATCTCCAGCCATGGGAGAGGTACGCTGAGGCTAGTTATGTCTCTGACACTGAAACATCTCTGGATCTCATGAAGCTCATGAGAGATGTAATGGGTCATGCTTCTATTCCTGCTATGCATGGGAATGCCTTTTTAGATAAGTACCCTGAAGTTTTGCATGACATCTATGAATTGGACAAAGGTATGCTTTATCTCATCATGGGCTTGCCGGCATGGACGCCTTGGAGTCCCGTCATATCTGCACATAACGCTCGTCGAAGACTTTGGGAAGCCCTCGATGCTCAACAGGTGGCAATGGATGCACAAGCTAAAGGAGAGGATCCTGGTGACGGTTGGGGGGACATGGAAGACGTCAGCCCTTTCACCAGAAATAGAAACGAGATGTACAGAGGTACGTTTAACTCACTTGGAAGTTTGGGTAATTTACTGAACTCTTTTTGCAGACAAGGGATTTGCTATTCGAGAACGTGGAGAACTGCCTGTAATTCAATAATTATGACTCGGTTAGTAGCTGAAACTAACATACTTACAGACTACATGGGCTCTCATAATCAATTCCTCTCTTATAGTCTACTGGCAAATCCTCTACATCCTCGACAACCCCTCCCTACTCGCCGAAATCCGATCCGAAATCGAACCACATATCACAATCCATAAACCCATGTCAATCGGCCGCATCTCTGAGGCTCCTCGCATCACCATCGACCCAGAAGGCTTGACTACCTGCCACGTTCTAAAAGCAACCTACCTCGAATCGCTTCGTCTCAGTGCCCAACCCTGGAGCGTCAGGACGGTAGGTACAGATGTAACGCTCAAAGGCGACAACTCTAACTCCAACTACCTTGTCAAAAAGGGGGAATACGTGACCATGCCTCACGATCTCCACATGAGGGACCCAGCATACTTCTCTGACCCAGCGAAATTCGATCATGAGCGTTTCTTAGTTCGCGATGAAGAAGGCAAGATCACGGGTACGGATATGAAGACCATTCGACCTTATGGTGGGGGACCGAGTTTGTGTAAGGGACGGGTGCTGGCTGAGAGGGAGTGTCTGGCGCTGGTTGCGGGCGTGTTGGCGTATTGGGATTTTGAACCGGATGAGGGGACGAGGTTTAGGATTCCGAAGCAGTTGAAGACTTCGGCGGTTGCGAGACCGGATGGGGATACGAGGGTTAAAGTTCGGAGGAGGAAGTTTGAGTGGGATGAGTAGGGGTTGTGTATGTTGACGAAATTTCATCTGTCTCGCCATTTGTTCTGGATGTTACAAAAGCATTGTGTTGAGATTATTGGAAATCAAGTCTTCGATCTTTGATAGTTTGGTATTAAGTCATTCAACTATCATTGCACGAAATATGTCAGCTGCTCAAACTGGCAAGCTAGAACCAAGGTGTCATGTCTACGAGTAAGAAATTCCGACAAAGTCAAAGGAGAGTTGTCATAAGCCCAAGAAGCCAAGTTACGGCAACAGTAAAAGCTAAATTCAGAATCTACAAATTGCAGCCCCTCGAATCTCGAGTGTTATACAGACTCACAGTCCCAGCCTTTTCGAACCCAATAAGTCACAGAAAACAACAATTTCCTCGGGAAAGAAAATCTATCTCTAATTTCTAACGCACAACTCGACTCCATCCATGCAACAAGGCTTGAAAAATCTGATACTTCAAACCCTCTATGTCTTTAGGGAAATGCCTTATGCACTATTGAGTCATGTTTAGAAGGGATGAGAATAATAAACGGGATTAAAAGTTAGTTTATTGAAAACTTATTCTAGCGAGGTAGAGATGTGAAACGGAAATATTAGTCTTGTAGTCGCTTCGTTCTCTATATTTGGCAATGTCATCTAAGGGATTTAAAATTCTAGAATATCAACGTCTGAAAGAACAGGGGGAGTTTAGCATGTAGCTAAATGGAAGCTTTCAATCGCCTCATAAATAGAGTAGATGCGCTTTGCATCTTCTGTCTCGAACCAGCTTCAAAAGGCAGAGGGTTTCATAGTGAACGTCTTCAGCGCTAACAGGGGTTTTTGGTAATGAGGTATGATTATAAAAGTAGAAATATCTTTTCTTGCATCTAGCGTGTTACAAAAGATCTGTCTATCACTATGTTGCATCCGAACATAGATACGGAATGTCCGACGCTCTTAGTCTCCCCTAACCTCCATATACAGCTTCTAGCCAAATGAACATCCAGAGAGGCTTTTGCCATTCGTTTTAGTTGTGTCATAACTTTGCATTAGCAACTAAGCTAAATTTTTGTACGACCACGAATATCACTCGTTATCTACAGTAGGTTTGTACATGATAGTCGTTACGTACTAGATTACTGTTAGCAAGATTTTCAAGTGGGAAAGACAACATACCTTTCTCCTGTATCTTGTGGTAGCAGAAACGGCAAGAACGTTGTTCTTGATGCTGCTTGTTGCTAGATGGTTGAGAACGGTATGATTGGGCATTGTCAAAACACTGTTGTCGTCCTTCATGGGAGTGGCAGCATTCAGTATTGGTTTGCCTAAGAACCCTGGTAGAGTTGGTGGAGTAGGTAGCTTCTCGATAGCTGCAGCCGCATATTGATAAGCGGCAGATCCTTCTTCCTTGTCAAGATCAACAAGGTATTGGGGTATTTGAGAGGAATAATGGCCGCCAGCCAATGCTGGTTTCGTCTTTACAGGCTTGGGGGCTTCCGACTTCTGGTCACCAGTTTGTTCTGGCTCCTTGTTGAGGGGGTCGTCGAGAGCCTTAACTGGCGTTCCCTTTCCAACGTCGTCTACAGGAACTGATTTTGGTAGGTCATCCGGGCTGACTTCAATGTAGTTGACCAAATTGTTCCCAAAATCCACAGTGGTCGGAAGATGCTTCGAGCATTGCATCACTCCGTCGATAATGAATCTCACATGGTGGGTGCCTGGCCGGACCTGAATAAATGACCGGTAGTGACCAGGTTCTCCAGGGCTGTGGAGAGACTGTTAGTCACAGAGGGCTAATTAGAAGACGATCAGACTTACACTGGATGAAGCCGATGCTTTTTATTCCACTGGAATATCGTGCCTGTGACATAGACCTTCTCGCCTCCTTTGCCTTCCAACCACTCAAGAGTTGTCGGGACAGTGGCCTTGGTCTTGTCTACCCTTAGTTCTTCTGCGTCTTCTTCGTCAATCGTCGTGTTGCTCAGGGCCGATGCACGTCGTGGCAGCGTATCCTGATCGAGTGATTCTGAATCTAATGGAGGAATATCGGTATCTTGAGGTGCAATTATTGGTGAGCCCGGGGTATGAACCTCTTCCTCGATAGGAAGGGGTAGCCTCGGCGGGCGGGTGAGGTGGTACGACATGTCTTGTGGCAAGGGGCCGGAAGGTTCGACTGACTGGGAATACGATCTAAGAGAGGAAGTGTCGAGACTGGGTGCTGGTACGGGCACGTCGACTGGTTTGCTCGGCTGGTCGCGAGTATCGAGTTTCGGATCTGGTCGCGATTGTGGTGCGCCCATCTGCGAGTCGCTACTTTGCTGTGCGGGCGACGGAGAGAGGGGACTCTGGCTGCTTTGGGTGCTCTGGTTCGACTGCGTGAGGTTGAGGGCCGCGGAGGGGATGGTTTGCGACTGGCGCGGGCGATGAGCTGTGGTAGTGACTGTGGTACCGCGTGCTTGAGCCAGCGACGGTTCAGGAGGAGCAGCTCGCTGCGACTGGATCACCCTCCGCGATGGTGCTCGCGGTGATTCATGGCTCGAGGGGGAGAGGGAGCCGGAGGGAGAGGCTGTATGAGAGTGCGGCGCGCGAGTATTTGACGGTGTGTTCCCCATGTTGACTCCACCACGTCTCGTAAGGTTACCGGTCTACCTGACGTGCGGAGCTGGCTATTGTCGCTGTGTGACTTGAATTACATATACTATATGAGCATCATGCCACCCAGGAATCTCTACCGACGGCTGCGACTGTGTTGTGCAACACGGGAACGATAAGAACGAGATGGGTGAGCTGCGTTGGAGGGGACCGGATGCCGCGAGCGAGCTCGTGTACTGCGATGGGAGAAGGGTTCAAAGAACACAGGGCGCGAGGAATTGCAATATACAGGTCTAGCCAAACGGTTTATACCAACGTATATCTATATCGTCCGATGTATGCAATACGGCGTGGGTGCAAGTGGGAAAATGTTTGTTATATTTAAAAGATGTGGGAGCTCGGAGGTGCAACGTCGTCGATGATAATCCAGATCCCCCGCTCCCGCTGAGGGTCTGTGCACTAGTGCAGCTAATGATCCTGGACAGGGGCAATCCGGAGTAGAGACCCTAGAGGGGCACGTTTTGTCATTATCATTGCATCACCTCTCACATTGTTCTATTTTATGTAACGCCCCGAGAAATGGGAGACACGGCTGGCTCTAATGGTCCAATTGTCTTCATGAACTAGCTTAGTAGCTATTCGCGGATCACCATGAGTTGGCCAGCAACAATTTTATCAGTCGCTTCCACCATTTTGTCCCTCGTCCTCCTCCCGGTCAGATTGCTATTTTCCGCGCTGCTGGTCCTTCTGGCGCCCGCTATATATCTAGGAAGATATGTTCTGGCTGCCGCCCTGTTGCCAGTCAAATTATTTGCCAAGTTCGAGGTTGGTGGGCTGCGCATACCAGAATCAGTCGAAATGCTAACCATCGGCAGACTCTCTATATATATCTTGGCGTAGCAGCGATTGTAGGATTGGTCACTGGCGTTATTCTTCATTTCTTCTCGACATTGCTCGTCTCACTGTTCAACCTGACACCAGCAGCTCAAGAGCCACGTCGAACAGCGGCATCAGTGCGCGCCGAACGAGAACAGAAGAAACTCGAAGCGGCTTGGGAATTCTCTACAGCGAAGCAAGAACCGGAGAGTTGGCGAGATGAGGTAGCTTCCAGGAGAAACCAAGCGCAATGGCTTGATATGGATCGTGGGAGACGACGGGAAGAGCCTGGCTTACTTGGCCAGACAATTCTAGAAGAGGAGGATTCTGAGGACGAGTTTTGAGCTGTTATTATTTGGAATAAACACTTCCAAGCCCAAGTCGTAGAATCGCAGAACTCAAGTTCGTGCCGTAATGTTCGATGCCAGCTCAATCTCTCCATTTTACGAATACCTCGTCAGTCCTAAACCGTTGCGTGCATGTGCTTTCCTCCAGTGGCGTTCGAAATCCGGTCTTGTAGGCCAACAGTCCCGCATGCGCAATCATAATTCCGTTGTCAATGCAGAATCGTTCGTCGGTAGCAAACACACTTCCTCCTCGATCCTTTGCCATTAGTCCCATCATCTCCTGAAGTCTCTCATTGCAGCCCACACCACCGACAATCAAGACCTGACGACTTCCAACATGTGCCATAGCTCTTTCAGTAATTTCGACTAACATGGCATAGACTGTCTCCTGTAGGCTGAAACATAAATCTGCTGTGGTCACAATTTCTCCTGTGATCGGATCTCGCTGTTCGGGATTGGCTTTGAGCTCTGCGGCCAGAATATCAATACTTGCTAAGATTCCAGAAAAGGAGCAATCCATTCCCTTGACAGCATATGGTAGATCCAAGAGCACCTTTCCCTTTTTCGCAAGCTGCTCGATGTTGTATCCCGGTGCAGGATCGTTGCTAATTTCTAGAGTTCGCGCAAATCTGTCCAGACAGTTTCCCACCGCAATATCCAACGCTTCTCCAAAAATTCGGTATCGCTGCTCGGCATAGGCAATGACCTGTGTATTGCCTCCACTCACATATAGCACAACTGGGTTCTGTGCGCCTGTGATTTCCCTGCCCATTTCAATGTGTCCAACACAGTGATTAACCCCTACTAGTTCTTTTTGCCATAGCAGTGACAGCATCCTTGCTGCAACAGCAACACTTTGTAAAGGTGCACCCATTCCAGGTCCTTTGGTATAACAAATACAATCAACATCTTTGATTGTGACTTTGGCCTGAGCCATAGCCTGCTTAACCAGCTTGATGACCCATGATCGGTGATGTTTGGCTGTGTCCTTTGGAAGGAACCCTTCTCCAGGTGGGGAAACAAAAGTGTGGCGGATATTGGAGAGAATTATTGCGGCTTTTCCTGGCGATGGATGTGATATGATGCCAACACCGAGCTTATTCGCACTGCCTTCCAGTCCTATGGCGATCATGTTTGCTGGTTGTTGAAGTGATGTATGTTGAGAAGGTGGGATAAAATACCATGGTGGTCGCATAAGGCTTGACCCCCGCCACGATAGACGAGTGGTCAGGGATCCGATAATAAGAATTGTCAACAAGGCCCAGCAGCAGACCTCGTTTGCAACTCAACTTACAAAGAGCAGGCTCGCAACGTTGCTAAAAGCAACCCGGTTTTTAAACAGCGCAACTTCTGTAATTCTTTGCAATCATTCATTGACAAGCAGCTTTCTCTGCAAAAAAAAACTTTTGATCGATCACCTTTCATCACCTTTGTTCAGTTGGACAGTGCTTTCTAGATTACACTATTGACGCGGATTGCTCGGGTTGGTACATGCTCGTACTATTAATGAATTCCACAATCTAACTGCACTCTCAGGCTCCTATTGTGACTTTCGTCATTGTTCTCTCGTTTTCCGATTGTCCTTAAAGTCTAGTTATGACGCGGGTGCACGCTCGGGACGGATTCAGGGAGGGATTTTAGCGAACATAGATTACTCTCGCTTACCTTCGAAAAAGGAGTTCTCTCCAGACCAAAGACAAATCTACGTATACGCGCCCCCAACACCGACGTCGCGCTCTGGCGTGGATAATTCAGTGAACGGTGAAGTACTTGATCGTAGCACCTTGCGGAACCAAACAAATGCTAATGCATCACAGTCCCCAAATTCTCGAGTGCCGCAGAGAGGGAGAAGGAGAAGGCGATTCACCAGGGAGCACGCACGACGGCGATGTCCTTCTCAGGGCGACCAACTCGGAGCCGAGTGTCGAGTCCTTTCGTTCCTAAGCCTACCAATGGTGCACCTGAGCCATCAGAGAGGGTGGCAGATGTCACTCAGAAAAAGACGTTTATGGATCGGTGGGTTGAGCCTGCTCGAGCACCACCTCGCCCGAGCTTTGCAGAGGCAGGTTTTGAAAGAGGAGGTACGGTTGCAAACATGGCACCACTGGGGACGCTTCCAAGCTCGAAGGTGATGAAGTCTGCGGCTAGAGCTGAGTTCAGAGACGGTGCGGATCGTGTTAGAAGATCCGAAGCCTCGAATGCGACGACTCCAGAAACTCCAGATCCACAACCATATGCTACACGTCAACGATCACTTTCAATAAAGCCTGAACTGGCCCTAATTTCCCCACAGACACCGCGGGACCAGATGAGTCTTCCCTCAACCCCCCAAAAAATGGACGAGAAGATGGAGGAGCCCGTTGGTGAACCTATGTTGGAGCAAGAAGAGGAGGTGGCCGAATCTTCACATTCCCCATTACAAGAGCCAACAAAACCAACGCGAAGCTCCATGTCTTTGTCCTCGCCCGCTCCATACCATAGTCGTGGTCGTTCCGATGTTTTCACGCCGGAGATTGGACCAGATGGTCAGCTTGCAATCGATGTAAAATTGACAGATCGTGTTGTCGAGGCATCTGTCCAGAAAGCCCTGGACCACCAACGGTATCCTACAGCCTATGCTCTACGCACTCTCTACGACGAGTTACAAAACGACCCCAACTTCATAAGGCTCATCGAATCTGCTTACCACGAACGCGCCAGTGAAGACGAACTGACGTTTCTGGAAAAGAAGCTACGGAAAAAGAAGAGGGAAGGCAAAAAGGACCGGACTGGCGAATATTACTTCAACGGAGACGGAAGCGACCCAGCGCCAGCTCAACGACCTCTCTTGTCTACAGTGAGCGCTGCACTAACGTACGACACGATGCCTAACCTCAGACCTGGCTCTGCGCGATCATTTGGCGAACAAACTCGTGATGTATCAATGCTCTCATCTGCATCGCCTGTCAACTGGCCACGTGAACTTGATTATTTCAGGGCGCCACTGGCTCATACATCTCCGTACACTACGAAGCCGCAGCCGTACACATCGATATATGGAAAACCACCCGCTTCCAAGAAGGAGGATGGACCTGTTAACGGTGCCTCGACCCCCTTGAGCGGACACGAGAGATCTGGCTCTGTGACCAGCTCCTCATCGCTATCTTCAATGGACGATGAGACACTCCAGAGTCTTGATCCTGTTGCAGATGGAGAGACGGCTGATGCAGAGAACACTACTGGCAACACACCTCGTCGCAAAGGCCGAGGAAAGCGTGGCGCTGCACAGAAACCGGAGAGCGAGGGCAAGAATCGCTTGGCTGCGGGCCACCGTAAAAGTGCTACGTCGGCACCCCTTCTCGCCAAAACGAACGCAAATGCGCATAATACTAGGGCGAAAAGCGATAATAGCAGCTCTCGCAATTCCACGCCCGCCGAGACCCTTGTTCCCAATGGTCACAAATCGTCAAAGGCACAGCCAATCCCTTCCGCGCCGCCAACCAAAAACAAAACGAGCGCCCCAAGAACGTTTACTTTCTCAACTGCCCCTGTTACGTCCACCTCAACCTCTTCTCCTACGCCCACCACCTTATCGTCGTCCGCGCAGCCACCCTCCACTAATAATAATAATTCATCTCAACACGACGGTGACATGGCTCCGGCTCGTCTCTTGCCGGAATCAGTCACCACCTCAGTATCATCAAAATCAGATGCTCCAACCTTGCCCACGTTCAAGACCAAGTCTCAGGGGAAGGCAAAGCATCGTCCGCAGGACGAGAAGCACGAGAAGCACGAGAAAGACATTTTGGAAAAGAAGCGTGCTGCGAGGGAAAAAACAAATAACTCAGCTAAGATTCTCGAGAGCTTCGAGCGTCATCAGCTTGCTCCTCCACCTCCCCATATTGAAGAGGCCGCTTCAGAGAACGGTGAACTCGTCCCTGCTCCAGCGAAAAAGCCGATCAAGAAGCGCATCATCCTCAACACCAGCACCAGAGAAACAAGGAATCGTTACAATCACAACGACTCAGAAAACAGCTCTCCTACTCTTCTATCATTTCAACCAGACCTTGCACCAGGATCTTTATCGAACTCTCGTGCTGGCACGCCAATCGCTGGTGGTCGGCCAACCAGAAGAGCGAAGACGGGCTCAGGTCTACGTGTCAAAACCTCGTAAGTCATCATTTTATCTCAAGTCAGTGCGTTATTCATTTGTGAAGAAGTGCTTCACCCATCGAGCATTGGGGCTCTCTTCGTTTCACGATCCAAAGCATTCGATTTTTTGCCTGAAATGCTTCGTGATGTGTGCTATCGCACAGTACAACCAACAATGTTTCCGCCTTATTTCAGCCTTTCGTTCTATTCCCTGCTACCTTGTGAACAAGATTATGAGACATTGCTAATGCGATATTCGAAATATAGGCCGGTGAAGAAGAAAGGTGGTATTGTAGCCGGCATTCCTCGAGCAAGCGGTGAACGCAACAGCCCGTCGGGTGTTGGTGCTGGGCCTTCAGAAAGCAAGGTAAGCTGGTTCATTTTATCACACCATGCATTGTACTTATTGTTCTGCTATCACCACTTCGCTTGACCATTGTCTGTTGTCTTTGTAAAGGGAATTGGTGAATGAGTCCGAATTTGGTCACAAACCTTTGGCTGGATTTGTTGCAAACGCCTAGACGCAGAGCAACCTTTGCTCCGCCCTTGCCGAGCTGCCCAACCATGCCACCCCCACATCACCGCTGAGCGTCGCCACAAATTTCCTTCCCTTCATCCATAGCCATCAACATTCATCCTTCTCATGACCGATTTTTAAGCCTCACGACTAACTGATGATTCAGGATGACAACGACGACTACTGTGCAGCGTGTGGTGGCAACGGGGAACTGGTTTGCTGCGATGGGTGCAACCGAGCATTTCACTTCAAATGTGTCGACCCACCGATGATCGAAAATTCGTCACAGGACTCGTGGTATTGCAATACATGCGATTTTGCTCACAACCCTCCTGAGAAGGACGAAAGCAAGAACTCTACGTTTGGCCCCCTTCTCCACAACCTCAAATTCAAGAACCCGAGCGCGTTTCATCTTCCGAAGTCAATTCGAGAGTGCTTTGAAGGCGTTGTCACAGGCGCAGAGGGCGAGTACGAAGAACCTGCTCCTCCAAAACCAAAGTAAGTCGGCAAGGCTGCACGTAATATATACCAGATTCTAACACCCACAGGAACCGCGGCGGTTATGATGAAGCCCCAGATTATTTCCGCACGAAAGACAGCAAAGGCAAATTGATCGTTTGCCATAGATGCAATGGAATAGCATCTGCCCCTGATCGCATGATCATTCCTTGCAGCTTTTGTAGTCTGTATTGGCATCTTGATTGTCTGGACACTCCTATGGCGAAAGAACCGCACTTGGCGAGGCAATGGAGATGCCCAGCACATGTCGACGATATCATGGATGTGCTGCCTGCAAAGCTTGGCCCAGCGCATCGATGGCGGAAGCTGAAAGGAGCTGTTCCCGTTACGCCTACAATTCCTCGTGGCAGCAAGAACAACGGCCACATCGAGATTGAGGAATCTTCTCTTGTTGATGATGAAAACAGGGGATTCTATAATGACACGCAGTTCGGTACTGTTTATAAATTGCCCGAGGAAGGCTTGAAGCTCGACTTCATTTCCAAGTGAGTCTTCAACTCTTCAAATTGCAATAATTCTAACCTGGGCTACAGGGTCAAGCAACAAGGTGGCGGCATTTCCCGGTCTGGGTATATGAACCGTCAAACGTCAGCAACAACCGTCCCGGCCCTTCATAGCCGAAGTCTAGTTGAACAGCAAACAGCACTCACTCTTGCTGCTCTTGCTACAGAAGGTCCTGATCTCAGTATTGATAACCTTACGAAAACTTTAGTGGTAAGTTGAGCTTGGTCACAATCCAGTTTCATATTTTATGTCATGACGCAATTGGTGTCTGCCGCTGACTAAACTTTCAGAGATTCGCACCTCCAGAGGTCATGACGATGATAAGTCAAGTCGATTCAAGCGCCATCGCTTCCAAGGCGATACCCGAGAGTGACAGAAAAAACCTTATGGTTGTGCAAGAGTGGATCAAAAATGTGCTGGCAACATCGCCTGCCACGGAAGTTGGTGAGGACGTAGACGACCCCGATCAACCTGCACGGAAAAGACAAAAGACCAGCAATGGTACCCACGAAGACGAGGATGCTACCATGTTACTTTGAGGCTAAGTTTCACTCATCGAAATGCTTACCTCAGCTCCGATGATTTGCATACTCTGCAGATTTAATTTGGTTGACATTCACGTGACATATCACATGATGGAATGTCACCGGCGAGATTGTAAAGAGACTCCAGTGTTGTCTGACCTATATTGGGAACAAAGTCCTCGCCTGTATTCTTTCGATCTCGACTCGGACCACCCGTCTTACCCGCATTGTATCATATGGCGTCGCGGGTACGCCGACCACCTGACACGTTCAAGTGGTTCACATCACATGGTCTACGATGTGTTCCCTTTTCTTCTTTCTTCTGGATACAATGGGGCCAGAAAGAATGCACTTCAACAATCTCTCATGACGAGAATCTCTTAAAAACACCTTCTCGTGCTTCTATCGCGATCATACAATAGTTGCATATTTATATGGAGGCACGGTGGATGGTAGGCATAACAGACGAAGACCCAAATATGCTTGATAGATCGTGCAGCTACTATTTTTCAGTAATAAGAGAATTATATGAGAAGGTAGTGGGAATTGTAAAGTACCTAGGTAGCTGATCTGACGCGCTACGCTGTCTCGGGAGAGAATGACGTATATCGAGGCAGTACAGATAGGGAGAATGAAGAAATTCGAGTAAACCGCAGTCTCAATGAGTATGTGAAGTCGTTGACTGAAATCTTGGAAAAGCAGCTATGAAAGTGTTGGCTTTGAAACCTCCAGCTGTCTACCAACAAGAGATGTCTGGAGCAGGTATCATGAAGACGCACCGAGCTTTTGTACTTGCTGCAATTGCAGCTTATGCAAGGCACAGAAGCCCTTTAGAATATTTTACAGGCATTCACGGCCACTAATAATCCCGCTTCTTCCAGCACGTGTGCAATATCAGTACCATTCATATTGTAGCTTGCCAGTATTAGATAGAAAACATTTCCTGACGTATCTGAAATGAAAGTGATAGCTGCCATGACCCTAACGAAGGATCCCCTTTGTACTCGCTTAGCATTTTGCACAATTCGAACCCTGAAAGTCACAGGATTTTATGTAATCCGAAGCTCCGGTACCTAGGTATGCATTTTCCGTTGGATCAGAGAGATAGTATGAGAAATACAGTTTATTTGAAATTAATATTAACACATCTACAAACAGAATGATTATTATACAAGCTCAAAATACAATTTGGTCTTTAATACCGAAAATTTGTGTGTGTTTTTGGTCGTGTGCCTGGCAAATACATAGTCTGAAGGTTTTTCCGGTGCCTGTCAGAATACTCCGATTATTTTATCCATACACCGCGGCCAACGACACCCACTTTGTTACTTTCACTTCTCTACTTCCAACGAATTTCGCAAACGCTCGCCCAAGATGGAAAGCGATTCTTTCCAGGCCACTACGGAGGCATTCCTTGAATGGCTGTCCAAAATCGGCGTTCGCATAAACCCCAAAATGACATTGAAGGATCTGAAATCAGAAGGGCGAGGTCGCGGGGTTGGTAAGTGATTTTCAATTTTCTGCAGCACCATATTATCCAGTGCGAATGAGATCAGCCTGTGGTTTTGTACCTTCGCTGGCTTCTTATATCTCTGCGATTTCCTTTCTTTGTTTTAGAAAGCAAGCGCTCTAACATCCATCTAGTCGCCGCCGCAGATTTCGAGGAGGATGAGGTTGTGTTCTGTATTCCCCGGACAGCTGTGCTTAACGTCAACAATGTTTTCGCCGGACAGGACTCAGGTGCTTCTAAGGAAGCTCTGCTGCAGATGCCAAACTGGTTGGTCTGTATACTATACCACATTCTACTTTCTTTACTGACAATCCTTTGAAGGCGCTCACAGCCACCATGATGTCAGAAGGCCAGCAGTCGGATTCAAGATGGGCGCCATATCTCGCTGTTCTGCCGCAGAAACTCGATAGTCTCGTATTCTGGTCAGAAGAGGAACTGGCGGAGCTCCAAGCTAGCAGTGTGGCAAAGAAAATTGGGAGGAGCAGCGCGGAAGAGATGTTCACAAAGCACATCTCCCCCCTCGGACTTGGAGAATTCAATGTGGAACTCTGCCATCAAGTTGCTTCCGTCATCATGGCATACGCTTTCGACATCCCTGAAGAAGAGCCTGCAAAGCAAGAAAATGGAGGCGCTGAGGGTGAAACTGATGATCTTGTCTCTGATGACGGCGAAGACGAGAAGACGATTCTGTCAATGATCCCGCTTGCAGATATGTTGAATGCAGATGCGGAACGTAACAACGCCCGTATTTATTACGAGAATGAGGACCTGGAAATGCGAACGATCAAGCCTATCATGGCAGGCGAGGAGATATTCAATGATTATGGCCAACTTCCACGATCGGATCTTCTCCGCCGCTACGGCTACGTCACAGAAAACTATGCGCAGTACGACGTCGTAGAGATTTCTTCTGCCTCGATAAAGTCACTTATGACTGAGAAACCGCAAGAAATTCAAAGTGGCCAATTTCTGGACCCTTTGACTAGTGCCGAAGCAGAGGAGAGAGTCGCCCTGGCAGATCGCGAAGGCATTCTCGAAGATTCATACGATGTCAATATCGCTAATGCCGAGGAGCGGGCTATTCCAGACGAGCTCCTAGCATTATTGTACCTTTTTCTTCTTGACAACGAGAACCTGGAGGCTATTGTTACATCGCAAAGCGCCCTTCCCAGCCGATCGAAACTAGCAACTGAGCTCGTTGGAAAGGTCTTGGTGAAAGTTCTACGACACCGGGAAGCGGAGTATGCTACCACACTTGAAGAGGACGAGAAACTGTTGCAAGCGGCAAACTTACCACGCCGGACCGCAATGGCCATTCAAGTTCGACACGGGGAGAAGAGAGTTTTGAGACTAGCCGTTGAGGAAGCGATGAAATTCGAAGCAGCGAACAAGCGAATGAGACCAATTCGTGGCTCGGCTTTAAACACAGCGAAAAATGGTTCAAATTTGAACAACAAGAGGCGTGCGGAAGAAGTGTCGAAACCGGGCAAAAAGGGACGACTTCGATGAGATTCTCGGGACCAGCCTCGGAGCATTACATTCAAGAGCAAAAATACCGTGGGCCTACCCCTTCCCAAAATCGGTTAACTGATCACATGTCACATGTCTAACGAGCAACGAGAGGGAGAGTTGATGGTTGAGATTTGCTCCTGAGAGACTTGGTTTTCTTATTTCTTATTGAATCCTCCGAAGTTAAACTACAACAGGTCACCCATGACAGATATGGGCCCATGGGGACAGAACATCTACTTTAACATACGATTTGCTAGCCCTCATCCTGGGCAACGCCTCGAAACCAATAAGATCGACCGAAAACCGGTGTCTTGCAAAGAAGTCTGATGATATACAGTGCGCACTGATATGGCGCTGGTAAGGATGAATATTAGGACCTTCCGGTTTCTGGAAGTCCTTAAGTTGGTGCAACAGCTGGTTGTGGTGCAGCAGCGGTGCGGCTATTAGGTGGGCTCTGAACTGCAGGCCGATTCGGTTCTACTCTTCGAGAGTTCTGCGCAAGATGAGCAGGAAATGGGATTGTGGCCCTGAACTTCAGGGCTCGGGTATCATATGGATCCATTTCATACACTGGCTGCTCATCATCATCGTCTTGATCGTATTTGTATCGATCGGACCTAATCTCGTCATCCAAGGTTTTCACACAAGAGGACATGCCTCTACGATCGATCCATAATCGACCACCGCGACCAATTCGTCTACGATAAGCTGGCCTGGAACGATTCTCATCTTCTTCCGGACTGTTATACCGGAATTTAGCTGGCTCAGTGACTTCCTGGGCCGGCGAAGGTTGGTCAAATGTTTCTGATGTCACGGATGAGGGGGGTGTCATTAGATACTGATACTGCGCAGTGGCAGGGCGGAATCCTGTATCCGGACCATGTCCGTTAACAGGAGAAAGCGGTTCTCGTGTAAGGTCGATATGGTTGGCATTCCATTTCCGATGTTGTAGCGTCTTCTCCTCGATTTCTCGCTGGAGAAGATTCTCTTTCTGTGCGAGAACATCGCTAAGCATTACAAGGTCGGCATCCAGTGGACGGCCATCCGGCCGGGCAGGCAAACGTAGTTGTGTGCCAGGAACTCTTTGCATCTGTGGATAGTCGGAGACTTTCCTCTTCTGGGGCTGTATCATGTCAGCAAAACACTGGTTGACATGGAAAGTTATGCCTACTCTTTGGTTGATCAAGTCTTCGTCATCGCCCTTGATACCCAGTCTGACCTTGGCCTCCTTGACCTTGGCTCTCGCCTCGAAGATGAGTTTGTCAGTATTGATGACCTGTCGCTTCAACTCTTCTCGGTGGCATGCTAATGCTACGAGATGTCGACCTTCCTCGATCTCTCTTCTCAGCCGCTTAAGCTTGTCGGTGCTCTGCACGTCGCGAGCTCTTGTCTTCCTCGTTGGACGGACATCACGACGACGGAAACATACGTAAGGATCTCCGTCATCGTTTTCTTGATGTGTCTCAAATTTCAGAGAAGGCTGCAGCGGATTGTTGCCAGAAGCCTGCCTACGCTCCCTCCAGTGTTCATAAATATCCTTGGCGAGAGTGATCAGCTTCTCTGCCACATTAGCTCGCAGAGGGGCTGTTGAGTCTCCCATTTCCTGTTTTATAAGCTCTGGTTTCATCTTGTCAAACGGCACCACAGTGTTGTCAACTGCTGCGAATGGGGCGTGGGATTGAGCGGTGAGTTCAAACACATCCATTATCTTCTCAAATTTATCCTCCGAGCATCTGTGGCTCGGAGTCTTCTTCTGGTTGTATGCTTTCAAGAACACATCATCCTCAGTGGTCATGTCATAGGGACAACCACATGCTTCTTCGACAGTGTCGGAAAAGCGAATGTACGTATCAGGTTGATGGAATTCGAGGGAGTAGAGCTCATCATAATTAATGTCCGCACCTTCCACCGCAGGAGGAGCGGGGATCTCCTTCACTTCATCCTTCTCCGAACCGTTCGAGTTCGCCTTCAGGGCGACTTGAAGATGGTATTCCTAGAAAAGAGTCAAGGTAAGCAAAAGCCTCCGAGGATGGTGGAGGCCAAGACCCGAACATGAATAATACAGAAAGCGTGACAATAGGTCACGTGACAAAACTTACATTTTCCTCTGAACGTTCAACGCCAGTCTCAACATGATACTGGTTCTGAAGTGAGTCATATTCCGCAGATTCGATCTGTTCTTCGCGGAGGACGGATTGTGGTGTGGATTTGTTGAGTTTCCGTTGCCTCACGACCCTCTGAGCAGGGGCCATGGCGACCGTTTGTGCGACGACAAGCAAATAGGAATTTCAACGCGTGAGAGCGATTTTTTCACGCTGAAAATGTGTATGCGATGTTGGTTGATCATGATGTGATGACGGAAAACATTTCCCATCACAAACCCATCGTGAAGGTGCTTGTTTTGATGATATGAATGTCCGTTGTTGACCGCGTGTCGTGTAATGATGCAAAGTTTTCGCTGCGAGATTCACCCACTTTGGGGATGGCCGGCTCCGATATGTGCCTTGGTCAGGCTCGCCCAGGCACCCACATTCATGCTAAGCTCCTTCTGGCCCAACTCAATATCAAGTTCCTAAGCGACCGCCAGCCGCCAGGAACATCAATTCACAACGCAACGGGACCCGACGCGACAGCCTCATTCCTCAGTCTACCAGCGCGGAGGGATTCACTTTTGTTTGGGTGTAAATTGATATTGCGAGCTTTGCAACAAGAAACTATTATTTGACCACCAGCGACAAAGCAATATCTGGGCTGAAGTTACAACCTCAAACACCCCTCACCACCCCACCTCAACTAAGTCCGCGCTCAACCGTCAATATGGGAAACGCAAGTAGCGCGATGCTGGAGACGATTGTCCAGGGGTCGAATTGTAAGGGACAAGGCAACATATACACAGTGCAGGACTAAAGCGTGGTAGTTGATCGTGATGAGGTTGAGAGACTGCGAAAGCGGTTCATGAAGCTGGACAAGGTCCGCATACCCTTTCCGTACATACATTTCATGATCCGTCTCATGCTAACCACGAGTCTAGGATAACTCTGGCACTATTGAACGCGAAGAATTCCTGAGCTTGCCCCAAATATCTTCAAACCCTCTCGCGACTCGGTCAGCCTCACGCCCATTCCACTTCCCGCCCCCAACTCCACGACTAACCTTCTTCCAGGATGATAGCGATCTTCGATGAAGATGGAGGCGGTGACGTTGACTTCCAAGAATTCGTATCGGGTCTTTCAGCATTTTCGTCCAAGGGCAATAAGGAGCAGAAATTACGGTTCGCCTTTAAGGTGTACGATATTGATAGGGACGGCTATATAAGCAACGGAGAGCTGTTCATTGTGCTCAAGATGATGGTAGGAAGCAATTTGAAGGATCAGCAGCTGCAGCAGATTGTCGACAAAACGATTATGGAGGCGGATCTTGATCGAGATGGCAAGATTAGTTTTGAGGAGTTTACAAAGATGGTGGAGAATACAGATGTTAGCATGAGTATGACATTAGGTATGCATATCTGTCCTAGGTCTATAGTTGAGGATTATGCTAATGCATCTGGCAGATCAATTCTAGACAATGATACCACTCCGTTTCACAAGCGAAATACTTTCAAAGCTCCAAGACCGAATCGACCCTATCTAGAAACAAGTGATTACATAGGACACTGCTCAAGTGACGCTGGAATAGGAATACCAGTGATCCAATGAATGCAAAAGGGCCGATTCGGAACATACTGGACATCCAGCAGATAGCAATGAACATATCTCGCTGCACTATTCATTCCATGTTATCAGGTTACCCGTCCCCTAGTGAAGTGCTGCTTCATGTCGCTGATATATGAGCCGTTTTTCTCCAAATAACCCGAACAAAATAATGACATGTGCACAGATAAGGAGCAATTGGTCGTCTAATTCACGAATTTATATTCATTACAATACACCAGTGGACGAAAAAATCTAGCTGATTTGGACTTAAGATGATGGCTCATCATAAATTATATCATTGTCGCCGCTGGTCACAATATTAACCGGATTGGATACACGGTTGAATCACAGAAGAAGTTTAGCCAATCCACTCAATGATCCCTCCTTTGTCAGTCGCCTCAAGATCGGTGACCATAAGCGGATTTGGCAGTCTACTTGTGACCGTCATAAATACTTGTTGCGAGACAATTTTCATTGAGTCAAGTCCAGTCATGTAGCATGTGTCGTAGCTAAATTCGGAATGACAATTGAGATCAACGTGAATCGTTTTGCCAATGTCTACTCGAGTTTCATTAGTAGCTACAGAGTCGGTATTAGATAGATCTGCGCTTCATATTTTCCCAAGTTTTTAGCTGCATTGACGTTGCAAGTTTTAAGCCGCCACTAAGTCAAGTATAGAATTATCAGATTAATTAATTTCTGGTCTTCCTTCCCTCGGCTATGATGTGTCTCCTCATTATTGAATATACAGCTAGATGTCTAGCGAGCACACCAAAATAAAATTGGGATTTTTTCAAAGACTCATATTGTAGAAGTCTGTTTGGCTTGCACCTTTATATTTGAGTTTTGTTTTGGCTCATTAAAAGCTAAAATGAACCGTGATTCGTATATTGTGATTTACTACTGTGTCTCGGATGTTCTTTGTGTTTAGAGGCAAGTTCTTAAATTTCACGTCGAATCTACCATGAGTTCGTGTTTGCTGTGTAGTGGAGTTAGTTATGTCCAGTGGATCAAAGCAATAGTGAAGTTACTCATAGTAGGACGAGCTGCTTAGATTAGAAAAGAGTAGACTCACAGTATTCATAATTGGTCTTGTTAGAGTAGAGTATTTTAAAAACAGCGGCATATTATCCAGAGTAAGGTATGTATAGGTATCGCTATATCACTCTATTTATTCAAGTCACCGCTTGTATCATTGTCACTTGCCTCATGTATATTTAAGAAATCACAATGTGACCGTAAATTGAAATTACACATTTCTGTTGGGGTCGTTCTAGATTTGGATTCGCTCGTTATATTGGAAAGTCTACAATCAAACAAGTGTTTTATTGCTACGGTTGGACTTTCAGTGATCAGCTTGATTGGGAGTACGATGATTATCTTTTGAAATTAAACGGAATCTGCAAAAGGTCTTGTTTTTAGATTGGATGATCATTCGATGGGGTGTGAATACTTCCTAGATTCCATTCTGATTATACCGAATATTGCAGTGTGATGCACGACCAGGCTCAAATCAATCGGAAGCCGACTTTCTACTCAGCAGTTACTGGTAATGGTAAAGGCTCATCTTATAAAACCAACAGTACATTTCAGCAAGTCGAGCGTGCTTAGTGAAATGATACAACCACCAGCAAACATATTTTAGTGTAAATACAATTCAGTTGAGCCAGATGTGGGCAGTAAATTAGTTGTTTAAGAGGCCGTAATATGTAGTTCGGACATGAAAGTACCTCAATACATGCAATTGCTAGCGAAGGCTTCTGGAGAAACGAACAGCAGTAATTTGAGAGAAGTGAAACCAGAGTCTATTTCGTCTTCTCAATATAGAAAACCAATAGCTTGTGCTGGCGACAAAGCAATAATGACAACCGAACAACACGTGGAAAGATGTCAAGATTGAAATCTATTCCGAACCACTCGGCATTTTTCCAGTTGAAAATCAGAAAAGACTACTTTATTCGCCATATGGGCTGCAGGACAAGCAACTTTCAAGATCAAAGAAGGGAATGAAGAGGGTTTTTAGAGAAAAAACACCTTTAGTTGTACTTGTGTTAATAGGTCATACTTACTACTCATAAGGCCTGTAATCACTCTCTCTTCTAGGATATCTTCCAAATCCCTAAAACCAAATAGTCGTAGAAATATCTACAGGAATATCTTTTGGCAAAAATGACTGAATTTTTAATTAAACTCAATTATAGTGACGACTGTTATACAGTATCTGTTCTGAATTCGAGAACTTGACCACTTGTTCCGAGAGCAATCAAAATTTAGTGATGATCGTGAGGCATTAAATTCGCGTTTCCGGAAAACTTTATAATAGCTATATAGGAAAGCACGCGACCAATTGTTAATTATTTTCTGAGCTACACATTATTGACTTATAAGTAAACGCAATCTTAAGTTAAAATCAATATAAATAGGACACTATTTCACTCACTCACAAGTAAATCATAACTTTCCGCTAGGAGATGTACGTTGATTCAGATTATAGCCTGTTAAGTGTGGATCATGTTATTTCATCTCACACAAATGTCAGATTAAGTCTAAACCGTCCACCAGACAGTGTCTAGACCAAATGTCTCGCATTTCGGCTGAAAGGCATCTTTTTCCTACACTCTTATCCTTCCCAAATATGTTATAGTGGGATCACGTCTGTCTAGTCAGATTCTGCAGATCTTCACAGCTACAGGTTTCCCCCTCAAACTCAATCTGACTGGATTCCTCACATCTGTGCTTCTTGCTTTATCTATTCAAACGTCTGAAGTAAATATGTCAAGCTCAGAAGATATCTGTAAATTACGTTATTTTGTCAATGAAAAGTCGGCTACAGACGAGAGTATGAGCCGTTAATTGCAGCACTACTCTGAACCTACTATTGCTAAGGAGAGTAAGTCATATCTCAGTTTCCGAAACATGATTAGCTTGATATCAAAGTCTAATAAATTTTAGTTCCTGATTTGGCAAGGAAAGATAAGACTTTACCTTGCTGCAAAAAACAGATACCTCAACGTTCAGACCATCTCAAGTAACGATTAACTATAAGTGATACTATTCGCGTGCTCAAAAGCCTGATGATTTAGATAAATGGCATAGCCAGATGAGCAATCGAAACACTGGTAAATACCAAGCTCACGCTGTGAGAAGTCCATAGTATCCAACTTCGAGTCAAGAGACTTTGATTGCATGATGACCTAAACAAACGATCTATCAGCCAGTCAAGTGATTCATGCCAGGCAGAACCTTAGCACCACGACTATTTTTAGCAACGGTGCGAAGACCTAGATCCTAGAATGAAGTTCATCCGGCTGTTCATGCCCCGAAAGCTCTTCACGACCTAAAACATTCACGATTCTAGCGCTGGAAACATGGGAGCTCTGCAATGAAGCTCCACGTGTCCTCCAATACGACGATGCCTGAGCTTCCTGGGCACGTGGAATTTTCATGGCAGCTTGGACAAATTGTAGTCCAAGACAATGCTCACGACTTGGTTCACCCTTTCAGTTGTGAGTCAAACGTGTAGGAGAGTTCTAGCGTAGGATTCTAATGTTTGGAATACCAACGCATGAAGCGTCTTGATTTAGGTAACTCGACACACAAAGCAAACAAAATCCGAGCAAGAAATGTTTGCTTCCGGTTGCGAGTGGTCCACGAAGTAGTTTTCCGGCTCCCACAGTCCGGAAAGCATGGTGTACGGGAACGTATATTGTTTCAATTTGTTTGTAAGCTGCTTGTTTCAAAAGCGCGGAAAGCAGCAGTCGAGAAGCGTGCTCACGTTACATCGCCCTCGTACCCTTCGTGACATCAGAGAATTTTGTACGACTCGTAGCGCTAGTGGAGATCCGGGGTCGCGTATTCGCATTCTTGTTGGCGCAATCGACGAGGATCTCGCTTCGCAATGTCATGTTTGAAGGAACGAGGAAGGCGTCCACACGTGCCCAAATACCAGTATAATTCAATGAATTACACATGGACATATCAAGAAAGAGATTGAATTGGCGAACACATTGAGAAAAGTAGAACTTCCAAACCGGCGTTTCCGAAAAGCTCGAACAGATTTGTACCGTGGTAAGGATGAGAAAAGCAATTACGTGGGATGATTCGCTGCCGTGGAGATGGTGGAAATTGGATTCCTTCTTAGTGTCTTCTAGAAGACTGGAAGTGAGTCCGGTCTGTGCTGTTGAAGCATCAACGGGCTGATGCCGCTCGTATTTGAACCAGGAATGACCTGGCTACTGTAGTAGTCCATTGGTGTGAAATTCGAAGGTTTGAACACTTCGACGAAGTTCACTAAAACGGATAGTTATCATGTGCCGGGCTTTGGGCTCTCGCAATTCGACTTCGATTTGAGTTGGATATTGAATAAAAGCTCAAACGTTTAGGAGACTACTGTGGAAGTAGCTGGTCATGGCACTAGGGCAGTTATTGACCGACATAATGATCTGAATTTGGCATTTCAAGAAGCCTTTTCCACATGTTGCAGAATGGGAAGAAGTTACCAGGTCTCCATGCTAGGAAATCCGCAGACAGTAGTCCAGCGGTCATTGATGACTTCAGCATAGGAGATTAAAATGTAAGACATCATGTCGGTAATTAAGAAGTAGAGGACAGAAATCGATGCAAGAAATACTCAACGGCTTACGGCTTGACAGACAACTTGGCGTACACTATGGAGAATAATTCCACGATTTTCTCACCGAAATTGAAGGATGTTCGTTGGAAGCCCATTCAGACTTCAAGGGAACCCCTTCATATTTCCTCGAGACACGCGATGCTCACGTTTATGACACCCTAGGGTCTTCCCCGAACGGAGGAGAGCGGGACAAAGTACAGAAGGGTAATTTTCGTACACCCGGGGGAGGATTACGAAACTGCAGCCTTGAACGCTGCTACACTGGTGATTCTCGGATCTTTCTTCTTTGATGGGCCGGGCAGCCTTGTTGAGGCTATAGGCCCATAACTTTCTTCTTCTGGTGATTACGTGGTTGTAGATGGGAAATTGGAGATGTGACGCCTAAGAAGCGGTTCTTTTCGTGGTTTCAAAGTGTCGATCCACTTATTGGACCCGTTCAGGGTGGACTTGCGAGTTATGTGCCAGAGCTCAACCCCACACGTTGATATTCGAAAGTGTTCGGTTGCACCTGTTCCGTTTTTGGAGTTTCTTGAAATGATGCGCAATATAGGGATGGTCGGGTGTGCCTGTTAGTTATGCGTTGAGCGTTTGGCGTTGATTGTGTTTGTCTGTCAGGTTGAATTACTTTTTCCACGAATGTTGTAGATGTCCAAAAATATATCAGAGATCGCTAGTGTGAGGATGGGAAAAGGGGCGATTGCCGAGGATCTCTAATCCCAATGCAACGCAGGGCTTAAATCTGGTTGGAGGAGGGGAGGCATCCAGGATCAGCACTGGTTAAGGCGTACCCAGCGTTGCATCGGCCATACTGGGCATTTCGCTCTGAGGTGCCATCAACGCACATCATATCGTAATTTCCATTGGGTGAAAGCTGCTGAAGCACTCGAAAGATGAACCCGACTGGTAGTGAGGCATTGAGGACAATACAGCTAGCTCGAGATCTTGAGATCTGCTCGGCTTTTATGGCTGAACCGCTTCTTGTCTTTCACACGCGTTGCTGAAGGTACCGTTCGTACTTTATCCTGGACAGAGAGTGAGTCCGGAAAAGCAGGAGCTGTTGCTTAGAACTTTGATGTAGAATAGAGCATGCGGAGCTTCATTGTACTGAAAATGAGTATCTTCCAACAACTGCTACTTCATACAGGTACTGTAACTCTCTCAGGTCCTGAAGCCCGCTGTTTGATGAGCACAAAGAGATCATGTTGCCTGTGTAGATCCTCCAATTAATTCAGGGGTATCTGCTGCAAGCGACAGGCCTCTTTGGCTGGGTCACACACGCTGCAGTGGAAGAGACAGGGAGCACGAGCAAGGAATAAGCGCACCAAATGCAAGGTTTTGTTTTTCTAACGACGTCTGTCTCTGACGCCTCGAAGAAAATGCATGGAACAGGCCTCGAACTTTGCTGTACACAACCCAATCCAACTCCCAGAGACGCATCCCCATGTAATTTTTGGGGCAGCTCACAATAGGCACCATGTCGATTCGTCAACAGCTGAACAGGTGGGATTGCTTCCCTGAAGACGGCGTTTTAGGGGGGCTACTCACTGGATTCCAGCGCGAGCAAATACCCAAACTACCCGGAGACAAGCCCGAGTGCCAACATAGGAGCCCTAACAGTGCTGTCAGCGGGCGCTTCTCACGTGTTGCCCCATCCTATGGGCTTGTATCTGCTGCCGGCCAGCTCTGCAGGGGCGCTGGCGGTCGGAAAAGGTGATTATTGGGAGGCGAGGAGAGTGATTTCGAGCTCAGCATTCAGCCAGCGTCTAAGGGAAACGCAATAAGATGCGAACGGCACCTAGCCACTCCGTGTGCTTAGGAGCTACGTCGTCGGAAGGGCTGCAATGCTTCTTCAGCTGCTCACAATTGGCAGATAGACCCGAGAGTCGTTCTCTTGATGTCTCGATCTGGCATAGCCGTAGGGAACATACAGGCCCATTATCTTCAGTACCACCCAGATAGTCTCACAACACAAAATCAAGCTTAATTCACGCCGAACTGTGAAGCACAGACCCAACCACACATGCCCAATGGTCCTATCTCACAGTTGTCTCCGCGCCACATCTGGGTAGTAGGAAGACACATTTGAACTAGGGACCCGGTGCTGTGGTGACGGGTTCGACTATGATGCGGATGCACTGCACATGCAAAAGCGGATGCAATTGCGAAAATGTCCCAGAAACTCGGGGATTAAGTCGATGGTACATTGCTTTGTTGTGCGTTTGTGGAGGCTGATGGTGTGAGGACTGGCTTGGAGGCGGGCAGTTGGACTGGACGGGACTAGATTTTGATATGGAACAGGAAATCTGTTCCGTTTGCACTTTGTTGCTTCTTTTGCACGTCTTCTGTCAGCTGGCTTCCCTTCAACATCCTGTTCTTTCTGGACAACCACCTTAGACATTTCCTTGTCAACTGTCTCGACACTATGGTCTTGGAGGTCAATAATTAAGTATTGCTTCCGTACACGGCGACTCCTTTCGAACGAATAAATATTCCTTGTTTCTGACGCTCTCTCCACCTCGCTCGGGGCTTTTCAGCTTCCTGCTTCAGACAGATATTCCTTTTCCGGAAGGCGGAGGATACGCAAAACGTATTGGAAGCCAAAAGTTTGTTTCTCCACTGCGCCTGACTCGGCAGACTATTCTGCTGGCACGACCCGTCAGCCGTGTTGACCGCGACAACATCAATTGCTTCTGTGGTGCTGTCAAATCACCATTGTTGTTGCGACCAAAAGCTTTGTCGTTCTCGCCTGGCTTGATTGATACGCCTCGGTCTCTCCAGATCCCAAAGTTTCTGTGTGGCGCCGTAGATCAATGGTCCCATATCGCATTCCAAGGACGCCGCGGCGATCATTCTGCTCTAGCGCAGGTTCAATACTCATAACCCGGTCAACGATCGATTTTGTGTCTGCAGCGCTGTTTCTTGATTTATCCTCGAGATTGGCTCCTTCGAGTTGGACCGTAGACTGTCTCTTAAAGTATCGTTCGCTCTCTCCTTTTGGAACCCTTCCTTCCGGGCAATAACAAAGTCAAAACTCCCCCAAGAGCTTATTGCCGACTCCGGCCGATACGCACAACCTTACTGAGTCGCGACATCCACTTTAGTTGTCTTCCAAAACCCCTACTTGTCTCTCCACATTCGACAAGCGCGCCTGGCTTCGATTTCGTGCTTGCTGCAAAGTAGCTCAAAACAGCTGCAACACTCGGTGATTCTTTGATTACACCCAACTGTCACCGGCGACCTATTCTGGGAAGAATTGAATATCAGAGAGCCCATTATTACTGCTCCTGCTAGGTTTCTACACAGATCCACGTCGCTTCAACCTGCTTTCATTGGCGGTACTCCTATTTCGCTCTCGGCTTACGAGAAAAGGGAGAAGACCTCGAGGTGACCCAAGTACCCTCAGATTCAGATTGTACCTGACAAGATCGCTTGTTACTGCAGAATAAGAGCAGCTGTCGGAGGATTCTGTGCGTGTTCATTGGGCTGCTGTCACAGCCCAACGAAGCCCAAGAGGAAATAAGACGCGGAGCTGGAATTGCTTTGCCATAACATTGGCCAATCTTCACTCGAGACTCGTTCAAGCAAAGAATCCTTCAAACAGCGCTACACAAAGAAAGCGGTACGAGTTCACCAGTAAAGCCGCAATAAGTGCCAAACATCACTGCGTAGTCTCCCGGGCGGTGACCAACTTTGCAACTAGCCATATCTGCACTGAACTTTGCAGTAGTTGCACTTGCAACCCGGTCGCACGGCCTTCAACGTCCATCTCGGAAGCTTTAGATGCGCGAGCAGGTTTTGACATCTTGTACCCAGAGTTGACATCTCTAACTTCTATTTCTGTTCCAATTTACTGCAGCCTCACTTGGGCTCTTGGAGCTAGGAACGTGCACTTTCTCTTTGAATATAGAGCAACCGGGACACGTCCTTTCAGCTGGTGCGATTCCGTCTCTGCGCCAAAACATCCGGCATCTGGAGAGCTCGCTCGAGAGTGAGCGACGTGTGGACAGCGAATTCCAAGAGCTTCGGGCATCAAAGCTTCTGCTACGCAGAACTTCCATCCTGCTACGTCCGTGGGAAGTCAGTCACTTTGAAACGTAAGCCAAAGACCCATTTTAGGGCTTCTGGAAGAGACAGGGCAGGTATTAAGGAGTGGTGCCGGCCGTCTAGAGACATCACAACGTTGAAATAAGGCGGACATCCCATAACCCTACCCTAGAATCAACTGTCGATCGGTATAGGAGAACATACCCAGGAAGTAGAAGCACCGACACGCCGTACCCAGGGCCCCTTTGCTTCACAAGAAGATCGCCAACAACCCAGAACCCAACTCTCCCCGCAAGGACCTTGCATGCTGTTATCACAAGAGCTTTGTCAAGGATAGACCCAGGAGTGGATGACGAAAGGCTCGACAACTCATTGAGGGTAATATATTTCTGGTTTTCGCATTTGCTTGACGAATCCATAACGCATTGCACTTCAGTTCGATCTCTCTACCCTCAAGCGCGTCCTGTCGGCCCTCCGTAGTGTTGAAGTTATATCTGTGGCGATATCCGTACCTCTCAGATCCCACTGTAGCCTTTCCCGGCGATCAAGCAGTAGAGAACATAAACACGTCAAGGGAAAACTCTTCGTACTAAACGTGGGTACCTCGATCATTCTTGTGGTAAAAATAGAGTTGACGCGTTTCCTAGAACAAAAGAGCAGCAAGAGAAGAACGTGCGACTAGCACAAACCAGACCCTCGTGGTTGGAAGGGTGCAGATTGTTTCGAGGAAAGCACTTGCCGTTGGAGCAATCGCGTTGTCCGGGACGGAAATCAACAGAGAAAATCCAGCAAGCTGGCACTCCTACACGCGACTCACGTCCATCTGCCCGCGGCGCATCAACTCGATTCGCTGGCGGGAGGCTCGTCTTCTGATTTGGATCGTGTTATGGACGAGAACAGTAGGAGAAGGAGGCAGAATGAGCCGCCCTATATGGGATCATCGTCGGATCCTCGCTTCGGCGCTGCTGGCCAAGGGCAAGGGCGAGGTTTCGCGAGCTCGTCGACAGAGAGATATCGAGGCGCTCCATTGACCACCTCATCGCCGTCTGGAGGAAGGGGAGCTGGAGGCTCAGGTGGAACAGGAACGTACTCGGGATACTACCAGGAGCCGTCGTCCTCGTTCAACCCCTCGTTGCCCGCAAATGCGTTACAATATTCGCAAGCCTACCCTCAAGACCAGCGACAGCAGCAGGGTTTTACCACTTACAACACAGATCTCATGTACAATGTTGCACAACCATCCCAACAGAGCACCGTCTACGACTCGTCCCAGCAATTTCCAGCACGGCAGCCTGCAGCAATGCAAATGCTTTCGGATGTTGCAGCACCATATTTCCCAAACGAGCCCACCAGTGCGCCGGGCCCTCCTGCGCTGCAACACCACGCATCGTCGGCCTCAACTGGCGTGTATCAACAGCATCACCAGAGCCCAAGTGACCGATCGATGATGCAGCAGGGGTATCCAAACCAGATGGCGATGGGAGGTATTCCTCAGCCTGCGCAAGAACTGATGGAGGAAGACGACTTCCAAGCACAAGGTCCAGGGCTGGAGGCGGCGTATACAGCTTATCAGACAGCTTTGAAAGACATTTTCCAGAACATTATCGACCGCCGGCTTGCGGTCGCCGGACAATCTCTGCTGGAGGTATCAGAATGGCTATTGGGGCATGTTGGAGATTTAGGTGGGCAGACTGTTTCTTCTGTACGATCCTATCCACTAATGATTTCTGATAAAAGGTCTTACTGTAGATGAACACGCACTCCACAGCGATCGAATAAGACTATGGGGCGAGTTCAATACCGCCTGGCTCAGTATATTTACAACGCAGAAAATCATGCTAGAAACAGGCCAGCGGATCCAGCACCCCCAGAATATCATGACACAAGAGTTTATCAGTAAGATGGCGAAAGACCTGATCCGGATGTGCGACGCAGTCGAAAAGCATGGCCTGGTCGACTACCAATATGGTGTCGCAGAGGAACAGATAATCACAGGTAAGTCTGGCCCGCCACAGGTTATGGAGGCGCAAACTAACAAATCTCTGTAGTTCTCAGTGAATGCCTCGACCTGCAAGAATCGATAGAAGGAAGTGGCCAGAATCGCACAAGGCCACCTCCTTAATCTACACTTATCAATTCTTTGAATTATTTCCTTGCTAAAACTGTACTATTGCTAATGTGCAAACACGCTAAAAATCCTCGTCCTCGTCTTTAGCGTACATCTTGGTGTTGGCGGAATCTTTGTGGCGACTCTTGTTTGTTCTGAGCATTTACGGAGTGGATGGAGCGGGAAACGTGGGTTGAAAACGATGTCATGATACAATTCTGATGTTTGGGATTTTCTACATCAACGCTTCCACAAGCACAAAAGGGCATTTGGAGACCATAGGGGCTTTGGTCAGTTATGAATCTGGTGGCAGGGCACAAAAACAAGCAGATATTACTGCGTCTTCACTGTATATTATATCATGAATGGAAAGGACGCAAGGTCCAAAAGGGGGAGGTATAATACCCATTTGGTAGTTGATCAATTCAGCTTCCTTTACTTCTAGCCCCGCGGCACTTCACTTCTGGACCTCGCACCTACCTTGTCATTTCAGCATGTTGCGATCTACTGGTAGATAATTGCACCAGGGAACTCGGAGCAACACTGTCCTAGAGCTATTAATCCATCAATGAGCAAGCATCCGTCGAGCCCCTTCTCATTTAAACCACCGCTAGTTTTACCACTCAGACGTCGCGAACGTCCACAAAGTCATAATCTTTACGCCGTCGCGAATCTATCTCATACGCTTGCCATCGACAAACCGAAAAAATATGATATGTCGTCCAGGAGTTGTCAGTACAAAAGGCTCATCCGGAGAGGTCAGAGCGCAGATGTGGTCCGACAATGGAGTGGTGTTGTCAATGCTTTGCTGATGATGCGTCGGAGAATTTTTGCCTGATCGACGAATGGAGATGGGAAAACGAGGCGAGCCTGGGGAGGTATGATCGACTGTGCGCAGATTTCCTATTGCGATTTTCGTGGACCGCGGAATCGATGATCTGGATGTTCGTTCGGTGACAGCAATAATGAAGGGCGCTATGATCAGTGTGTTGTATAGGTTAGGAACTATAATTGCAGCGGATAGCGAAGATTTGGGGATTCCAACAAGTGATGGCACAGGACATCTCGAACATGAGGTTGATGAGAACTGGAACGGTGCGGGATCTCATGAGGTCTGTTGGTCGTTTGTTTGGTCAACAATGGAGAGGAAGGCAACGTACAATAGTGCCAAGACGAGACATTTAACATTATTGGAGTTCTTCAGGATGCCCAAATATGAGGCAGCCAATCAATTACTATACGAAGCTTTGCCAAAGAAGCTACATAGGCACATAGAGTATGTCAGGTACCCGGCAAATAAACAAGGCGTAGTCGGAAGGATCACTCATTTGCTTCCGCAAAAACAAAATAAAGACATATTCCCGAATATTTATCATGGTTCGGCAGTGCCCGAGACTTGTCTCACTTCATGTATACAAATTTTTGTCAGAATCAAGGATTGCTATATCCTATATTTAGACCAGAACAAAGTGCAAATAGTCTCAGTACCTGTTTCTTATGGCCAATAGCATAGAAAATATATTCGCCTACCTATCCTTGATCACAAATCCAATAAGTAACACACAAAGACCTCACATCCAAACAAACCCAACAAGCCCAGAAGATCACCACGCCCATCTTCAACAAGACGCCACACCCATCCCCCGAAAGGCAAACCACATAAGGCTGTCACAAGATCTCAGATCTCAACGTCACATTATCGAATATGTACAGCACAGGGATACACCCAATATGCAAAGTAACCTACATGCATATATATGCAAGCCATTTACCAGAAATCAGAAAAAGCAAAAAAAAATATTATGTGACAGGGAGCCAATAGCCTTGCGGGAAGTGAGGCTGGGGGGAGTGGTCGGTTCCGGGGTGGTGGTTTTTGAGGCTTTGTGAGATCGGCGGGAGTGGATGGGATGGGAGATGTGATGGTCTATGATGATCTTGATGATCATTTCGTGAGTTGGAGTGAAGAAAGTGCCTCACTTTTGTTTTATTGCTGATTTCTGCTTTTGCTAGCGTGGTTTCAAATCTAGGATATAGTCGATATAGAAGTGGATCTAGTATAGAGGTAAGGAGTGAATGTCTTTAGGTCTTTATGTATACTCAAAGTAGATGCGATTGAAACTTGAATATTGTCTGAGTGAGTCAGAGCAACAACTTTATTTCAAGCTTGGGTTGATTTGATGACCTACTTAGCTGAATAATGAATGCGACGCTTCGCTACCTAGATAATCTGATAAGGGAGTACTAATAGTATCTAAGTAGTCTTACTTCTAGGACTGTCAATACGAGTTGTGGTAGGTATTTCATCGATTCGACAAAAACCCGAAGTTATGCATCATCCGACCATTATTAACTTCGGCGTGCATCGGTCGTTTGTTTGTGCATATACACATCCCATTCATTCAAGACCTGAGTTGAAACCATTCCAATGAAAGTTAACATAGGAATCGTAAACTCCATTACCCGCTGAGAGAAATACGGTGAAGTAAGACAAGTGAGAATCTTGAAATCTGACGATGGAGACAAATCTCTGCGGAAATTGAAGAGAGCAAACAGTCTAGTGACGGCCAAATGAAGATATAGAAAACATGATTTGTCACGCTCTAAGCCCCCTCTAGACTGATATGTCTCGAAAGACCAATACTTGAGAGAGCCTTGGCTGACTTGAGATGTATCCAAAGATGACCTCAGGCAAGCCCTAACGAAGACATAAAAATCGTAGAAGTTTAAGAAGCAGCAGAATGACAAGGAAAATCTAATTACACAAACAAGTAAGGTTAAGTGGAAGGAATACACATTCTGCAGGTATCCTGACGCTATGGAGAGAAAATGAAGGATATACATTGCGGAATGACCAGTTGGCCACCGGGGTTCCAGCCCTGACGGACTTTTGGATGAGATTCATACAGGACCAGCGGATAGCTTGCATGTAAGCTCGGCTTTCAAGTCTGGCAATCCCACTGCTATCCATATATGGACAAGGAGCGCTCATTTTAGCCACTGGACCGAAACTCGTAGTAGGGAGTACCACAGTATCGTGCAAATAACCGCTGGAAGACCTTTGATGAGAAAAACATTCTTTAGTGATTCGAACATGGTGTATCACCGAAACATAAAAACGTGATTTGCTTGTAGGTTTCCGTAGTAACCCAGATGCCTTGTACAATATAATACATCGATATGCCTTTATCTCTTGACCCATGCGGGCATTTTCCTGGCCTTTTCCTTTCCAGGCTTCTTTCTCTCGACTCTCTTTGGGTCTCGGGTCAAAACTCCAGCTGTCAAAGTGGTTAGTAATTGTACATTCATCCACCTTCAACCACCTTCAACCATTTCGCTACAAAAGCGAACATGAACTTACCTCGTCTCAAGGCTGGTTTCAAAGCTGGCTCATGAGCCATCAGCGCTTTTCCAATTGCTAAAGTCAAAGCTTCTGCTTGTCCTGTCGTTCCACCTCCCTGTGATAATCCCCATACGTTGTATTTATCGATTCGATTCGTAGCCTTAAGCGCCCATATAACGCTCTCCCTGTCGTGTACCCGTCCGAAAGCTTCAACCAGTGTCTTTCCATTTACCAAAACTTCACCGTTTCCCTCGACCAACCATGCTCGCGCAGTCGCAGATTTCCTCCGTCCGGCACCTAAAGTCCTTCCCATACCGTCCACTGGTGCTGGTCGTCGAACGTTCTTGAAGACATCTATATCACGCCTGTATTCGTTGATTGCCTCCTGAACATCCGCTGGTACTAGTGAAGGATGTATCTGGTTGAGCCGTGCGAGAAGTTTGACAATTTTCTGGTATTTCGATGCTTTTACAGATTCGCCGACCTGATCTCGATATTCCGCGAGCCCTCGCCACGATACCCGAGGTTGCTCTCCAGGCTTTACGGTAGGTAGGTTCGCGTACTTTGCTACCAGATGCTGGAGCGAGAGGAGATCATCCGTGAAGATTGGCTGGGCTGTAAAATAAGAACGAGACGCTGGCACCAGTCGTGCATAGAATAAATCTTTGGGCCCCACCGCATCCGCACCACCAATATCGTCGTCTTGCTGAAAGTTTCTATTCTCCCTCTGCTGGGGAAACCTCACTGGCGCTGCTGCAAATCTCCCGCCTGACGCTTGAGGAATCGGAGCGGTGGTGAACCGCCTTGGTCGGATCTCGAATGCTCGCTGTCGATTGAATACGGCTGGCCGAGGGGTGCAGGCGCATTGCAGAGTCTCTCTGAGACCTGCGGGAGGCCGTGATACCTTCATTGTTGAAGATACGGCACCCAATGCCGTCGAATTGTATTGCTGTCGTGGTTGCTTTGGTCCCTGCTTCAGTCGAGCTCGACCAAATTTTGGTTCACGTGACCACAACACGCTAGCGTGATTGTCATGCATTCGAGCTTTCCTGAATGCTTCATGCTCGACCATTACCAAATCTCATCTAATCTGACTTACTCACCTCTAAAACTCTCTAAGTTTACGCCGTTACCGTCTTAGCGTTTTCTCGAACTCATATCCCCGGTTTTTTTGGTTTTCTTACTATCCACAACCTTTTGCTATGTACGTCTGTACTGACTAAAGGCTCCTATCACGCTAATGGGCATCTTCGCCAGTCACTTTTATATTCTCTTTCATGCTTCCAGGTAGTAACATTATGGCATCGGCACAATGTTGATTGAATCCAGGTTGACGTTGACACGAAGCAATCACGATTATGTTGTCGGAAGCCAAGACTTGCGAAGCCAATGAGATACCACGGGTGCTCTCAGATGTGGCAGATTGGTTTGGCAACCACATGGCGGATCGAGTGATCCAAACTACAGGATGGTACCAAGAAGCTGGATTTAATTTACACTTATTTGTACCCTTCCAGCTTTTATCTCAGGTACCATTCTTAGGAATAAGCACATGGCCAAAGTTACAATGGCTAGAAAACTCTCAGAGTGTCATTAAGTTTTGCAGCGATTCTATTTAAGCGTTCTCTTTTTCTCGCCAATCTTCAGTTTTCTTCTTGACGGAATCCTCTCTTCATTCTCCAGAGCCTGAAGAGGAAAAGTTTCTCTAAGCTTGACGGATTTGGAGATCATGATGAAGAGCCGAGTTGACGGCTGCCGGTTGATCTTGCATACTAATGTCGGGGAGACAATCACCGGAGATACTATCACTTTGCTGAAATTTTGTAAGAAAAATCCTAGCCGGAAACTGGAAACTGTTACCCCTCCATTTGCAAGTGTTGCATAAATCGTTGGATTGTTTTCGACGACAAGAAGAGCATAGAGCGCTTCTGTTTCCATTCCCTACCTTTCATCAACTGATCGCCGTTGCAGCAAAGAGGTTGCATTAGTTTGCCAAAAGAACTCCTCTGGCGTATCATGTCCTTGCATACTCTCTTTAATATATCAAGGGTAAATCCTCCTCGTGTTACTACCTACATACAGCCTCCCGCTCCGGCTAAACTCATGCTTTCCATACATATAGCAGTCGAGGAGCAGCAATTGTGCTGGAACCCTTCGTATCTTGATATTCTTTTTTGAAAAAGGCACGAATTCAGTCTAATTCTAATATGCGTGGCTTCTTTCTGCACGATGTACGCCCAATTAGGAGTGTATTGGCGGTCTTCTTTATTGGGTGCATTTTGAGCGTATCGGCGAGAGGCGTCGCCAGAAAAGGTACGATAATGAAACTCGTACCAGCCGCCGCCTTCAATGGTATGCTAAGTTCTAGACACTCTTCCGTCGTTGCGCGTTAAGACACATCCTACACTCGATGTCACCGTTGAACCGGGGGACCAATGGTACGAATGTGGAGAGTTTCCTGGCGGTTTAGCGGGTAGTGACCCAGGCGGATACTTTGCATATGAACACGATACTGAGCTAGAGGTCAATTGTTGGGAATTGGATAACACTGGCGAATTGTACTTGAAAACTGTCGAGGACGAGTGCTTCATTCGGGAATACTTCATCTTCTACAATGAGACTCTGGATATTACGTACGAGGAAGCTTTACCGCGGTGCAAACCACATCGACCGTTCCAAGCTTGGTGGGGAAAACCAGGAAACCCTGACACTGGAGGATCTCCAGATACGGATTTAGGACCTTGCTATCACTGTCCAGATCGAGATTGCAACACCTCGGATGTGGATTATTTGATGCTTCATGTATACTGCTGGCTCAATGGAACGGATTTTAATGGCAGCAAGTGAGTACATAGGAAGAAGCTTCCGTTTTGCCAATTTTCGGGTACTGACGATTTTGCTACAGCCAGTGGTGGCGGCACGCACACCAAAGCGACGAATATGAAAAGTGTTACGTCCCAGCAGTGATCTTTGATAGAATATCCTATAGTAAGTACAACCAACACCCAGATTATCTAGAATGATATTGACTTATACCACAGACGAAACTGGCTCTGGTGGCAGATGTCCGCGCTGGGACAAGCCTATGGAGGAGGCGAAACTTAGATAACTTAGTGTGTTGTTTAAGACCCTTGTAATCAAAACATATTAAGAGAATCCAAGCACACATCGCAGCCGAAGGTCTTCCTTTTCCATTGGGAGTAACTTATCACTCAATCTCTGTTCGGCTTCCTTCACATCCTTCTGATCAACAGGCTGTGGACCATTGGTGGGTATTTTGCCACAAATACACATGGGTTAAAGTGATTACAGCAAACCGCGGACGAAGAGATGCTGATTATTGACGTTCTGAAAAAGCAATTATAATAAGAAGGGGGCACGATCACGTGTATTACATTCCGGTTTTAGCGAAGGATTTCCTAAAGCAAAGAGCGCCTACATAGCCAGTGAAAGCAATTGCACAAGACCAGAGAATATCAGCTTTGTGTGGGATCATGATGTTGGAAAATGCACCATCTGTCTCAGACTTGACGATACGTTTTATTTGGTTCTGAGGAGCACTTTAATGGTTCGGAAAATAGCCACATCAAGACGATGAGGGAGTACTACAGCAGCCCTCCATGCAAGTATAGGAAGATTTAGTTTCATATAGAATGAGTTAAAATTAAATATTGATATTGTCGTTCGTGAATATCTATTCATCTGTACCATGTTGGGGGTTTCGTGGAGTGTACATACACATACTTATTGAACTGCTATTCGCGACTCCTTCAGCATGTGAATGCGGGACTGGGCCGAAGCATGCGTCTACCCCAGATTCTGACCCTACCGACAACGCCGCTGATTCTTCTTCTCACTCATAACCTTGGAAGTTGGAGGCTTGTTAGCTCACTCATACTATGCCATTATGCTACCGGCGTATTGATTCTTATTCTTTTCGGCTGCACAGCAGAAATTAATAGTACCAAGTCGCGACTTGCTAAGCCCTGTTTTCGCGCCTCGTCGGCAATGACGTTGTAGATGGCAGCAATTGTACCTCCACCACCAAACTGACCCTGCACACACGATGACTGACTTCACAAACAGGACACTCCGTGGATGATGGCTTCCACTTCCAGTTCAAATCGGCGAGATAAGGAGGGTGATTCGCAGTCAAGCAGTGATCCGAATCCTCCTACAGTTGCCTCATTCTCCCCAGTTACGCTCTCGCATGCGCCGTCCGCGAATAAGCAAAGGTCGACCATTCTGGTCCATCAGAAGTCTCCTCTTTTGATCGCAACCCCTCCGCAGATTACGAGAGCATTGGCATATTCGCATCCATTTCTACTGCCGCTGAATAAATTTGTTGGCTTGTTGACGTGGACGAGCGGGGATCCGTGGGAGAGCTTCTTGCTGGTCGCTGGCTTCTGGGCCGTGGTTCTATATGGAGATATACTTATGAGATATGCCGGGCCGGTGGTGGTGGTTGTTGGCTTAATATTGGGGATGTATTCGAGACGATATTCGCCTTTGTCTTCGACTGGATGGACTGGGGAGAAGCAGAAGAAGGGTCACAAACGAGAAGACTCGGAAGCTACGAACACAAAACATCAAAAGACCTTGGATGAGATCGTAGAAACGCTGAAAGTCTTCACTTCGAGATGCAATGTGTTGCTCGACCCATTGTTGGAACTTACGGACTTTTTGAGCACTCAAAGGACGGCAACGAGTGCAACCACAAGGCCAGCTCTAACAACCCTATTAATCAGAATACTTCTTGTTACCCCGTTATGGATTGTTCTCACACTTCGGCCAATACAAATCATCACAACGAAGAGAGTAGCGTTAGTTGCTGGAACATTGTTCTTGACTTGGCATTCCAGGCCCACGAGAGTTTCGAGAACGATACTATGGAGATCAGCTACGGTCCGACGCATTTGTGCTGTAATTACTGGGCTTCATTTCACAGATGTCATGGAGCCTATACCGGCTTCTGACGAGAAGCCCCCATTACCACCAAGAACACCATCAGCATACCAACAAGGCGCACAATTAGCAGCTACTATGGCCACTAAGCGGAGACCGGATGCTCCGGGCGTGAAATTTACCTTTATATTATACGAAAACCAGAGAAGATGGGTTGGTCTCGGCTGGACTACTTCGTTGTTTGCCTATGAGCGAGCAGCTTGGACAGATGAACATCTTAATCCAGCTCCAGCTAAGGATGACTTCGAATTACCAGATGTAGAGGAAGGAACAGCTCGATGGAGATGGGTAGAGGGCAGCAAATGGCTTGTTGAAGGTGCCGGTGATACGGATGAGGGTGGTGCTAAAGCGAGTGAGAATGCTACTGATGGCGGAAGTGGTTGGATATATTATGATAACAAGGTGAGCTACTGCTGTTCTCAGTTGCCAATAACATTAGCTAACAAAACCACAGTGGCAAACCGGTCGCCGTGGTCAAGATGGCTGGGGCCGCTACACACGCCGCCGCAAATGGTACCGCGATGCCGAATTAGTAGAAATTTCTGGCTCGACCGAAATCACACCCTCCAGCACCCCTTCTCGTACTCAGCCCACATCTAATTCCCTCAATACGCCCTCAGATCCGCCGCCAGAATACGCTGAGAATGAATCGCTGAGATCCGACAACTCAAGTTTGAAAAGCACCTCTAGTAAGTTCCGACAAGGAAGTATGAGGAGGAGGGGAAAAGGAAGTACGGGGGGTAGTCGGAGGAGTAGTAATAGTTTTGGGGGTGCTGATGATGAGAGGCCTTTTAGACATAATGAGGCTGATTGGGGGATAGGAGATGATGCTAGGATGGGTTTGGAGTAGTCTGGTTCTGCTTTATTGATATTCTAGCGGGTTTTGGGAGTCGGTAGGTACGGATGGGGCATTATGGATGGGTGCGGTTGGCTTATTGTATATCATCTTAACGGATTCTGTACACCTGTGCATTGCAAGATAGACAGGACAATCATTAAGTATAACAGCGCAATTCCCAACGCTCTTTCTCTAAGAGGCATGTTTCGTCTTTTTCATATAGACGATGCGCATGTTTGATCAACTGGGTTGAGTAATTATGACTTTTTGAACAGATAGTTGTTCACCCGAATAAGGTATCCCCTAAGACTTGCAATCCACTGGTGGTAGCTGATTAAGGCCTTTCAACCAAACTCCACCAGGAGATTAACTGTAATATGATGATTTTGGTAAAAATTCGGTTTCATCTGATATCTGTTGTACAGAGTTCAGTATATTGTTCCTTTTGTGCATTACCTAACCCGCTCCTTTCCCGCTATGCCCTATTCCTACAGACCCAGCGCCCCGCTCCCCACAATGAAACTCCAGCTCCGTTCTATGTTGCCTTTAAAGTCCTGCCTTGAGATTGCCTGGTAGTTTACTGCCTCTACTCGAGAAAATACCCATGATTCCGAATCCTACGTAGAACAGTGCCAGAGGATATGCGACTAGTCCTCTCATCCCTCGCATCCTTCCTACTACACAGAACATGCCGGAACTGCTGTACGTGCACCATACGATAGCCATACTAGTCAACACGTAGCCTAACATGCCGTCCATTGGAAACACCACACCGACCAAACTTGTCAAGACTAGTGGTAATAGGCAGTATCCTAGTACAGAAGCGGATCTTGTGAAGGTAAGAGTGCTTGATAAATGTGACGATTGTGTTTGCTGTGGGGAGGAAGAGGACTCGAGAGGTGGTGACATGAGTGAGAGGATTAGGTGTAAAGAGGTGGAGCCTAGAAGCGCGAGTCCGTAGATGTACCCGAAATGGACTTTTCCAGAGAACAACAGGAAGGTGCCGAAAAGGAGGAAGAAAAGTATTGGACCCGCGAGATCTGAGTCGTCCATTATGTGCTGGTCGATCGAGGCCAGTGGGTTGAGTACCGCTAATGTCTGTCCAAGGTCAATTTCCAATGTTTGAATCCCAGCTTGGAACCCAGCTTACCTTGCTCTGTATGTGCGCAAAATTTACACCTAGCTCTTCAAGTAATGGCGGTTCTCCATCATACCCCTCCGTCCCAAATGCAGCCAGCCATCCAGTCCTTAATCCACCTTGTTCCCCCATTCGCCCACTCACTCCCGCTGCTGCTCCAAACCCAGAATTGAATCCTGCGCCGGCTCCATATCCTGGAGAGCCAGCTGGCGCGCCATAGCCGTATGAAGCTTGTGAGGGTGTTGCGTGTCCTGAGACCGGATTTGGCGTGTATGAGGATGGGTAGAACTGGAGATTTTGCGCGGAGGGTGCGCCGTATGGCTGGTTTGGAGGTGGTTGCTGGAAGAATTGGGACATTGTGCGTTGGGTTGGAGTGTGTTTTGCTAGTAGAGAAGATATGTGAGTTGAGGCGATTCTGGCCAGTCTGAACTGGGTAGGCAGCTGGCGGAGGTCGTCAAGGCAGATGGATCGTCACTTTTTGTTAGATGTGTTTTCTTGTGGTTGAAGCTGTACCGCCGCACGTATGCATAAGGCGGCGGTGTAGTGGTAGCCTTGTAAAGATGGCAAACTCCTGGTGTTCAGGGGGCGGCAGTCTGAGAAGTCCGGATTATCGTTCTTACATAATTCACCGGTCCAACTGCCTCGTCCAACGTCAACTCATGCAAAAGACTACCTGCTCCCTAATTCTCGTGTCTACATTCTCAGTATATGAAGCAAACACCTCCATCATGGCCAATAAATCGGATTTGATCGTCTCCAGGACGTAATGTAATGACCAACATTCTCATCACTTCCCCCCTAATGGAATCCACTCCGAACACGGTTGACCTGGGCCGCACCTTCTCCGACATGACACAAAAACCATTCACCGTGGTTACCTCGACATGACTTGGGAAATATTCGCTCTTTCTCTGTTCCATTTGTGTTCCTCCTCGGTTACTTCTTCTTTTCTCCTTGTATTCACTTCTCCTTGTGAATGATCCTGATTGAAACACAGGATCGAGCATCACGTTTGGGCGTCTGGTTGCGCATCTTCTTCTTCTCTCTTACATTCACTTCTTGCTCCTGACGCGTTATTCACACTTCCTCGGCGACTGGATTTGCTCAATAAGTCAAACTTCTTCCTCGCCCCAACTTCGGTCGCGATCTTTCTTCGACCGACAATCGACATCGCATGGTGGGAAAAGAAACGCACGCGTCGCTGATGTAGATTTCGTTAAAAGCGCACCATTTCCTTCCAGTCATGACGTCTCTTCTGGTACTTCTTCCGACGCTATGCCTAGCATCGGTGGCATTTATTCTCACTTGGATCGTTATTCCGCTCTACAGGAACATTAAAGCCGCGAGGGCAACTGGATTGCGATATGTCGTCGTCCCGTACTATCAGTACAATTTCATAATAGCAAGATTAATGCGCCTGACTCTCTTGCGCGCATTCGACTCCTTTGCGCCTGGACCCTCCAACACTTCCTGGCGTGTCCTCGTTACTTCGCTTTGGCCGCTCAAGCTCCGCCACGCTCCTTTCAAAGAACTGGGAACGGATACCTTTCTTATTGTCTCCCCTGGTGGGATACTCTTTAATACAGCTGACGCCGCCGTCATTTCGCAAATCCTAGCCCGAGGTGTCGAATTTCCCAAGGCTACCAATATTTACAAACAGATCAACATCTACGGGAAGAATGTCGTGTCAACGGAAGGGGCCGCTTGGCGCTATCACCGCAAACTCACTAGTCCTGCATTTTCGGAAAGAAACAACTTCTTAGTATGGAGGGAAACGCTTTCTCAAACTCAAAGAATGATGAGGAAGCTTGTTGGGCATAATGATGAGTCGAAAACGGTCAGTCACATGGGAGACCATACCATGCGACTAAGTTTGGAGGTTCTGGGTCGCGCTGGTTTAGGTCAAAAACTCGAGTGGCCGTCGGAAACGGGTGGCAAGGAACAGCCGAAATCCTTCACTTCGTCTCTTGAATACGTTAGTCTGCACATTGTTACCATAATGGTATTGCTTGCTATCTTTCCGAAGTGGTTTCTGAGTAAGTCGAAATCTACTCCATTTCCCCTCGGCCCAGGTATCTAACATTGTAAAGGACATGCTCCAATTCCTTCATTCCGTAGCTCATTCCAAGCGTTCGAGGACTGGAGTCTGCGCATGAAAGAAATGATACGATCTCGGAGAGCTGCTCTAAAAGAGCCTTCAGATACACATGAGAACGTAGTCACTGACCTTATCGGTCAGCTTGTCAGGGGTCAAGATGACGAATCCGACGAAGAGATGAAGCAATTATTTAGACTCAGTGACAGCGAGGTTTTGGGGAACCTATTCGTCTTTATGATTGCGGGTCATGAAACTTCGGCCAATACCATCTACTTCACTCTCATTCTCCTCGCATTACATCCGCCATTTCAGAAGAAGGTACAAGAAGAGTTGGCTGACATACGCGGAGGTCGTGCTGTCGACAATTGGTTTTTCGAGGAGCACCTCCCCAAACTCATCAATGGTTTACTGGGTGCCGCGCTCAACGAGTCACTTAGAGTCATCTCGCCAGTGCTAACAATACCCAAAGCTATATCTCAACCGCGAACTCTGTCTATTGATGGGAAAGATGCCACCATACCAGCTGACACTCTTTTCCGACTCTGTATTCCGTCTGTTCATCGCAATCCCAAGTTCTGGCCACGCTGTCCGCCAGCTGAATCTAATAGCCCTGCCCCTCCAGTCAATGAAATCGAGGACGATCTGGAGGAATTCAAGCCTGAGCGATGGATGACCAAAGAAACCAGTCTAACTGGCTTTATCAATTCGGCTAAAGCCCTCTCAGCGGAAGCCCTGGCTTCAACAACACAACCCATGGAATATTTTCGCCCATTTACACCCGTAAAAGGTGCATATATCCCTTTTAGTGATGGGCAGCGGTCCTGTTTAGGACGTCGATTTGCGCAAGTTGAAATACTTGCTGCTTTAGCTGTGATCCTCTCACAGTATTCTGTAGAACTTGCCGTCGATGAATGGGCAGAAGACGAGCATGTGGCAGCTATGTCTCATGAGGAGAAAATGAAGGTATGGCAGAAGGCGCACGACAAAGCTCAATTTCTGTTACGAGAAAAGATGACATGCATCATTACAGTACAGTTGGTCAAAGGCGTGAGCATACCTGTGCGTTTCGTAAGGAAAGGAAAGGAACGCTTCCACAGGTAGCAAGATTGTTTTCAACGGCGTTAGGGTCCTGTCATGATGTGAAGAGCGCAAAGGCGTTTCGGAAGACAGATGATTGCATGCACGGGTGTGCTTTTTGGATGACATCTATGATTCATGATGGCGCATCTGTTTTCTGTATTTGTCTTCGTTTTTGCGCGTTCGTTGCAAAGGGTCGGATCAGGTGGCGTTTTCGGGAGATACCTATGGGAATTTCTGCGTACATGACAATGTCGCATTGATTTGATTTCTGTACGACGAAGATACAGTACTATTTTAAATATTCATTAGAAAGCTACTACAAATAGAATGTCTGGTACATAGATCTTGCTCGTAGGTAACGATGATAGGCGGTTATACCTTGTCCTCCTAAAGCTTGCACACCAAATTTAAAGACATGTCAGGAAGGATTGAAGAATAACTCCGACATCGAATCAGCTTATGACGATAGGTCATGCGACCGACCGTGCTTAATCATTCTAGGTTTGACAAACGCTTCCTGTACGACTAAATCCCGAGTACTTGGAGTTGGGTGTCCCTCAGCTTGAGAGGGTGACAGCGCCGTGGTGGCGGGGTGTACCAATTTTTGACAGTTACACATCTCAAGTTTGCTATGGCGATATTGATGGGTCATAAGATGTCCGCTTGTGAGACACCGCTAACGGCTATTCCACCGGATCTAATCTTTACCATAGCTTGCTTTGTTAGAATCGTCTCAGAGCTTTGTCGAGTTACCCTTTGTTCTGTTGGTAATTATAGCGAATACTCACTGTTGTGACAAAGAAGTAGTTCAATGAAGAACAACCATGACTGTATGGTTATGGAAACCTCCTTGTTCTGCGAGATGAAATATAAATCATTTGTGATATCTACTTGGAAATGATGATTACGAATTCTTGCAAACACGCAAGCATAGTTACTGGCTCAAGTCAAAATCATCACTTAGAAACCACCTACGCATTTCTGACAAACTACTAACACCACCACTACCATGGCAGCATCCCACGCACGAGACTTCAGCGCCAAACAACTCTCCTGGATCTTCATCCCCATCCTGCTCATACTCTTCGTCCTCGGCGCCATCATCTTCGGCCGCTACTACAGTCGACGTCGCCGCGCCACACGCCAACTCATTGCCGCCGGAGTCGTGTCTCAAGATCTCGAGAAGGCAGCGGCGAATGCCCATCGATCCATCTCCCACGTCCCGCTTCCCGCACCGTATTACGGGCGAGAGCATCCCGGGAGCGGCAGTGATAGCTCGAGCTTTGAGAGCATCAAGAAGAAGAGGAGGATTGTGAGTAAGTTGCCTAGTCCAAGAGAGTATGTTCTTGAGGATGTGGATTTGGGCGGGGATGTCGAGGTCCCGATGCCTGCTTATGATCGGCCGAGGAGGGATTCGGAGACGGGGATTTATAGCACACGATAGCTTAGCTTTCGTGGGCGATGACTATATCCTCGACTTCAGCTACCTGCCATCTTCATCACTGGTTCACTTACTCTAACTCGAAGACTTGGTTCTATAGATGAATCCAAAACAAATATCTTTAACTCAATCTAAAAATTGCTACACAACTGCTATAAATTCATCCTCCATATACACTCCCACTTATTGTGATCTAATATAAGTGCGTGAAGCGAAACCGTTCCTTGTGCTTTTCTGTTCCTATAAACTGAGTCTCGCTGATTAATCCATTCCTGTCAAGGCAACGATGGTTCAGATGCTGCCACCTTCAACGTTATGTATTTAGGATTACAAACGTAGAATAAATTTCATAAACAAGGTACGAGGTATAAGAGTGCTCTTAAAAATAGCAGAAAGACTCGGTACAATCTGTGACTATTTTTAATCCGAGCCAAACCGTAGTTTTCACGCTGGTCCGCGAATATGGGTATGAGACTCTTTCTTTTTCGACGGCTTGTGATAAGCCATCCAGAGCGAGTGAATTCTGTCGTTTTCTGTGATGCCAACAATAGTCACTGAAATATTGCGTAGTATATAGCATGTGAACTTAAATTCAATGATTTCTATCATCTGACTATGCTGCGCCACCACTGAAGGTACACTTACTAATGGGTAAACTCAAAGTTGCTTATTTTGCCGGAAGACTTTCTGGTCACAATCACAGTTGAGAGTTTGTGGTGCTGAATATTGAGCTTGCTTTTATGAATAGCGTTGAACTTCTTTTTGTATATTCAATCATTAGAATGTATTTTATGGTGGCCTTGTAGTATTCAATAAGTTAGTTTCAAGCATTCAGTATCTCACTTGCCATTATCTCTAGATGTATTGAGAGGTCTGAATTATCCTAGTAATCTCTTCAATACACAACAATATTATTCTTAATCTCTAGAAAGACAATTATAAGTACTAACTTTCAATTCTACACCCCAAGAAACGGAAAGGCAGCAAACGCCGAAACTAAATAAGAAACAACTCAAAAACAACCCGAATATATTGTTTTCAACCAATCCATACGCAAATTTCTACCAAGATTCACTAAGATCAAGCCAATACCCAAAATAATCCCCAAGTAATGCAATCTACTCCCACCGAATCTTCGTTCATGCGTTACAGAACTTGATTTTCTATTTCACCCAACCCTTGGCTAGATAAGCGCTCAGTAACGAGAACGCAATGAAATAGCCCTTCGAGTACTTCCTCCAGTCAAAAGGCACCGGTCCGACCATGGCTGGCTCGGTACTTTTTTCCTTGGCTATGGGAAGCCGTCTTGGATAACCGTAAATGTCGCTTGGGTTGAATCGCCAAAGCGACTTATGCCGTGGCGCGAGAAACCAATCGATGAATGATAGAATCGCGGGGTTGAGATATGGGAAGCAGGAGCCTGCTTCGTCGATTGAGACGTACCGGTCTTGAGCGCCGGCATAGAATGGTGCCATTCTGGTTAATGTTAGTAAGATCAGATGAATATAGGGAGTTAGGAAACTTACTTGAAAATATCACTGTATTTCTCGGCATTGTCGCGCATAGTTTTGTCTATCTTAGCGAGATCTGCGGATGAGATCTTGGTGTGAAGATCGAGAATTGTCTGGATTTCAGCATTCATATGTGCCTCGTATGGACGCGCCATGTTTTCGATCAATGTTAGAAGATCGTGACCGTTATAATTGTCTCTTGACGTTGTCTCGGCGTATCTTAAGAGGCTATGGACATATGAATCCAACTCTTCATGCTCTTTGACATTACTGTCCATCAAGCCCGGAATGCCAGTGACTCGTTCAATTTCCGGGAAGAAGTGTCGATCTTCCATAATATGATGGTGGTGCATGAATTCGAATACGATGCTACAATATGCCAGGAAATCAGTGGCATTTTGTGTGCCTGGACATACTTCGAGAGCTTGATGGCAGATAGCATTAAGCGCACGGAAGATAGTGTTGTGAGTTGTCGCCATTATCCGCGCATTCTTTATGCAATAATGGTCTTTGGGTAATCCAGGCTTCGTTTTCGCACCTGTACTTGTAATGAGTTTGAATGGCTCCTCTGGCCATGGTGAAGTTCCAGGTACAATTGCTGGACCGTGGACTTCTGGGCTCAAGTACCAATCTACTGATCCCTTGACGGCTTCTTCTTGGTTTGCCCACGGTTGACCCTCCCAAGGCTTAAAACCTAGAAGCTTTTTAGCCTTGGAGATGTTGTAGGTCCTTGTAAGAAGTACGAATTCCATCCGTTCGACTTTGAGCATCTCAGGACGATGCTTACCGCCACTAAAAGCCCATACGAACCACTGTTGTCGAGAGTTAGCATTTACACTTTTTATTATATAGAAACATTGTGATTAAGGAAGCGGCGGTAAAAAAGGAAGGTACTTGATAAGAATTTATACTAACCTCCGCAATATATGCCATCATCATGACGATAACAGGCGGTATCATCCACACATTGCTCAAAGGTGTCTTATCACCAGCAAGGACCCAATATTTTCGAAAGAACGTCCACGGAGGTGCAGGTTGGTCATCTGTGATGTTGAAAGACTCGCCGTCAATTTTAGGGGCAGTTGGATCTACATGACGGCGTAGAAGTCCTAGTGCAGCTAAAACTTCTGCTTTTGCGACATGACCAACATAGACGACATCCATATCGATGTCGTTGTAACCCATCCAGATATTCGTTTGTCCATCTTCGAGGACCTTGACAACTGGCCCTACCATCTGAGTGTCTCCTTCGCCATAGAGAGCAGTGGGTCGAATACATGCAGTGAGAATACCTAGTGACAAACGACTGTCAATGAATGTTAACCTAATAATAAGCTGACTTACCATTTTTTCCATTAGCTTCGAGTGTAATCTTATCTCCCAATGCCTTAGCAATATGATATGGATCTCCCTTTTTGCTCACAGCAAGTGTTGGGAATGTCTCGTCTGCATGATCATATGCACCACCCGTGCCCGCAATGATTGGACCAGAAGAAGTGTAAATAAATGCTTTGACGGTGCCAACGGCGGCGGCTTCGTCTAAAAGGCTTTGAGTCCCATCGACGTTGACTCTGAAATTGTCGATAGCGTGTTCGTGGTCGATATATGCATGCGGTGATGCTGTATTGATGATGACTTTGGGTTTGACTTGGTGGACGACATGCTTAACATGCTCAGGAATTGTGATATCTCCAATATGATAACTTACGCCGTCAAATCGATTTTTGAACGGCGAGCGACTCATTACCGCAACGGCGGTGCATGATGGTTCTGCAAGGAGGAACTTGACAACATGATGTCCAAGAAATCCGCAACCACCTATCACCAAGACTGTTCCGAGGCCGAGTTCGTCTTCGTCAAGTTCAATAGATTCGGACAACTCCTTCTCTTGCTTAATATCGAATGAAGGCATTTGTCTAAAAAGGTATGAATAACTCGATGCTGGTACAGGATCCTAACCTTTGTTGCTACTGTGACCAAAATCTCATGCGAGTCCGTCGAGGTGTGTGATGTGGGGAAGGAAGGAAGGAAGCAAGTAGGGTGACATGACATCGGGCTTATAGTTTCGCAAGCGGGAGTGATTCATGTGTCTGTCACTATGGAAACACTAGCCGGACTGTTCTATATGTTCAAATAGTGTGTTCAAATAGTGAGAGTGAATAAGATGATCATATGTCATGTTAAGCGAACGAGTACCGGTGAAATACAATTGAAGTACAGGTGAAGCGGACAATGATGTCTCGGGTCAATACTGTACCTCCGAATGCCAAGCTATGCATTGTGGCTTTTCTTCTAGAAGGCAGAGGTTACACCGATGTGAGGCACGCAGCATCGGCATGTAAGGTCCCAGATCTTGAATATAAATGACGGGTATTGTACCCCGTATTGTAGATCGTGACAGTTGATTGCAGACATGCGTTACATCGTTTAATCGACACAAACTTGCCATTTAATTGACTCTTTGTCCCAGATGTTTCTTCAATACCAAAATGCCAACTGCGGTGCGGGAAGGGCGAAAACGAATTTTGTACATTCCAATCTTGAATAACGACATATTATGATTCCCTGTTAATCACAACCCACTCGTCGTGATCGCTTGTACTTTCCGCGGGCTTCTCCAAATCTTTTGACATCTCCGAGACCTCGATGCTGGGGCACTCAAGTACACCAATCGGTCTCAACGAGTAGTCGTCAGTCCACCAGTCTCCACCAGCTATAACACTGTCAGCACGTTTCGTACAGAGAAACAACAATAGTCGTTTGTTCGCAAAATGCGTAACGCTAATGGTAGCCGCGGCTCGGCCGATCTGAAAACAAATGAAACCTCGCAATAAAACCTCGCATATTGGACAAAAGAAATGGCAACAGATTTTGACTACCCTACAGACCCAAGTTATACTTGAGTCTAGGTAAGTGCTTTAGCCCTTAACAGGCCTCAAATGGACTTCGAAAATGTCTAGTTTAATGAATGTGGTAGACAGACATGGGATACGATGTCAATCTGTGCGAATATGTTTCGTATTTTGACTGCCACTTGGTTTTTACACCGCGAAGTGACCTAATGTAAGCAACGTTGAAGCATCGTTGACAGATATTTCATCACCCAAAAAGTGAACGATTATTTGCAACAAAATATAGGAATTCACTTACTTCTCCACATTTCGGGTTGGCACATATTGATATACTCAGGTAGATGAACATGACCGAAGCTGTTATAGCGATTGCCACTGGAACAAATTAGTTACCTTTTTGTCCTTATACCCAGCAGATCGGCAATCTGGTCTGAGGACCGCACCCTCTCCCGGTCGTTAAAGATATAGAATGAGAGAAAGAACAAAGAGAAGCGTTGCTTACAAGGCAGTGATGGCTATTTGGTGGGGTCCTGAAGTAAGCTGTCCAAGCGATAGACTCCGTGGTTGAAAAGCAATCGTGCCTATTTTCGAATTCGTAGCGGTTGATGTGACAGTCAAGACAGGGCTGCTGAAATTAGGTACTCTCAGTGTAACGTCTGACCTGGGCGATTCGTTGGGAACAACAAAAAGACAGTTATATGTCACATTGCCAACGTAAAATGGAAACCCTTGGTCAGTGATGTTCCCCCAAGTCAAGTTAATCCGCTCAAGCGGCTCGAGAACAGTGTCCCGGCCATTGAGCGTAACGAAAAATGCGCCCAGTAGATAGATTCGTTCCACATTGGTCAGTATTCCGAAAGGAAACTCTAACACGATCACGTTGCTACCCTTTTTGATTGTTTTCTTCGGTATCCTCAACGTATTAATAGCCTCATCGACCCAGTAAGGATAGTCATCTTCGTTGGTCGGTATATCAACATCGTTGACGGTGATTTTCATTTTATTGGCATCCTCGAGTGCTAGATTTGTGAAATCATCAACGTCGAAAGACGATTCAAATCTAAAGCGCAAAGCCAATTTTGCTTTCCCAGCTCGATCTTTGACTGGTATTGACCATGGTTGCTTCCAAGCAAGTCCTTTCCGTGGGATGCCAAGCCGCTCACGAAGAATGTTATCGATTCGCAGAATCTCTTCCGTTTGCTCCCAGGCTCCCTCATCAACCTTAAATTCGGCGTAGTCTAAAAGGAGCACATTAGGCTCAGACAATTCTAGGCTTGTAAGAATAACATCTGATGTCTCTACGTTTGTGATCGGTGGAGGATTGACTGGAATGGTGAGCGCGGGATGCATCTGATTTTCTGGCTTAGCAGGAGAGAGTCGAAGGATAACACTAGCACAGCCCTCAAAGCGGTAGGGTAACGCAGTCCAACCTTCAATCTTACCACTGGAGAGATTATTCTCAGTGCCAGTAATAGAGTTCAGTTCTTCGACCTCCCAATAGCCCTTCAGCTTGATGACGGACTGCACCGGATTATTCCTGTCTCTATTGCAAATAAAGACGAAGCGCTTATCATCATCCTGACGCATTTGATATATCAAATTAACTGTTGGGTCTCCTTGATCAGTAACAATCCGTATTTCTCGGTGTTCTTCTAAAACCGATAAGATGTTATGTTGTGTCCAGAAGACGCTTTGACTGTTATCGATCGTAGGATTGGTACGCGGCACTGCAGCATCAACCAGATCTGGAACACTTCCCGCAAATATTACTTTTCCTCCAGACTTGGAAAACTGGCGAAGAACCTTTAATGTGGTTGAACGTATAGTACGTAAATTTGGTACCAACACCACGTCGTACTCACAGGCGCCGACATGAAGCTTCTTACCAACAATCTTTGGAGATTGATCAGGTAATAAACTTTCTGCGATGAAGTCAAAGTCTAGAAGGGCATGAAGAAGCCAGTGGGTTAGATCTCCAAATGCACGATCTCGCTCCCCGGTTTCATTGGCCCCGCCATTAGGCCCAAAAGCCATCCAGTAGCTTTCGATGGGATGGATGACCGCAATCCTCGTTACCGCTTTGCCTCTAGTCAGTACAGTACCAACTCTTGCAAAGTGATCTTCGACATGGCCGTACTCCTTGTACCAGGGGCTTTGATACCCAATTGAGGCTGGATAATCTCGCTTGCCCTCTCCAGCCATGCTCATCCAAGTGAGGTGGTGGACTCGGAAAGTTATACCGAGTGCCGCTTGCCAGTCACCACAGCCTTTGTGATCTTGAAATGTGAAGGTCCAATGGGTGACGCCGTAAATCTCACACATGGCACCCCTAAGGCCATTTTGACGAGCGACACTAGAAACTTGCTTTGCAGTATTGTATTCTGTCCAATCACACAATAAGTCCATACCAGGCATTTCCATACTACGGTATGCACGCATTGCTTCCCCAATCGCCGAAGTCTGCGAGTAAAGAGTCGGCTCTTCCATCATATGCCCGTTCAGCATGATTCCATTCTTCTTGCACCATGCTCCAATTTGGTCCATGAACGCCGTCACAAACCGTTCGCAAACGTGGTCATGATATCGGTAACGGGCAGTGCTTGGTTTTCCGTTCGGTAGATCCCAAACAAGTTGAGGGATAGCCTCGAAAAGATCTGCAGAATATTCTTCTTTGAACGAGTGAGGGAAGTCGGAAGTCCATGGGAAGAACACATCTTCTCTAGCTTTCGGGTTAGAAAGCCCTGTTTTTGTAGCAAATTGAGGCTCGTCTGTGAATATGCATGGCACGACGGAGCCGAATTTATTGCCTATCTTACTCTTGTAGACTTCGTGTGTCATCTCAATGAACCTGCCCATTGCATCCTTGCTAAAGGTGTCAATATATGTTTGACCATTATACCAAGGTGATCCAGGGTTTGTTTCTTCGTAAAGATACCAGATATTTTCACCGGTCTCTCCTTCTTTGAGAACTCTACTTGATTTCAGACAGCCGTTTTCGTCCAGCGTAATGTCGTATCTTGCTATCATTTGGCCATTCTCACTGCGACATGCGCGTGCAGAAGTCGGCATGCGGTCTCCAGTAAGGGGTACGGTTCCGTACAGGAATGGAGTGAACATCACATGCTTCCCTTTATGCTCTGGGTATTTCTCTGTAACGAGACCTCCCGCTGCTCCAGACGGCCACCGATCCTCGTCGTATCTAGCAAGATTTAGCTCTACCATCTCGACCAATACGAATACTTACAGGCATGCCATCAAGTTCTTGCTCTCCGCGTAATCAACACAGGCTTTGACGAGATCCATGAACTCTGTCCCAAGATACTCTGTATCGAGTCCAGTCCTCACGTGTATATGGAACCCACCCAGTCCCATGTCAGCGAAATTATCGATTTGTCTAAGCAACTGATCTTTTTCGCATTTTGCATTCCACGCCCAGAGTGGGCACCCTCTGTATTCTGAAGTAGGATTTCGAAATAACTCAGAACTGAAGGGTTCTGCACTCTTGGGATAGGTCAACGGATTCACGTTCTTCTTCTTTCCATGGCTTGCCGTTTCAACCCTTTTCTGGAGAGCTGAAGTGGCTACTGAAGTGAGATATTCCATGACGTATATTCCGGTGCTCGATATCTCTTCGAATTGTGAAGTCCCTCGTCCCCATCATGAGATGTAGTTGATACTGAATTACGGCGGGGAACCTAGTATGTTTCAGCCAAGCGAGGATCCGACGGGTGTCAGCTCAGCCCTGGAGACGCAAGGCAAGTAGATGTCAAAGTGAGCCTTCACGTGATCTCAACTCCTTGTTCACGATGACGCCGGCCTTGGCAAACGCGTGTGCTTTGGACGCGACTAAATCAATATCGACAATGGGGATTGGTAGCAACCAGGAGCATCTGCCGCACAACTCTCCGAAATGGAATCAAGTACGTAGATACTACTCTTGGATATGTCTGCGGCCATTACTGATATAACCAGCTCGTGAGGAACGTATGCAACAGAGGCTACGAGGGAGCCAGTAAGTCGTCGTAAATCCCTTAGATTGACATACTAATAGTCGCGATAGGAGACGTCAAGTAAAGGAGGTTGACTTTGGTCTTACATTTCCAGTTGTGCCCGCTGCGGGCGGACAGGAATCTCCCGCAAATCCTCAGCTCGAGGGAGCTCCTACTCCGCAAATCACATTCGATGCAAACAAGGGTTCTGGGGAAGAGCTCAATCCACGACCAGCTATTAGAAGTGGTGCCTTTGACGCGAACACGTCAGCGAAGAGGAGGAAGTTGAACAACGATGGGCCGTCATCTGGACAAAATGTCAATCCAGCACCACTAGCCCCTATTCCGGATATTTATGCAATTCCTGGTGATGATGGAGAAGATGCACCCGTACAAGCAGAGAACGATGAGGCCTCGAACGAAAAAATACTCTTGTCACCACGCATTGCTTCGCCGGAGCTTGGACTTCACGAATCCACGACGGATGTAAATATGGCACAACCACCGCCTGCCACGCTATATGAGATCGAACAAGTCAATGAAAGCCCTGCAAATGCCCCAGGTAGCGGACACAGAGCTCGAGTGTTGGATACTGTCCTACCGGCAAGCTCGCAATTGAATGATGTAATCAACAGTAGCCCATTGAGAAGAGCAGCAGCCACTCCAAGATCGCCCAGGCGGCGCTCGACGAGGGAAATATCAGCGAGTCCCGTTCCCACAAACCCTCAAGACGAAAACGGCATACTATCGCCATCTCGGGTTGATGCCTTTGAGGAGAGTGAATTATCTCCTATTGAGCAGGCCAAGCGACCAAACAAACGACTGCCCAAATCCGATGGCCAGCCTCGACCGGCCACCAAGCGTACGCATCGTAGTACTAATATAGATGAGGATCCTGCTGTTGAAGATGTAGTAGCGATTAGCGACAATGAAGCTGCTGCCATATTGGGAAAGCACTATGCTGGTCGTAATGAACAAGCTCTCTATCGCGAGGCATCACCGGATCTGGGCAGTAGTATGCAAACCGTGTCCACTCCAGCAGATCGCGTCCGTAAGAAGAGTCAGAGATCTCACAGGCTGCCGGGAAAGAGGCAGCAAAGAAGTTCTACAAAGCCCAAAGCGCAAGTCTCTAAAAATCCATCTAGACGCGCGAGTCTCCGCAGCGGAAGCCCGATACCAGTTACTGTACACCGTCTTACAAAGCGGCCGCGGAGTAGTATCGACGAACACGACCCAAATCATCCTACTGATGAAGTACCGTATGCTAGACGGCCTGGTGTTAATTCTATAGACGTGCTAAGTCAAGTCTGCACTGAGATAATTGACAGTGGATTGAGTACGCTCGAAGAAGGCAGGAGAAACGCTGAAGACAATGAATTGAGGCGAGAATATAAGACTAAATGGAGTGCCTTGAAGTCTTTTGGCTCTGAATTGCAGTCACGATTGCTATCGCATGTGAGTAGGATCAAGGTTTTCACAATTTCATGTTGCTGACTCTTAGAAGACGATCAACCTTGACAATGGATATACCCTTGATAAACGCGTTCGTGAGGAACTAAAGAAAAAAGTAGCTCTCAGAGAAGAGATATTGCGCGTGCGCTTAGAGCGGGAACAGTTAGCATTACAAATGGATGAAATCAGAATCAAGCATGAGAACGAAACAAAACTTGTTCAGGTACGGAGCTTTCTGCCTCAACGAGGCATTTCACACGCGCTGTTTATAGGCTGACCAGTTTAGGAACGTGATGCTCTCAATACTGCTGCACACGATATTGAATTAGCCGTAGATCGGGGCAGGACCAACCGACCTGTTCACAGTTCGAACGATGTGAAAATGAGCGGGCCCGAAGTGATTTTGAAGCGGATTGTAAATAAAATCAGTAACAAGGGTGACTCTGGTGGCATCCTTAAACAGATCAAAGATTTCAACGGCTTTCTCGAACGAGCTGCACTCGCTCTGGAGTCTAAAGCGGGTTGAACATCAGCATCTGAAGCCTCAAATTTCGGAGTTACATCAACCAATTACGACGCACAATCTCGTTGTGGACGACGAAATCGAGTATCCCGAATGTTGCCGGCTCGAGTTGAAGCGTCCGTCGAATGAACCTTCTCACTCGACATTGTTGGCCACCGGTAGTCTCCTCAGCGCGCTTGATCTGGATGCTTGCCAGCACGACAAACCACAATGTCGTGGAAAATTACCTTTCTTGCAAGGAAGAAATCCCGCAACGCCGAATAAGTTATCCACCAAATGCTGACGGCGTGGCGCACAAAGTAACGTTTCTGTACCAAGAACTTTAGCAAAGGCTTTATTATATTATTTGAATAAAGGAAATGGGTGGGAAAGTGCCTTTGTCCGAAGTATCCACATTCCCCAAATCTTGCGACGAGGACGACGGTCGAAAGCAGCTTTAGGCTTTAGTAACAAAGAAAATCTCTTCCTCCACAATTCTTCATATGGCCGCCTTACAACATGCAACTCTCGACAAGTCAACTTAAGAACTCCAAATCGATACGACTCCTGCCCATTACCTGCCTACCAGCCGCCGATATTGTCGAGATCACAAACCATGTGTACTGTTACGCGCTACTCATACAGTTATTGTGGTTGCAAAGAAACTTCAACCCACCGTTGCGCTTATGCGACGAAGCATAACCTCGAGCCCGATAGTTGTACGAAGCATTGTGGTGAGGATATTTTGCGACACGGATTTTGTGCGAAGTGCGTTAAGGACAGTTACTTGGGGCGGAGTCGACATCAAATATGTTGTTGGTTTGGTGATGGGAGGGTAAGGGGTTGACAAGAGGGTTCGAAAAACTGCATCAACGCGAATGCCTGCCTACGACCGCCTCTAGAATCATTCAACACATACAATACAAGGTCCTGAACCTAATTCAAACGGTCCTCGTACATGCTATCTCGAGCTCCGCCCTATCTGCATTCAATAGCACGGTTTATCCACCTCGGCCATGACATCCTCCCTTTCTAGATGTCCATTTACGACGCAATAACTTCTCAGAGTTCAACCCACGTTTTGTTCACGAAGCTAGAAGACGCAAGATACCCGACAAAGTTATACACGTGTTTAAAGTCGTTGAATCGTCAACAAGGCTGGGCAGGAAGAAAATTAGCTTCGGTTATCACGGAGGTCTCAAGTGGGTGTAATGTTTGAAAGCGATAGCGATATGCCTTAAACGAGACAAGAAAAGCTCGTTTATCATAAATGATTATGCTCTTTTTTCTCTCTGGTTGATGCTATATTATGCGTAGATGCTGCGCGAGCGTGTGACGGTGTGGCGGTCTTTGGCCCGCTTCCCAGGTACTGGCCAATTCCAGCAGCTGAAAAATGAGGCTGCGCAACACAAGTGGGTATGCTCTGCATTTCCGTACATTACATCTAGTCGTGGCATGCCCAGATAGTTTTAGCAGGCTCCAGTTGCTTATCACTCTTTGTGCCTAATCTGTAACGGCTCTAGAAGCATTTGTTTCGATAAAATTGTATATATGGCCGACCCACTTACCGCCTTGGGTCTCGCAGCCAGCATTGTGCAATTCATCTCGTTCACCAGCAGCCTTATCTCTAAAGCCAGCGAGATCTCGAATACTGCCCAAGGTGCTACTGTGGAAATCATAGAATTAAAAGCCATCGCTACTAATATCACCACTCTAAACGCAGAGATACTCCCTCCTAGCGCTCCTCGTGGCAATGACCAACAATCGCGGAAAGCTGCCAAGTCTGGAGAGCTGCTACATGAGCTCTGTACTGGTTGTGAGGAGGTTTCGAAGAAGCTACTAGATGTTTTGGAGAAGCTGGAGTGCGAGGGAGGTCGTAGTAAATGGAAGAGCTTTCGTCAGGCACTGAAAACTGTTTGGAAAGAAAGCGAGATTGAAGCGTTGTCTAAACGCCTCGAACGGTACAGAGGGCAAATAGACACGGCTTTGCTTGTATCTCTCAGGTATTATATTCAGGAGAGGGAATCGGCTATTGATACTCTGACCGAGGAAATCAAGAAAGGCACATTCATCAGCAGGATTAGTGACATCAAAACGATCCAGCTTGAGCTGGCGGATATTCTTGAATCGAGAGAGTGGCAGCTGAAGAGTCCTAGTGATTTGGAGTTATTCTCGTCGAAGGTGTCTGAAAGTGCAGATTGTGGAAGACAAGAGCGCGCTGCTTCGCAGATTCTCGAAAAGCTACGGTTTCGGGGCATGGAATCCCGATTTGATAATATTCCTCATTCTTATCAACAGACTTTCAATTGGATACTGGAAGACAACCAAAGTACTCCAGATTTCTCGACAAGTCCTTCAACACATAGATTGAGCGAAGACAGCGTGGATCCTCCTGTTACGCCAAGTCGCAAACCGCGCAAGAGCTGGGACAGCTTTTCTGAATGGCTACGAAGCGATCAGACTTTGTACTGGATAACGGGAAAGCCTGGATCGGGCAAGTCAACATTAATGAAACACCTATCTCTACACCACAAAACAATGGAGAATTTGGCTGAATGGACGAGATCTCAGAAGCCAATCGTTGCAGGGTTCTTCTTTTGGAACTCAGGAACCGCGATGCAAATGTCGGAGATGGGTTTATTTCAAAGCTTACTTCACCAAGCCGTCAAAGGTAATGAGGAGCTAATACCGGGGATTTTCCCAGAAAGATGGAGGCATCATGAGCTATTTGGTACCGACCTGCGCCCTTGGTCCTTAGATGAACTTTCTAAAGCATTCGAAATCATGGTGTCTGACAGTTCCCGGAAGTTCTTCCTTTTCGTTGACGGATTGGATGAATTCAGTGGAAACGAAGGGAAACTGGCGAAACTCATTATTGATATCGTTTCATCGAGAAACAACATCAAGATGTGTGTTGCAAGTCGACCTTGGCTAGCCTTCGAAGACGCGTTCTACATGCGACCGTCACTGCGTCTAGAGGATCTGACATCGCTTGATATCCAGAACTTCGTCGCTGGTAACCTGGGAGGTCACCGATTGTTCTCAAACCTCCAAAAGGCACGGCCACGCGAAGCGAAAAATCTCATATTGGAAATTACGGAGAAAGCATGCGGGGTGTTTCTCTGGGTACACTTGGTTGTGTTGTCTCTATAGCAAGGGTTACAAGATGGCGATAGTATCGCCGATCTTCGTGAGAGACTACACCTCTTACCGTCTGACCTGGAGAAGCTTTTCGAGAAGATCATTGGTTCTGTCAGTCCGCCTTATCTTGCACAGGCATGTATGATATTTCAGTGCCTCCGAGTGACTGACCAGCCACTGTCATTGTTCGACCTATCTCTTGCCCAGGAGACTTTTGACGACGCCATGGCTGCAGAAGTCAAGCCTATGGATTCTACTGACATTCAATTTCGAGCAGAAACGACTAGGCGTCGTTTAAACAGTCGCTGCCGGGGTCTGATTGAGGCTCCAGATTATGAGGAGGTGGGACCGAATGCAAAAATTCAGTATTTACACCGGACGGTGAAGGACTTTCTCGCCCCTAGACGTGACTGGGAGATTAATGCAATTTCAGAACACCCTAGCTTCCATCCGGACCTCGCTCTTTGCAGCGGATACCTTCTACATCTCAAAGTCCTTTCCCGCAACAAGAGCCTGTTCTTTGACAAGTTCTGGAAACTTTTCGATCTCTGTTTAATCCGCTTTGAGTCCTTCAGAAAAGACGCCGTGAAAGGCCAAAACAATATCATTGATAGACATCTGGAGAGCCACTTGCATCTTGTTGAAGAGCTTCAGCGTATAGGAGATGAAACTTTCGGCAGTGTCCGCCCAGACGGCAGGAAGTGGTTAGACTTCTTTGTAGCACAGAGCAGAGATATCGGGCTCTTCAACCACTCTCGCATTAAGCATTGGCATCAAAGTCCTGAAACCCACCCTATGCCGAATCTTTTCCCGAAGTACGCCATCAAATACGAGCTTGTCTCCTTTTTTCAATCACGATTAAAGGCGGGATGGGAATCAGATCTCAAAATATATGGCCCTTCTTTACTTCACAAGGCCGTGGTTACGGAGGATGTACATTTCGCTGAGCTTTTACTTCAAAACGGAGTCGATCCCAACTCACGCTTCAAGAATATTACTGTTTGGCAAGATCTACTGGCAAAGGCGAATGGGCTTTCGGACACTCAATCGAAGGACACATGGGTTGGCCTCGTTTTACTGTTTCTAAAATATGGAGCCAAGCCTCGAATTACCGTTGATGGTCGGTCGGCAAAATCTATCATCCAGAGTATGTGCCCCGAATGGGATGAGTCTAAGCTGGATCAGGTCTTGGGTGGATCGTCTAAACTATGGTCTGGACTGATCCCAGGAACGGGGCAAAAGACGCAGACGAAGAAGTCCGTTTCCACTTTTGAGAGAATTTTCAAGAAATCTCTTAGGAGGTCTACATGACTGTCGAGGATTTGGGGTTTGTAATGAACCGATGGGGTGATCAAATCAAAACCTCATCGGGAACGAAGTTGCTATCAGCAACCTACCAACCAATCTCCAAAGCAATAGCAGCGTTATGAGGTGTTTTAATTTTATCGGTTTCTGAATGAAATGTCAAGATGTCTTGGATACTCAAGCAGCTGGTGTAATTCGCGACACTGTGTCAACGTGACCGACAAAACGAACAAACGATAGTGTGCTAATTTGGTTGACAAAACATATTATCTCAACTACCACATAGTTTATCTACGGCAAGACTGAGCTGCAAAGCTATTCTATCAAATAAAATTTTAATCATTCATCCATCCTACTCGGGTATTCTAAGACTGATGTTATGGCAAACGAGACTTCACAGATCTCGCTAATTGCATATGAAACAACATCATCTGTTTTCTTTGTGAGAACAGTGGGAGTAATTTCATTTATCTTACTCCTCGTTGACCAATTATTTGGCTTTAGTTGATTTTTGACAGAGACTCGATCAGTAAGGCCCAGTTCACTCAGAACTGAAAGCTCTTTTTCTCGTTATTTTGACAGGGTAATTTAAGCCTCTATTCCTTATTCAGCTGTCTCCGTTCAGCGCTTTGATTGCCAACCCTTAAGCGAAGTAGTCGACTAGGACAGGGCAGTAGATCCTAGTTAGATGTCCCCATAATTAACTGAAGCTTTTGGGTTCAGTTCTGATTTGTATGGGAAACGAGAAAAGGTACTCGGGAGTACCTTTTCTCGTTCTCGTTCTTGTTAATAAAACAGAGGTTTTACTACTATTATTTAGAGTATTTATAAATTAGGCAATATAATACCTTAAGCTTCTTAATAAATATACTTTACGATATTATTAGTTATAGTATATATATATACTAATCGCTTTTAATCATAATTACTTACTATTATAGAAGTTGAAAGAACAGAGTAAAGAATCCGAGTTCGAGTGTTTAATAAATCACAGGGGCTTTACGATGATTGGCCCACTTATACACCGAAGAGGCATAGACTTATTAAGATCCTAGTAACACCCTGGCGGAAAACGAGAACGAGAATAAATGTCAGTTCTGAGTGAACTGGGCCTAAACAAAGCTTGTTGTTGTACATCGTAAGATGGCGATCAAGAAAAACCTTAAAAAGTATATAGACGAAATAGGATTCAACCCAAATTTCTGCGATCCTTCCTTACCACTCAAGAACCGTCAGAGTCTGTTAGTTGTAGAACTTATCCGCTGTTATGACCTCAAGATAACTAGTTCTTCTTCCGCACCTGATGACCACAGAAAGTTTGTGCGTGCTATTGGTACTTACATCAAACTTATGAACTTTTTTGTAAAAGAGGATGCTAATCCCAAAGACAGAGCAACGGATTTCGGTGCAGACAGATTTCATTTTGGTCGGCGATCGCCTGAGCACGAAGTTGATCAAGAAGAAGTTGAACTGAAGTTGTTAGAGTTCACTCTTGCTCAGATCAAAAGTCTTGCTACATCAACTCCAGAATCGGCTAGCGATGACGAAGTAAACGATGAATTCTCTATTGCTGATAAGACTCAGTATTTGATTTCCGAATTGACTCGTCGATATCAAACACACTTTCCATCACCCCTCTCCAACGAAGATAGGAAGTTGCAACGTAAATTCTCCCAAGACCTTCTCAAATTCGTTGCAGACGTTCAGAGAAAGGCACATGAAGGCGTCATCAAGCAGAAAGACATTGAACCTTGCATTCGTCAATGGGCATTGGTAGTTGAGCTTCGTCGCCAGTATCATTCTACCTTCACTTCCGTTAAACCTACGGAGGAGGACTTAGCAGCTCAACATGAATTTTCACAGGAGCTTTTGACATTCCAAAAGATCCTACTGAGAAACGCAAAAGATGGTATGATAAAGCAAGAAGAGGTCGAGCCGCAGTTGCGGTTGTGGGCTATAGAGGTTGCTCCTATGCTTGCAAAGATGGCCCAGGTCGCGAAGTGATGCTCTTGATTCGCGACGAGCGATATAGATTACATTAAAATAGCTTGCATTTCTCTCTATACTTCACAGTAATTACTCTTAAGTCCAAATAATATAATGATCAGCAAATAGATCTTTGCAATTGCATCTTTCCCATGTATGACGGCCAGATTTCTGAAATGAACAAAGACTCAAATACTATTCTGTATTACTTATAAATATATAAAGTCAACACTATGTAAAAGCCGAATCCGAAATCTCAACCAAACACAATGGGCAAACCATTGTTAGATATTTTGGAAGTACAGAGTTCTGTTGCAACAAAGAAGGTCCCAAACAACCGAAAATTCCTTTGTTGTTTTCAATCATAGTACACCCCGTGTTGTAGAACACAGCAACAGAACAGTAAATCCGCAGCGTCTGATATAGCTATGTTTATCCCACAGGAATCTCAAGTGCATAAGGTTTCTGAAATCCTTTCAGACATTCAAAAGCTATTTTTAGACAGGATACATATATATTCATATATCACAATATATATTACACTATGTGCAGAAGCAAGATGATTCACTATCAGTACTGTGGTCATGTCACCTCTCCTGTCTTTGAAAGATGCTCGCAAGGAAGTTTCTATGAAAACGTCCATCCCAACGACTCCTGTCAAGGATTCAAGGAGGTCACCGCTGAGCGATACCAGCGTTGCCCTCAATGCCTCGCCAACCCTCCTTCGTCCGGTGGCCTTCGAGGATTTTTGGATGGTCTCTCCCGCAGAGCATCAGTGCCTCCACTCCCTTCTGATCAAGTTTCTGCACCTGAGGTAAACCGTAGAGCAAGCCTTTTCTCGAACTCCACGGTAAGTAGCGCTAGACCCAGCATGTTTTCTACCAGCGCTACCAGAGCGGATACTGTCAGGGCCCCCTCAGTCGCAACAACAATGGACGATGAGCCTACCCCTCTTTCTCAAAGACTCACAGGTCTCTTCTCTACTTTCAAGAGACGCGATACTAACATCAGTTCGAGCGGAAGAGAAATCATCCATCTGAACGAACCTGTCTTCAAACAGAGAGAAATATCCCAGGCACCGAAAACATTCAACAATACAATGATCCCTATGCAACAAGAATCTCGCCCAAAGACCCCGGAAAATCGCAACAACAAGGAAGAAAGCCACTTTGAGAAGAAGTTATCAAAGGACTTCTGGTCTGGTTTGGATAACCTAAAGTAGACTATTTTGAGGAGTAATTTCGATTTCGATCAAATTACTGCGCTCAACGTATTATTTTAAACCCAAGGAATCGAGATAGACTCGATCTTCCTTCGCGCTAGTCAACTAAGTTAGGCTAAACTATAGGGAAGGAAGGGTATTACTCACAGCTGCCAATATGTTGGCATAGTAGACTATCAATATAACACCTTCTAGAATATCAGAAGCTGAGCTCTAAAACTTTCATTTTGTACAAAACCCGAGACTAGTATCTCGGGGTGTTTCAAGACAAGTTCTTTCTCCTTCCTAATTCCGTTTAAAATCAATTTCTTTATCGCATCTCTTTCGTTACCATCTACATTGTGAACCTCTCTCGTGACAATCCTGACTTGGCATCGTGTGATCTGAGATCCTTGAATAATTGTGCTCAAGTAATCTTACATTAGTTGCGACCCATTTTCTCTAAATGCACCGAAGCCCGGCTCACCTCGTCCTACAGTATCAAGTCTCCACAATAGGGGACGCCTTATCAGTAGGGTCAGCTTATTTATAGCTCTATCATTGTATATAGATGCATGTTTAGATAATCATATATGTAATGTGCTGCAAGTGTCTTGCTAGTTTATAATCTTACTAGTTTATGATCTTACTAGTTTATGATCTTGCTAGTTTATGATCTTGCTAGTTTATAATCTTGCTAGTTTATGAAAGAAAATATCCTGGACTTCCGCTAGATAAACTAGCAACATTCGCGATATCAGCTCCCTGGTTTCCATCCAACTTGGTGAACACAATATTTTTCTTCGTGACTCACGAACCAGCGGAGCTGCAGAACGGAATGCTGACGTACCGGGTTCAAGTGAGTTTTTAGACACAGGCAAAGAGAAAACCCTGAAGCTTGTTTAAACTCGAGGTTATGCTGGAAGCAGCAGTAAGAAATGTGTAAAGTCCCAAAAATAAATACTTCAGTCCCTAGAAGGCAAAAGGGGCAATAAGGCTCTACTAAACGAAAACTATCGCTGCGGAGGAGAAAATTGGAATTTTTGCTTCCTGCAATGTCAGATGCTTAATTCATTTAATCATTTGCATTATGTTAACAATTAAGCATCCTTTTACACTGTAAGACACACCTCAGAGTGACTCCATCATCCGCTTGTATTGCTCAAAGGTGCCATCCGCCAACCAATTTGTCGAGGTTCCTAGAGGACTAGAACAAGTCCTTCGAACCATAAAATATGTCTCCCAATGCGGATTATAGACAAAACCGTCAAGCATGTCCTTTGTTTCAAGAATTTCCCATCCGTTCTCTCGAATATCGTCGGCTTGCGCGTAAAAAAACTCCTTCCTTCCCATACCAAACCACACGACATCTGCCCTGCTCGAAAACTTTTTTCTATACTCCTCAATACTCCTGGGAATATGTAGTGATAACGACGACCAACACTCTGAATCACGGTCATGAAAGTTTGGCCAAAGGACATGAACACCAGGCAGAAACAGTGGTGCTAAAAACAATTTCAGCAGTAATTGCGGGCCATGCATTCCCAAGATTCGGAAACAGGCTTCAATAGCGGGGTCCAAAAATAGCAAGTCGCTCTCTTCTGTTGGCTCTGAACATGAGACGAGTTTCTGGCGCCGAAAGTCAAAGTCGAGTCTTGCAAGCGCGAGAACACGGATGTCTAAGTGGTTTGCGATAAAAGCTTGAGGTCTGACTATCTCAAGAGATATCTTTCGCAGATAGGAGCGATTCTTCAGCCCTATCAGGTCAAGCCAGCCATAGAAAGGGTTCCAGACTGGGTTTCCGCCGAAATGAAATGCGTTACCGCTGTAGAACTCGAGTGCTGCTTCGCTAGCGATGGTTTTGCTGGCTTGGAGAAGACCGAAAGCCAGTTCTTCGAGTAGGGTAGCAACTCGAGGTAACGATGAACTTTTCCTCGTAGACCGTTCTTCCTTCGTCGTCCTTGTCCTCCAACTCATCATCGTAGTAAGAGTCATCATCATGGCTCTCGGTAATTGAGCATACAGTAATGGGATTTGACATGATGAGAGCTTCAGAGTAGATTCGGTCTCGAAGCTCTCGAGGTAAGTCAAGGAATGTTGTACATGTATGCATATAATAGCTAACAGGCTCGCCTTTGCTAAGTCGAAGGCGAAATTCTCGTCTAGCAGCCATATTGATCGCAAGTGGTAAGTTTATGGGCAGACTTCAAAGTGTGAAGAAGTGAGATATTGATATAATTCTCTTGAAACTAAAAAAAAGCACCTAAAAATAACACCTAAGAATAACCCTGAATATCAGTGTTATTAGTTCGGAATATTATGGACAAATTGTTACGGGATGATCAACGAGGTAAGGGGTTTGCCTTGGTGTGTTGGTGGGATGATGTCCTCGAGGCTTGGCGACCCCGCGCAAGTCTCATGGTGTTTTCAATCTTCGAATTCCACACGCGTCACGGAATCTAACAAAATGTCTACAACCACCTCCCCAACGCTTCCCCCCGAATTGTGGGAACGAGTGATTGAGCAGTGCAATGAAGAGCCGGTTCTCGTGGAACTATGGATGTCTTATCGTCATGTGTGTCGTGCGTTTCGCGATGCGGTTGAGAAATTGTTCGCGGAGAGGCATCTGCGCAAAACGTGGATCAATTATGCACTTGGTAGGGGAGATTTCATGGTTTTCAAGCGAGTTATAAAGCTAAATGTCCGATTTGGTAGGGACTCTTGAGGACCAGGACGGACGCAAGACGATGGTTGGCATTACATTCGAGTTTATGGAGTTGTCTGAAGATAAAACAATTGCAATATTTCAAGGGGACATTGACGACCGGTCGAATCAAGGCTGCGTAAAGGAAAGACTACGAGAAGCCATCAAGAGAACCGAGGACGGGAATCTACATATGCATAATATTGCTGTCCCACAGCATACAGTACAAGTTCATCGTGAGATCAATGATACGCCAATACCAGGACTCGAGATGGATTGGGACAAGATGCGATTGAGTTGTGATTGGAAAGCTTTGTTCACGCGTTTCTACGCAGAAGAGAAGCATTATAATCGACTTATGGACACTTTCTTGGAAGATAACAAGGCTGCTGCGGACGAGATGAAGGAAAAGATGGAGAGAGGGCTGATGAGTATGGGTGATCTGTTCAAACAGGCTATGGAGATGGTGGGCGATACCAACAAAATATCGTACAAAAGAGCAAGACGCGCTCGTATCTCAAGGATGATGCAAGAGAACAATTGGGGTTCGTGGAACTGGGACCAGGATGAGGAGAACAAAAAGAGTGAGAAGAGGGTGCTGTCCGAGCTAGCAAAATTGAGGCAGTGGGCCAGTACGCAGGACGACAGTGACTTTGATGGAGAGCAGGGTGGCGACGTAGTGGACTCGAGCGATGAAGAAGATGCTGAGTGGGAGGACGCTGACGACGATGATGAAAGTGATGGAGAAGTGAGCATGACCGAGGAAGAAATGGAGGCGATGATAGATCGTATGGATGAGGCAATGGGAGGAGGAGCGCCACCACTATACCATAAGACATGATTCGAATACAACTGGTTTCCAACTCTATCAGCAACACTTCTGTTCAACGTTCCCAGAGTTGTGACACCAAAAAAAGAAGCACCAAGAATGGCAACGATGAAGCGATGTGGTACGTTCTGGTCTCTAAATCTGCAATACATCAACTTACGTTTCCATGCGTTTCGCGTCTTAGGTCAAATTAACATGTCATAAAGCCCACGATGAGAACTCGCGTCGCAAATAGAGAGGAATCGAAAATGGAGCGCAGGTGTGCCAGCTGGTCAATAAAGTTTCCTGCCATAAGTACTGGGTCAAAGTTATCGATGCCAAAACGAGATGAGTTACGGACATGATTCCGAACGAGTGGCAACGAAAGACACGATACTAGACATTAATAAGCTTTCTCTATCGCTTGGCTTGGATCAATGCTCCTTAGTTCATGTCCAACAACATTCACACCACGTGTTAATACCATCAACAGTATCTACCATATCTAACCAATGGACAATGACTAAATGCAAAGAACATGCAAACAATTTTGGAGCTATAAGCCGCAATCATCATCCTAGCGTCATGCATGGCTATCTCCCAAATGTGTTGCTTAGAGCGAGCTTACTTAACGCCTCTGCAGGAACCCAAGCATATGGAAAGGTATCCACCATATTCCCGATTCGTCTTAGAATATATGCAGTTCACTTCTACGAAACTAATCCAGTATCAAACATTCGACTGCAAAGTTTTAATTACAAGACTGAAATAAAGAAGATGGTGAAAAAGGACTTGGAAGCTGCGGAATGGATTACTCATCCTTGAAATGGAGCTTCGAACGCGGTATGTAGTGCCATCTCATAAGCAAGACTGCAGTAAATGTTTAGTTCACTAATCAGACCTAGGTATCTTGATCTGATTTCCAGGTCTTAGATAGGTTGGATTTTCTTAATGTACCTGCATTATCAGGGTCTTAAGTCCGATCCTAGTATATCAGCTCAGGCGTACATGGCGATGGTAGGATTCAACGGAACGTTGTTGATGGATCGTAGATAGGCATCTTTGAGTGCGTATACTTGAGATTTTGGCCTCACAATGCAATGGGTGGAATAGTCGATCCGTCTTCTCGAGGAAGTATATAACCAGCGTAGGAACCACTCGTTTCAACTATCCTCACCATCACTTTCTCCACTCCCACCAAGAACCCCACACCAACTCATCTTCTTCCAACCCCTATCCACCCAAAATGGCAACAGTCTACCGCGGTGTCGACGGCGCCGGAAAAGCCTCACCCCTCTCAATCCCAGACGTCCTCGGCCCCAAACAAATCCTCCTCAAAATCACACACGCAAGTCTCTGCGGTACAGACGTCCATTTTCTGACGTCGGGTATCGCGTTGGGTCATGAGGGCGTGGGTATTGTAGAGAAAATCGGGAGTGAGGTTACGCAGTTTAAGGTTGGGGATCGGGCGGGGGCTGGGTATGTTAGGAATGTATGTTTATCGATGGGAAAGAAAAGGAGGAAAGATGCTGATGAGATAATAGAGTTGCGGGACGTGTAGCTATTGTCTTAAAGGGCAAGATGTGTGGTGCCATGAGCGAAGCGCTTATGGAGAGAAAGATCATAATACGGGCACATTCGGTACTCACTGTACGTCCTTCCCCCTCCCCGCTTTACTTGTCTGACAGTTTCCAGACATAGGCAACGAAACCTTCCTCCACCGCATCCCCGACTCCCTGGCATCGGAACACGCCGCCCCCCTCCAATGCGCCGGCGCAACCGTCTACACAGCCATCACCTCCGTCGCTAAACCCGGCGACCGCGTCGGGATCCTGGGTATCGGTGGTCTCGGCCACCTCGCTATCCAGTTCGCTTCGAAGCTCGGGTACGAGACGGTGGTGTTTTCGAGTTCGGCACGTAAGGAGGAGGAGGCGAGAGGGTTTGGAGCGAGTGAGTTTGTGGTGTTAGGGGAGGCGGAGAAAGTTAGTGCGCCCGTGGATGTGTTGATTGTTGCCGGGAGCAAGTATCCTGATTGGGAGAAGTGAGTTTCGACTGGAGTGAAAATGAGAGAGGGGATGCTGATGTGTGGGTGGTGTAGGTTTATGCAAAAGAATATCCTCGCAAGGACAGGAACCATTGTTCCTCTCTCCGCACCAGCAGAGAATTTCAACCTCCCGTAAGTCTACCTTCCTCCTCCTGTTGCGGTCTTTCTAACACACCCAGCTCCACACCCATGTTCTTCAACGGCTACAACCTTCACTCGTCACTCGTAGCCCATCGACATGTCCACGATGAGATGTTGGCTTTTGCGGCGGCGCAGGGGGTTAAGCCAGCGATTGAGACGTTTGCGTTTAGTGAGGAGGGGTTTGCGGAGGCGTATCAGAAGTTGAAGGAGGGAGGGATGAGGTATCGGGGGGTGCTTGTTAGATAACGCGGTGTTGGAGGGGGAAGATGGACGTTGGGGTAGATTGGTGTAGCTTGAGTATGGATGTGTCGTGGTCAATACAATGGCTCGAAGTGAACACGACAAGTGCAGGGCATCCTGCTATTCCTTCAGCTCGAGTTAGAAATGAGCGTGTGCTGTGCCGGTAACCACTATTGACTATCAATAGTTTATAGACAGATAGTAAAGGGGTCTTGGATCTAGGAAAGATTAATGATCGATTTGATAATTCGTAGACCCATTGACATAGATAAATATGCTGCTGTTCTGACTATCACTTGGTTGAGGATCGAAGTGTCGCCAGTACCCATATTTTTAGCGAGATCTGGACCTTCCAGGTTCTAGGTTCAAAGTCATCTTCTTCACTATCCATATCCACAAACACATATCACACTTTAAGATAATATGATATGGGGGAACGGTGAATCAAATAAAAAACTGCCATCTGCCGAAAATAAAGTACGTCTCCACCGGAGCATTTTCGTCGATCACCCGATGCAGAATGCCATGCATATCGTATGATGCACCCGAAATATCATACGACAACGTGACAAAGAGAGCCTAACTTTTTTTTGAAATCCGAATTTGATTGTGATTTCGCTCCTTTAAGAAAGCCATCTTTTGAACTTTGGATACCTTGTTTTTCAATAAAAGGAATCTCACTTACCATGGAATCCACCACTCCACCACCTATCCGCATAGCGATCATCGGTGCGGGAATCGCAGGCTTGACATTGGCAAATGCACTCAAAACCAAGAATCCATCTATAAACCTCACCATCTACGAGTCTCGTCTTCGATTCTCGGAAATTTCAGCCGCTGTTGCGTTTGGTCCTAATGCCGTACGTGCTTTATCTCTCATATCACCGGAATTAGCGGATGCGTATCATAGTGTTGCGGTCCCTAATCTGGCGGGGGATCGGGATCTATGGTATACGATTCGTGACGGGATGAGTGGGAAGGTCCTTAGGAAGGTGGAGATGAGGGGGGGCTTCGAATATGGTAGTGCGTCTAGGTCGAAGTTTCTGGCGAGGTTGGTGGAGATGTTGCCTGGTGATGTTGAGGTGCAGTTTGGGAAGAGAATTGTGGATGTTGAGGAGTTGGAGGGGGAGGGTATGAGGATGAGGTTTGAGGATGGAAGTGAGGCATGGGCGGATGCGGTGGTGGGTTGTGATGGTATTCGGTCTAGGAGTCGACGGTTACTGCTTGGAGATGATGATTTAGGTGCGGATGCCGTGTACAGTGGAAAGTATGCGTATCGGAAAGTCTTGTCTATGAAGACTGCGATCGCTGCTGTCGGAGAAGGGTTGTTGAATCGACAGATGTTTGTTGGGAAAAGTGGTCACGTTTTGACGCATCCGATCAACAATGGAAATGCACTGAATGTTGTTGCCTTTCGAGATGCGGATGGTGTTCCTTGGAAGCAGAGACAGTGGGTCGTTCCGAGCTCAAAGGAAGCTGTCTTGAAAGATTTCGATGGTTGGGGTGGTGATGTGGTTAAGATACTACAGGTTAGTTATCTGAACATTTTTTGAACCCTCTTACTAATGATTTAAAAGTTGGTTGAAGATCCCGAGAAATGGGGCTTGTTTGATACAACACCCGCGAGGACATACAACAAGGGCAATTTCTGTATTCTTGGAGATGCAGCTCATGCTTCAACACCTCACTTGGACGCAGGTGCAGGCTTTGCTGTTGAAGATGTTTATATCCTGTCTAGTCTGTTGACGGAAAAGTTGGTCGCATCGGCCTCTGATCTCAAGCATGCATTTTCGGCATGGAGTCAAATAAGACGTCCAAGATGCGAAGAGTTGATTAATAGATCCAGAAGACAGGGGATACTGCTTGAGTTGACAAAGGAAGAAGGTTTCGAGTCTGGTGAGGAGGAGCTGTTGGATGATCTGGAACACAACCAGGAGTGGGTGTGGGATGTTGATCTTGAGAAGATGCTAGAGCAGAGTATCTCGATGTTGGACATTTCTAAAGAGGATGACGCATATCCACCAGTCTTCTGAGTTTCCAGGACCGTCAAAGTAGTTCAAGCCGCATATAGATTAGACTTTATGTCCTTGTATCATAGTGCGGATTGCAGAAACCGCAAGAATCGAGGAATCTGTTCTACTTGTGCATATGGGTGATCATCCTTCTCTCCTGCTTCTTTTTGAGTAAGTGCCGTCCAGCAAATGTTTCGAAACGTTCAATCAATGCTGTGAAGTTGTGCGGCGAACAATTGGTGTAACGAGTGGCTAACGATACCCGACTCGATGCAGGTGTTCCTATAGATCCTGCCGGGTTTCGAAAAGGCTTGGCTACGTTTGAAATCCTTCGCGTATGCATCAGATACCAGGAGTTTGCGTCGGTACCTGATGATGGAAAGGATATGTATCAATTCTTCTGTCGGTCGGAAGTCTTCACGGTTCCCGCAGAAATTTAAGCTCTGCTGTCAAGACTCTCAAGACCTTGGAAGATCAGATCGTCTGAACTCGCTCGTCCCAAGTCTGGGCATTTGAGGCTGTTCAACTGATGTCAGGTCAAGCTTTATGCTAGAAACAGAACATCATTGCTTGGTCTTGGGGGCGCACTGCTTGTAGAAATGAGAAGGAAATCTAGACCGCATTATCGTCTGTCAGTGAAAATATGGAAATCTTATGTTGTTGTGGACTTGTAGCTGTCGTCGGCCGCCGCCAAGTCACCTCCCTATCACGTGCCTAGTACTCCCGAAGCTAAACTAACGGCGAGTCTAAAAATACTCTGCCGCCACTAATTCAGGTACGGATGTGGTACTTTCATGTGCGCATTATTAGACCCATTTTCTTTCAAATCAATTTCTCACCTCAGCAGAATCGTTGAGCAATCATCCTCAGATTCCAGCTACTTGTATCAACGCCTCACAGAAATCACAAGGTCCATTGTGCAGATGTTTGCACAAGTCAGCTCCGCTCAAACTCTCCGTGGCGGGATCAGCAACACCCAATTTGCGGAAAGTTTGTGCAACGAGGGGAGGTGTCTCAGAGTGGATTGCCTTCAACTTGGCATACCCAAGGAAGTGCCCTTGGCCTTTTCGTCCGCCGTAGTCAGCAAGCCGAAGCGCTGCGTTTGACGAACAAACTTCTACGGTGACTCCTTTCTGCGTCTTGGGCGCAATTCACCAGGACAGGACGAAATCCGTATCGACTGGGCTGTGCAGTCAGTTATGCAGCTCATATTTCTCCTGAACTGACATCTAAACTCGTATCCTCGCCTTTCTGATATCCTATCCATCCAAGGGTTCCCGTATTGATCTACGATCCCGCTTTTCATTAACCTTATGTCTCCTGCTGATTGAGCGTTACCCTTTGTTCCTCCAACATCAACTCCAACCTTCTCCAACTTGCAACACTTCGCACCTTCGCACCTTTGGCTTCTCTCAGCCTTGTCACTCGTTCCGTTTTGTACACTTTCGAATCTTGATCGCCTTTCTTCTTTGTGTACATCCCTACTACTACTACCTCTCAATCATGCGTTTCCTTCCCGTAGCTTCCGTCTGCTTGCTTGCTGGTCAAGGTGCAAATGCCGCCCTCGTAGCAGATCTGTCGACGCCAACCGGTATCAAAGAGGCTGCGAAAACGCTGGCAAAGGATTTGATGAGCTTTTATACTGGAAACAACCCAGGAGATGTCGCTGGAAACTTGCCAGATCCATATTACTGGTGGGAAGCGGGAGCGATGTACGTACTCTTTTGAGAACAAATGTCGCACCATCCGCTAATGCTACACAGGTTTGGTACGATGGTCAACTACTGGTATTACACAGGCGATACGACATATAACACAATAACTACCGAAGCGATATTACACCAGACGGGCGAGGAATGGGACTTCATGCCGGAAAATCAGACAAAGACATTAGGAAACGATGATCAAGGGTTCTGGGGCTTGACGGCCATGACCGCGGCAGAAGTAAAGTTTCCAGAGTTCCCAGCGCCGGCACCCGGCTGGTTAGCTTTAGCACAAGGTGTATTTAATACACAGGCGGATCGATGGGATTATGCGAACTGTGGAGGAGGTCTCCGATGGCAGATTTTCCCTTTCAACAATGGTTACAGTTACAAGAACACGATTTCCAACGGATGTTTCTTCAATCTCGGCGCGAGATTGGCTCTATATACGGGTAACCAGACATATGCTCGTTGGGCGTCCAAAACGTGGGAATGGGTCGAAAACGAAGGCCTGATCGATCCGGAGTACAATGTCTTTGACGGAACCAACATTGGTGATAACTGCACATCCAAGGACCACAACCAATGGACTTATAATGCGGGAATTTATCTTTTGGGTGCCGCGACAATGTTCAACATGGTAAGTCGCTAAGTACTGTATTTTATGTACTGTATTTACTAATCTTAAAATAGACAAATGGTACGGAACAAGTTGAATGGCAGGAACGAACTTCTGGTCTCCTAAACAAAACAGTAGCAACATTTTTCACCAATGGGATAATGCACGAGCTGTGCGAGAATGGAAAATGTAACGTTGATCAGCGATCTTTCAAGGCATATCTCAGCCGTTGGCTAGCCGCAACCTACCGCCTCGCTCCATTTACCAAAGACATAATTCAACCCCTTCTGAAGACATCCGCAGCGGCAGCGGTCAAGACATGCTCGGGAGGCGCATCTGGCTCGCAATGTGGATTGAAGTGGGACACTGGATCATTCGATGGCAGCTTTGGCGTCGGAGAGCAAATGGCCGTTCTCGAAGTCGTACAAAGCAACCTCATTACCGAAGTCCCGGATTGGGTCAGCGCCGTCAAAGGCACCGGAAATAGTACAGGAAACGTGGATGCCGGACAGAACAGTTTGACTGCGGGTACCGTGCTCACTAAACCTGCGACCACGAAGGATCGTGTCGGTGCGGGATTTTTCACCGCTCTGGTGTTGATTGGAGTCGTTGGAGGGAGTGCGACGATGATTATCTCGGAGTAAAATTTAATTTGTTATTTTTGTTGATTATTTTGTTTGTTATATACCATGGAGAGCGAAATGGGGCTATTTGTTGCAGCCGATCTGGTTCAGGTTACCTAGGGTTTTTAGTTTACTTTGTTTGGGGCATTGGGTGGGAGTTTTATGTGTTTAGACATAAATTGGGATAGGTTATAAAATCTTATTGTTTATTGATTTAAGCTGACCCTCTTTTCTCCAGAGATGACTAAGTGAGTAAGATATCAGACTCTTCAAGACATCAAAAGACTTATATAATCAGGATCTAAAGGGAAGGATTGTATCCATGTACTGAGAAGAAGTTGTTTTGTTTTTACTATGATTTGTGTTTCAATCTTTTAACAGTTTGAGAAATTTACGAGTAGAGAAATACGAAGACCATTTCAAGGTAAGAGATGTAGTTGGACTACTAATATGTTCCTTATCAACTACTGTTTCAACATAAGTGAAGTTTTATGGGATATCATGATTCTGGATCAAAGAAACACCCAACTAGACAAACATATCGATAGGGTAGCTGACGAGGTGAGCTTTCATTGTTTGTAACCTTGCCAATCGTTGGATACCTTGGTCGTGTTTGCTCAAGATGGAAACCTGCATATTTCTATACAAGATTGATTGCCTACGAGTCTGAACAGAAGACAAACACTTCCGAAGAAAACCTTCCCGTTTTCACTCCTACTTTCAACCACCTCACCAAATTCACATACTCCTGCCGTCACTAGACACTTGTTCTAAACCATCCGCACCATGGCGCCTCTTACCAACTTCAAAATCTCTCGCAAAAACTTACCCCAACTCCGCACCGAGGATTTCGCTACTATAACCAACATCAAACACCTCGCCTCTTACAACTGGCTCGAAGCTCCTCCCTCAAAGCCCACAATCGCCGTCCCAGGCAGTCCAGCCCTCTGGTCACCTCCCCCAGTACCTCGACCACTGAAAAAAGACTCCGGACTCGTATACATCGCACAGAACGCAGCACGACACCCAAGCTGTCCTCTTGAACCACTGTTCCGCGCGCTCTACCACACACATCCCTCATTCGACATCCGAGATATCGATATCGTGAGCGACCGGAATAACATCCGCAGACTACTCTCGTTCATCGATCCTAGCACCAGTAGAAACGGCGCTGAGGGATTTAGCATCGATGTCGAAGTCACAGCGAACACAGCGATTTTCAACCGTAATGAGACGAAAACTTCTGAGGTTATTGGACCGAATGAGTTCAGAGGGTATGGTCATGAGTTCGAGAAAGCATACACAACGACCCAGATACCGGGTAGTACTGGACACCATCGGATCATCAGTTACAGCTTCAGCGATCTGAAAATGATGATCCGCTATGAGACCGACGGATACGTAGACACGGCTGCGAATCCCATCTCATCGACCCCAAAGCCGGAGGATGATATCGCAAGCTTATTAGACAACTTATCTCTCACCCCCAACTCTAGCAAACCCAAACTCACCGTCCAAACCATAGGGACCCGCATCTCGCACTCCAACACCTTCGAAATCAAGACTCGCGTCCGTCACCGAACCCTAGAGTTCGACACCATCGCTCCGCAAGTCTGGATCTCGCAGACGCCGATGCTAGTGCGTACGAACCATGACTGCGGGACGTTCACGACGCCGGACGTCGAAGTTGCGAGACTGGGAGAAGGGGAATCAGGATGTGTTGAGGGGGTTGGCGGGGTTGATGAGGGAGATTGTGAGGATTGTTAAGAAGTGTGGAGGGAGCGCGGTGGTTAGGTATGAGGTTGGGAGTGACGTGTTGGTGGTTGTGGGGTGTGAGAGGAGGGTGATGTTGCCGGTAGATTTGTATGAAAGGTGGAAGGAGGGAGGGAGTGAGGGTGGTGAAGTGGAGGAGGAGGAGATTGGAGTAGTATTGTAAAGTTACGCTTGTTGAGGAGGTCTTAAGGTACCTACCTAGGTAAGTATACTATATGAGTCGTCGGTGCTAGGAATTTTCGCATCCCTATATATCTCGCTTAATTAGCTAGTCTGAAAAAAAAGGAGTCGTACTTGGGTAGGGAAGTAACGCATGAATGCCCGCCAAACTCTCTCGAACCTGGAAAAATTAGGCGAGAGAACACCAAAATCGTAAGATTTAGCTATCTTCTATTACTTCTCGTTCCTTACAATATTAATAGAATCATGTAAGGGTATAGGGCTAGGTACTTTCTTTACTTTTCTATTAGTAGAAAAATCAAGAAAATTAAAACTACCGTGGTAATTTTACTAGATAGCTAAATGACACTTTTCCCACCCAAAACTGGGGCGTGCGGCACTCATGCGTTACTTACCCAAGTATATTGAAGGGCGCAGGTTGGTGGGAGATTAAGATAGATGGGTTTTCATCAGTATGTTGAGTAAAAAATACCCATGACCACAGCAGACATGACTTACTGCGCATTAAAAGAAGTAAAAAATGACCAAAAATGAACCATCCAGGGATCGAACCTGGGACCTTCACTGATCTGTTAAACAACTAAGGAAACTTAGTGATCATGTAAAAGTGACGTGATAACCACTACACCAATAGTCCTATTGATGGCAAAATTTCCCGTATTACGTTTTATGAACTTTCAAACAAACTTGTGGCCGAGCGTCAAATATAAGCGAAGGATAAGTGGGGCGCCCTCGAGGCAAAGAACGGCAAGTCCGCCTTTCATAAGGGGCGCAAAAATATTAATTAATCTCGTTAACAGGCGTGAGTAGATTTAGAATCTGTTTGATAGTGGTGTAGTCTCGCTAGACCTGGATTGTGTTAAGAATATCTATATGTTTACGTGAAAGACACTGAAGAGTCTGTCCCGAGTCCGAGGTAAATATACCCCGCAATCTGAGAACAACAACTCAAAGACTAGTCCACATCATTTTTGATGTGAACATTTCATTCCAAGTTATTTGGTTTTTAATTAACACAGTATAGAACTTAGGAACAGAGTCTTTCTTAAATGCCACTAAATCCATCTCACGGCATTATATCCTTCTCCCTCCCCCCTGACCTCCTCGCTTACATCTCCTCCCTCGACAAATTCATAACTCAAGAGATAGTACCTCTCCAAGCATCCAATGATAACGAGCGATTCTTTGACCACCGACGAGAACATTCCCGTACAAACTGGGATAATCAAGGTCATTCCCTTCCCTTCTCGCATTATTCATCATTGACAACTTTAGGGCTTCCACGACCAGAATGGGAGGCACTCCTGGCTCAAGCTCGTCAACTAGCTGACACAGCAGGATTCTACCGATTCTGTCTCCCGAGTGAGTACGGAGGCCAAAACGGCGGGAATCTCTGGATGGCAGCTATCCGCATGCATCTAGCGAAAAGCGCGCCGAATCTGGCGAATGACTTGCAGAATGAGCATTCAGTAGTAGGCAATTTTCCGGATGTGCTTATGGTGAGAGAGTTTGGTACGGCTGGTATGTGAAAATTTTATAGGTGGTGGTGTAATGGTTGGGAAAGCGGGCTGATGGGGAGTAGAGCAGAAGACAGAGTTTATCACGGGCAGACTTGAGGGGCGGAGGAGTTTTGCTTTTGGGTTGACGGAGCCGGGGCATGGGAGTGATGCTACACATAGTAAGTGCCAAAAGGTTCTCCCTCAGAACATACTGAGAGGTAAACATAGTGGAAACGACCGCCAAACCAGTGACCAGAAACGGTATCTCGGGATTTGAGATCAACGGCGCCAAAATGTGGATTACAGGCATGCACACCGCAACTCACTGTCTAGTCTTCGCACGCACATCCGGCAACCCAGGCTCTGCCCTTGGAATAACAGCTTTCTTCGTGCCTAGAGACGCGTCTGGTCTGGATATCACGTCTTTCGAATGGACGTTCAATATGCCTACCGACCACGCATCTTTCACACTCACAGACGTATTCGTACCATCTTCCTCCATCCTCGGGAAACTCGACCAAGGACTCGCCATCGCGCAGGCATTCGTGCATGAGAATCGACTGAGACAAGCGGCGAGCTCGTTAGGCGCGGCGGAGTTTTGTATCGAGGAGAGTATCACGTATGCGAGGAAGCGAAAGCCTTTTGGGAGGGAGCTGGCGCGGAATCAGGATATCACGACGCCAGTCGTGGAGTTGGCGACACAGGTTGAGATGTTGAGGTTGTTGATTTTGAAGACGGCGGCGGAAATGGATGGGTTGAGTCAGAGGGAGATTGAGAGGGATTTGGGGGATAAGGTGTCGATGTGCAATGTGAGTTACTTTGAATTCTCATGAGGCGACAATTGACATGCTAACGAAAGGTGATAGTATTGGGGAAATAGGTTGTGTACGCAGGCTGCGGATCGAGCTATTCAGATTCATGGTGGGATTGGATATTCGAGACATAAACCGTAAGTTTGACAGACAAGAACTTTGTAAGAGTTGGCTGACTTCTGCTAGATTCGAGCATATCTATCGACATCATCGTAAGTTTTCCCTTGCCAACATCACTCTTGGAGGCTGACAATACAGGTCGATATCGCATCACAGAAGGTAGTGAAGAAATCCAAATGCGAAAAATAGCCGCCTACCTATTCGGCTACGTAGGTCCTCGAAAAGCGGAGCTCTCAAAACTTTAACCATCTCACTTCTAGCAAATAAAGCAAACCCTTTTGTGAATTTAGAAGCTGTGTTTCTTGATCTATCTTTTCTCTGCCAACAAAAACCATCTACAACTTCTTCGTCCCCGCCAATGTCCTCTTAGCCATCTCCTTGATCGACTCCGCCGAAGCCTTCTGTCTCCAATTCGTCCAATCATGATTAAACAACGCCCACGTCTCGTCGAAATCCTGTTTTCCCTGTCTAGTATAATAACTTCCCCCAACCTCCCAGAACATCCATCCAGCCTTCAACCCACCGAGATAACTATCCAAACACGTCTGATAAACTCCTTTGTACTCGTTATTCGACATGTCGTGACCCCATTCTGTCATCACCACTGGTAGCACGTTCTTCACTTTCGGGTCTGTGGCGTTAAGAGCGTTGTAGCCGCCGTTGTAGAGACCGTTTGTTATAGAGGGACAGGTTGTGGCTGTGGTTTGGTAGTTGTGCAGTTCGAGGACGAGTTTGTTGGAATATGGGAAGTCTGATTTGCGGAAAACGGTGCCAGAACCGAGATTTGCTCCGGTGGTGATGGGAGCGAGTGTGGTGTCGTAGTTGAGACCCGAGAAGTAGATGAGAAGGCCAGGGTTGGCGGCGTTGACACCGTTGGCTGCTGGAATCATGTTCTTGTACCAGGTCTCCCAGTTATATGTTTTGGCTACAGTCCAGCGTCAGTTAAGACCCAGTTCAGATAGAAGAGTGACGTACAGATAGTTGGGTTATTAGTAGCATTTCTCGGCTCATTCCTCAGTCCCAAGCTCACCAAAGCAGGCCAAGCTTTCCCATGATCAGCCATGTACGCAAGTCCTCTCTTCCAGTTCGCAACATTGAAATAAGTATCTCCGAACCAGGCATTGCCATCGGTTTCCCCACAACACCATTCTGCACGGGAGATGTGGTTGTCCAAATGGACGTAGATTTCCTGCTTCAAGGCCTCGGCTGCCACAGCGTCGAATACCTGTAATCTAGTAGTCGTGTCATCGAACTGCGGGTTCTTCTGGAGGAACTTCTTGTATATGGCCGTGCCGTTGGTAGTTCCTAGAGCTTTAAGGAAAGACTCTTTCACGGTGGTGTCGTTGCCTTTCGAGTATATCTCATCGATCATCTGAATGGAGAAGGTGAGACGGATGATATTGAGGTCTACATATGATTAATACCTCTCGGCTATTTGCAAATTTGGGTCTTACTTAGGCTCTTGATATCCTTAAGCACTTTATTGATACTCGCGTATTGAAGACCCTCTGGAATCATAGCCTCGCCATGACCAGGCCAGTTGACACCTACAGGCGTGACGACCTCGTTTTTCGTATTCCGAATCCATCGTCCGTCAGTGACGAGCGGTCCGTATGGCCATGCTGCTTTGGGTGAGGGAATGACTACCGCTACTGCAGAGCACGCAAACGCAAGAGGTAAGACTGAAGAGAACCGCATTGTGACTTGTAGGTGACTTGTCAATGGCAGTCTCAAATTCTTATGTGGGCATCCATCTCGCTTTTATACAACTCCAGCACAGCTCCACCATCATAGCTAGGGACAATTTGTATCCATCCCCACGTTTCCGTCCCTAAGAAACTTCGAACCAGCTGATCTTAACCACCTCCCAATTCCAAGCGTGTCCCCTCTTTACGAACGGACAAAACCACAACAGCCTCCAGGATGATGATGATGCCTTTGACCCTCGATTTTGCCATCCCCGGATTCAGAGCTTGGCCAAGTACCGCTCGAACTGGCAGTCGATACTAGAGCCGTCGTTGATTGATGGAAGCACGTACTTCGACCGATACCCCGCACATTTGCCCCGGCCCCACTAACGCGCATTTTCAACGGCACGGTGCGTGTGGAGAGGCGGTCCAATTGAATGTTAATTTGGATGTTTAGAGGAGTCTTTAAGGTTGAATGAGTTCCGCGATATCCCCGCTGGCGCTGGTGTTACACCGAGTTTGCGGAGGGGTTTGGAGGGAGGTGTGTCGTAAGCGAGATGTGCCGACGAGAGTGCCAAGTGTTGATCTGGGGCTTGAGAATGATATGATTAGTAAAGCAAACATTGTTTGATGGTGGTGAGTAATGATGGCGAGAGGAAATTCGAGGGAGATGAAACTCTGGTAAAGCATATAGCAAGGAATCTAGTGTCAAATATTCAATCAAATTTGGGTATAACACTGTTCTAATATAACCGAGTCTCTCATCCATCTATAACCCAACAGGCGTCAAAAGAACAGTAAAATCCAAGACCTGAGTATGCAAAGAATGCTGTTCCAAAGTAGGAGGTCCACAACTGGCCGTACCCAACCCATGATGTCCTCCATCTACTCTAAAGATAACCTCATCACTTCGTGCAAGCTCATAAGGATGTTTCGCCTTCTCCAAAGCGTGTGCTGAATGTCTGTTGACATTGAAATCAAATCCACCTTCATTCTTGGGTGCTTCGCATTGAAGCTCCGCCTGAATACCTGAGCCCTTGGAATTGAGCAAGTGTACCCATCTTGTGTCTGTTCTGTTGCCGCTTTCTTGTGGGAAAGCGTTGTGGGTGATCATTTCATCGACGCTGTTTGTCCAGACACCGAGTTTGCCGGCTTGCTTCATGTCTCTATATGTTTCACCTTGACCTAGACCAAACCACCTGATCGTATCTGTGCTTTTGTTCATTTTCATCTCCAATCCAAATCTCGGTAGTGTGATTGGGATTGATCCTCGCGGCTCGGCATGAATGTGAATTTTGATACTGCCGTCGCCTTGCAGAGTGTATTTCGTAGTAGTGTCGAATCCCCAGGCTAAGATTGGCGGACTGACCCAGGTCTTTGTGGTAATCTGAAGATTTCCGTCTTCCAGAGTGTGGCTTACAGACCGGACTTGCTTTTGCATCGAGTCGAGGCCAAACAACACCCAGTACTGAGCAATTTCGGGTATGTCGTTGTCAGTCGGAGCTCTCCAAAAAGTAAGGTGTGGCCCATTGCCGACCTCAAAGATATCGGTACCGCGAATAGACCACTTGGTAATCTTGTCAATGCTCTTATCAAACTCAAAGATTACATCTGGATTTGACAAGGTCAATATCGCCAAGCGATCAGACAGTGTGGGGCTGTCAATCCCGGAGGATGGTTCTGTCTGTCCAAATTTGACAAGAGATTGCTCGCCAACTCTGAACTGTCCCCAAGCAATTTGGTGCCCAGCATGTGCCCAAACAGTGGAAGAGGCGAGCTCCATGGATACAGACAGCCAAGCTTCTCCAGTAAGCTGATCGATTTGGCCAAAGTTTGGCATATCCACAGTGGCGGTTTCGCCTGCAGCTACATTTGGTAGAGATAGGAGTCCCGAAGAGACTATGCTCTCGGAGTTTCTGGGAGAAGTTAGGACTAGAAACTGAAAAAGACAAAGAGAGCATACCCAGCAGTAAAAGTGGAGAGTGTCCAATGCGCCTTGAGATGGTCTAACGAACTGAAGTCGTAATGGTTCGTGACGAGAATTGATTCGCCTTCACGACCTATGCTCACAGGCGCAAACACCTTCTTAGCTTCCACTAGAGCCGATCTGGGATTATGCTCGGAGTCGCAGAGACCATCCATAACGAAGTTGCCATCATTAGGATAGTCACCGAAGTCCCCACCATATGCGAAGAAAGGAGTACCATCATCAGTCTTTGTCAAGATACCGTGATCGGCCCACTCCCAAATGAAACCACCTTGAAGACGTCGGTGAGCACGGAAAGCATCTTGGTACTCTTGCAGAGCGCCTGGACCGGTGCCCATAGCATGAGCGAACTATAACAAGTCAGCATCATTCTAGTCTAGCAAAGTAATGGTAATTGGTAAAAGAAAACTCACTTCGCAAAGAATGATTGGTTTCTCAAAGTCGTCGCCATGTTCCTTCGCCCGCTTGACAAGTTCGGGGATTGACATGTACATATAGGAGAACATATCCGCAGAAAGAGCTTCTGCGTCACCCTCGTAATGGATAGGTCGTGTGGGATCATACGCCTTCGCCCAGTCGTACATTGCCTTGTGATTTCTTCCGTAAAAGGCCTCATTTCCTAAACTCCAGAAAATGATCGATGGATGGTTCTTGTCCCTGTGTACCATCTGCTTCATTCGCTCCACATAAGCACCTTGCCACGATTCTTTATCTGTTGTGAATTTTGCAGATTGTGGAAACGTCAAGAGTTTACGCTCTTCATATGGCTGAGATTCGGGAATCTGTAGTGGTCTTGCAACAGCATCGTAGAAGCCATGACACTCGAGATCTGCTTCGTCCATGACGTATAGGCCAATCTTGTTGGCTAGTGAATAGATTTCCGGATGCGAGGGATAGTGAGAACAGCGTAAGGCGTTGATATTGTGAGTTTTCATGAGAAGAAGGTCTCGGCGGATGAAGTCCAAGGGAACCGCACGTCCATATTTGAAATGATGGTCATGTCTATTGGCACCATTTAGATGAATTGCCGTGCCATTTACTGTCAAATTCCCTTTTTTGATTTCAACCTGTCGAAAACCAACTTCCTGATGGATCTTTTGAAGTGCTTTTCCTTTTTCCTCTCCAGCCAGCGTGATCCAAATTTCATAGAGATTGGGTGTTTCAGCGGTCCATTTGAGGGGATCTGACACATCAAAAGAAAAGCTACGCTGAGAAGATCCGGCTTCCAGCTCAAACTGCTGTTCAAATACTGCCGTCCCTTTGCATCCAGCCTTTTCGAGTGAAACAATCACATTTGAGGCCGCTGCAACAGAGTACGCAATGTCAAGATTCAATTTGGCATTCTTGTACTGGTCATCAAGTTCTGTACGAACAGTGAAATCTTCGATGTTACCACGTGTAGGAAATCCAATAAGATGCACATCACGAAATATACCTATTATAGATTAGTACCTCGTTGCCAAATTGAGGAGGGTCACGTGCCTGAAAGCCACCACTGGTCCTGGTCTTCAATATAGCTTCCATCACACCATTGATACACTCGTACGGTGATTATGTTCAAGCTGGAGCCGTCGCGGATCAACAGGTCCGTAATATCAAACTCAGCAGGATTTCTGCTCCCCTGACTGTATCTCGCCTGAAAAGGAGATCCATTAACGCTAAGATGGAAAGCACTGTCGACGCCATCAAATCTCAGCCGATAATTCATTTCTCCAGCACTTTTCCATTTTGAAGGCACTCTGAATTCTGTTGAATAAGTCCCAACTGGATTTTCCGAAGGAACATGAGGCGGATCTACCGGAAATGGAAATTGAACATTGGTGTAATGAGGTTTTCCGTAGCCTTGAAGCTGCCAGTGGCCAGGAACATCAATTGTGGATGAATTTTCGATTGAAGCGATATCATCATCTTCTGATGGCGCCTTTGCAGGGCAAGAAGCGTAGTGAAACTTCCAACGACCGTTCAGATTCAACGAGTGCTCTGATTTGAAATACGCTCTTGGAGGTAGCCTGTTTCGCTCAAACACCAACTCATTCTGGTAATCGTCTTTCTGTCCAGAAGAAGACGTAGCAATTCCGCTCATGATTGCCGTTTCGGAGACTTTCAGTATCTGCATTGGAGATGTCTGATCTGTTGCGGTCGTGTTCTCTTGATATAGATGTTTCCTCAAGTCAGGATACCAACGAGGACTCTTGTAGCAGTATCAAGGGAGGTAATGAGTGGTTTGGATAAAGAATCGAGAAGATGCTACCGAGACTATCATCGCCTATATGAGAGAGAAAGATGCTGGTAAACGAAGGGAGCTCAAACATTGAGCAACGTGATACTTCGCGGCTACTCGGCGGGTCGAGGTACTTACGTTGCCCCACCAGTATCGTTTTGCAAAACCCAAGACGGATATTGGAAGGAAGCAGATTGGATGTTTCGGCACAAGTTGAGTGTCAACAGCCAAGGCTAGAGTGGGGTGTTGGCAGGTTGCAAGGTGAGATCTTCATCTCTATCGTCGGATTGTCCATGCAAGCGGTGAATCCTCAATGCTCCAAACACTTTGAGCAATGAGCAGCCTTGACGGCATGGGAGACATGGTCACACGAGGACGTACTCTCTTCTCTGCATCTGCATGTTTTTATTCGGCACCTTTTGAATGAGGTCTCTCTATGAGCCATTGCAATTTTGCTTGGTGAATTATCGGATGATCTCTAGTCGTTCTTTCGCGTTTTTCACTGCGTGCGGCGAGTCAATCTAGTTCTGGTAAAAATCAAGGATGACTTGTTGTCGAGCTTCGTGTCCGGGGAAGTCGGGGACAACAAGTCTACCCCTCGCTTAGCCCAATGCACCAATCAGACCCGCTGCAGTCTCTGCAAAACATCCACCCCTTTCGAACTCGCTTACCCGTCCATCCCCGACCTCTCGCAACAAACGACATCCGCGACCATCCCCGATTGCCAATTATCCTCACCACTTTATTCCACTTTACCAAGACCATCAAGCCAGGAAAGCTTCTTTAACCCACAATATGACCCCGCCCTAATACCCGAAAAAGCACGAGATTTACCACATCTAATTGGCCCCCCATGTTTTGGCTAGCTATCCCCAGCTTCTCCTCCTCGCTTTGAAGCTGGCACCCCATGTTTCTCCTGAATGTGGATGGACCCCGTGTAGAGATCCATAGACCACATGCTATCGCGGAGTGCATAGACTAACTAGGCTGCCTATCCTGGACCATCATATGTCTTTCCCCTCATTCCCCCCAACCGACAGCTTGGTTCGAAGGAAACCTTGATTCAATGTCTTAGCGATCTAGAACCATACGCCTCTCACATCTCAGATTCCAATTCGACAACTCCTCGACATGGCGGTTGGACGTGCCAGGATTTGAAAATCTGATATATAAACAGGTGGACTTTCCCAGTCCCAAACTTTTCATCCCAGTCCTGCGGGTCCAAAGCATACATCACCTATCTTTTAGCTCTCTGAGATAGTCTATCCAACAACATGGAGACGGACGAGAAGAACATTGGGTCTTCCCACATCAACAACGTCGACAGCAATGATGCTGCGAACATCGTCCAGATAGCTACCGATGTAGATGATTCGAAGGATTCGCCATGGACGGCGTCTATGTTCCGTCTGTACGGTGTTCTCATGGTTGCATATCTCTGTGGTTGTCTTAACGGATATGATGGCTCTCTCATGGGAGCGGTCAACGCTATGAAGCAGTATCAAGATTATTTTGGAATGTGAGTTTTCAAGTTCTTCGGCAAAGTCGCTTAATTAACATCTTGAATAGGTCTCAAGCCGGCTCTTCGACTGGTCTTGTTTTCGCACTCTACAACATCGGATCCATTCCAGCTGTTTTCCTTACCGGTCCAGTTAATGATCGATACGGTCGTCGCGCGGGAATGGCAACAGGCGCCGTAATTATCATCATAGGAACGTGTATTCAAGCTCCATCTGTGAACATGAAGATGTTCATGGCTGGAAGATTTATTCTTGGGTTTGGAGTTTCGTTCTGCTGTGTCTCGTAAGTCTAAGCGAGCATGTCCCACTTCTAAAAAGCTAACATTCTCTTCAGAGCTCCTTGCTACGTTAGTGAGATGGCACATCCCAAATGGCGTGGAACCATTACTGGTCTTTACAACACTTGCTGGTACATTGGTTCTATTGCCGCAGCCTGGACTTGTAAGAAATTGTTCCTTCACTATGTCCAAATTGTCACTAACATCTACAGGCTACGGAACTGCCTTCATCAACAGCACAGCCGCATTCCGTATTCCAATCTGTAAGACTGCCCACTCCATACTCTGATCTCTCACTAACCTTGAAACTTCAGGGTGCCAACTTTGTTCCTCAGTAGTCGTAGCCGGCGGCGCATTCTTCCTCCCCGAATCCCCCCGCTGGCTCGTAGGCCAAGACCGCGCCGACGAAGCGCGCGCCGTCCTCGCCAAATACCACGGCGAAGGCGACGAGAACCATCCGATGGTAAAACTCCAAATGGCCGAAATGCAAGGCCAAATTACGCTCGACGGATCTGACAAACGCTGGTGGTTCGTTTCTCGCTTAAGCCCCCTTTCAAACTCCAAAATACTAACAAGACCAGGGATTACTCCGCCCTCTTCAACACTCCCAACGCCCGTTCTCGTATGATCTGTGTCCTTGGAATGGCCTTCTTTGGACAATTATCCGGAAATTCGATCACGAGCTATTATCTTCCCAACATCATCAAAACAGCCGGAATCGACGACCCACACACGCAACTCCGACTCAACGGCGTGAACCCCGTTCTCTGCTGGCTCGGCGCCGTATTCGGCGCTCGCATGACCGACAAAATCGGACGACGACCTTTGCTTCTCTACTCCATCATCTTCGCGAGTGTCTGTTTCGCCATCATCACCGGGACAACGAAACTCGCCGTCGAGAACAAGAATCTGCATGCGAGTAACGCGGCGATCACGTTTGTGTATTTGTTCGGGATCGTGTATTCGTTTGGCTGGACGCCGTTGCAGAGTATGTATATCGCGGAGACGTTGAACTCGGAACAACGTGCTAAGGGAACTGCTGTAAGTCCCTCTAACATTCCCCTTCCCTTCATCAAACTAACACCCCCCTCAGCTCGGCAACCTCGGTTCCTCCATCGCAGGCACAATAATCCAATACGGGTCTGGCCCCGCCTTTGAAAAGCTGACCTACTACTTCTACCTCGTCTTCGTCTTCTGGGACCTGATCGAGGCCGTCGTGATCTATTTCTTCTTCGTCGAGACGAAGGACCGCACGTTGGAGGAGTTGGATGAGGTGTTTAGCGCGCCGAACCCGGTGAAGAAGAGTTTGGAGAAGAGGAGTGTGCAGACGGTGGCGAATACTGTGGGGGTGGGGTTGAAGGGAGAGTTGTAGATGGGGAGGGAGAAGGGGGAGTAGTAATACTATTGTGTTAACAATTTGTTTTGAATATGTTATGTGTGATGTCTGTCAGAAACTATTAGTGTGTTGTAAGTCTGACAGGATATCTGCTTGCGGTGATTTTAGCTACATTCCTGTTTTAAAACTAAAACTTTCTCCTCTCATTCGAGGAATCGTATGAGATTGTCTCTTTGTTTTTGTTTTTTTGGAACAAGGCTCACGATAAATATCAAGAGTCGAACCTTGGGAAGCCCCTTTAACGCTATTGTACTCGGAGGGTGTCCTCTCAGTCTTGCAAAGCACCGTTGATCGATATCAAGCGTGAAAATACGTTAAAAGTACAAGCCGATAGATTCGACATATATTACTTACTATTCATCACCTACGCACCTCTTACCCAAGCAACCGCCTCGCCTATTTTCCCTAACAAAAAAACTCCTAGGGTATCCATAAAAGAAGAGGTCATGAACCCGTAAATTAATACATCCCAACATCGAAGATAAATCCCTTTGCTGCATGAGAGACCGCTCATTGCGGTGGTTGCTCCCCCGCACATTTCGAAAGGAGACAAACATTATTTAACAGACCCTCTACCAGACTCGGATACTCATGGGGTTCTCCATTCGCAGCCCTCTGACCCTGTTGTCTGATAGCGGCAGTCGAGACTTCGATTTCCAACTCATGTTCCCTTTCAATACGTATCGTACCCTGCAATATCATTAGCGCCAAGATATAAAAATGAAAACAAGGAACATAGTGGCTTACATTTGGAGCAGTGATCTCCGACGTAACCTGCGTGAGATCGAATTGGTATAAACCTTGGGTATAACTCAAACGATCTTTCTGACGTTCTGGCCGCTTTTCTCCCGCCGGTGCATTCCTTATGATCTCGTCGATGTCGCCATCAAATTTCATTTCGAAGTTTATACTGATGCGACAATCTAGCGGTAGTTGTGGACAGTATATATCCAGATCCGCTATTCGAGTCTTGATGATACGTGCGATTATTTGGCCCGTCTTTTGGTCGGTCGTTACACGAACACTAACATCCCGCTTAATCTGTTCGCGAACCGCAGCTGGGAGAATGCTGTGCATCGATGCTGGCAGGGTGTAAAATCGATCTGTTTCCCGGCGATGGAGATAGTTTATTGGTACCCTAGGTCTATTCTTTGGCTTACTCGGATGTGTAGCTTCCACTTGAACATTCAGAAATCTGTTCAAACCAGAATGTTGTGGCTATGGAAGGTTAGCAAGAACTTAAATAGGAGAAAAGATACTGTACCAATGTCATCGAACTCTTAAAGGCAATATTTGGATTTGGTGCAAGAACGCATTCTGAGAGTATAGGCAGCTGGTATCGATGATTGGTGGCCCTGTCAATAAGGTGGCCCAATTTGGCCTCGATTTCAATTTCTACCCCACGACTGGAAAGTTCTCCAAAATCGTTTCGAGAAACTACCTCTGAGTAGAAGAAATCGGCTACCGCCTTCGTCATGCCTTTCGTTGGAGGATCCTTCAGCAAACTCATTTCATGCGGACCAAGTAAAATACTTGGATCTGGCGGTAAGTCCTGAATTCCGGCTCTTGAAATCATCGGAGAGCTATTGTGACTACCATTCGTCTCAGAATGTGCAATTACGGACGCTTGGGCAGGACCTTGAGCAGGAATTGTCTCTGCTTGTTTCCCATTCAACTTCGCTCTTTGCCCAATCTCTAATGCAGCCTTACTTCGAACACTTTGCGCCCAAATAGGAATTTCTGTATAACGAATTCGCTTCTTCGCTGGCGCCTTTGGAGAGCTAGATGCAGAGTGGATAATCTTGTGTTCGCCATTCATGACTCTTTTACTTTCTGGTGGTTGCACAGCATGATCCTCAACTCTCAAATCACGATCATCCATTTTTCTCTTTGTCGAGTATGGGTACCCGTTTTCTGGCTGAGAGATTGGAAGCTCTGCGCGTGGCGTACTAGGAACCCGAGTCTTTGGGCTAACACTCAAAGTTCGCTCTCTTTCACTTCGCGATCTCCTTTGTTCACTCAATGAGGTTCTTTGAGAATCGTATGCGCTTGGTGTACTAGGGTGTCGGGGAAGAGTGGCAGAAGCCGAAGGTGCTGGAGAGGTTTGTTGAAAGTGAGAAAATGGCCCGGTGGAGATACCTCGTTGTTGATATGGACTACTTGGTTGCGGAAATGTTCCGGAAGATGGTCTTTGTGTAAGAGGTGGGCCCAGCGGAGTGCCTGGTTGAGATTGTTGCCGGTGATGCTGAGGAATCTGTGATGTAGCAAATTGCGGTCCTGGCCCAGCAGATACAGGGCTATCTTGTGGATATTGAGGGTAGTACGGCTGTTGACTCTGGGCAGATGTGGGCGTCGGGGTGGAAGCTGAGATGGAAGATTGAGATCTTTGATGCTGGAGATATGGATGTGGAGCTCCAGGGATCCCAATTGGAGGTGTCTGGGGGGTCGGCGACACCAGATTATGTGCAGAGTTTTGGTGGCTCAAAGAATTTTGCTGTGAATGGTGAGGCGGAGGGTTGGCCTGCGGATAGCTGTCTCGAGTTGGGAAGGAAGGTGGATACTGCTGATGTTGCGCTGGGCTTTGAGGAGTCTGGGTATGTGGAAATGGATATTGGGACGAGGTCGAGGTCGAAGGTGTACGCTGATACGGTGACTGGGCAGAGTAGGATCTCACGGGAGAGCGTAGGTCATTCTGCGGAGGGGCTTGAATAGGAGGAGGAGGAGGAGGTCGTCCTGGATAAGGAGTCGCAGATTGATAAGTCGAGGGTGAGGCATACGGGCCTGGCGTCTGAGAAGTATAGTCCTGCGAAGGGTATTTGCCCGGCGACGGCTGTGATGAATGGCTGTACTCTCGAAAGCCGTGATGTGGAGGCGCTTGAATTGGCGTGACTGGAGCTGCTTGTTTGGGAATGGAGTTTTCCCCAGCTTCGGTGTTTATGATGGAACGAAGGTCCATGTTTGCGATCGGTCTCCCTCCCCCAAAGTACCCAAGCGCACCTTGCCCCGGGCTACAAAGTCTGCTGTATCTCCCAACAATTGACAGTCATTTGACGATAGTTGGCGAACGTCAGCTAACACGACAGAGGGTTCGACTGGGTGCTGGGCGCGCGCGCGGTGGAGTTTGCGCAAACGGATCTCAACAAAGGGCTTCAAGACGACAGGCAACACGAGGACAGAAACATCGACAAAAAGGGTCGCAGAGACTCAAGGAGCAATTCGGATTCGATTTGGATTAATTCGATATGCGACGAGAGGGACGGCGGTCGTGGGAGCATGGGTGGAGGTTGAAGGTTAAGGTTTGGGACACTTGCTGTTGTATTTGGCAAGCACATTTTGGAGAAATCCCCTTAGTCGCAAGGTTGACCAGCCGCCATCACCTCCTGAAAGACACGCACCGCCGTCTGAACTTATGCACGGCAAAGGGAAGCAAACGGGAAGCAGGTGAGATATCGAATTATTCTATAAGGGACATGCATCGTATGGGAGAAATGTCTCGATAGTCTCAAACAGTAATCAAGAACCCGTACGGCTTGTGCAAAGTGGTGATAATACTTTATTTGTGACGCGTTGAGCTCTTTGCCGAAAAGTTCGGGCTAGTCTATCAATCGAAACATTTCAAGGGGTTTCAATTGGGTCTGGATATTTCAAAATGATTTACAATCCTTTGCGCGCTCTTCAAGCCTTACAATATGTTAATTTCAATAATAAATATGGTCACGCGACAAGAGGCCATTCAAGACCAAAAGGGTGGCCGTTGAAGAGCAAGAGATCCGGTCTGCGCTATGCTAGCGGAAGCAGCACGTGAAGCTGCTACAAAATAACTCGCGATGGAAACCTGAGGCGACACAACGGCATCCATGCAGATCCACTTTTAGCAGCGCCGGCGTCCGAGCTTTAGGCCAGCTGCTGGTTACGTGACAGCTTGTGCCTGGCGAGAATAGCAAATCAACACAACATCATCGAATCCTCATCTATTCCATCAATCGTCGTCCATCTCATCCCAAGCAAGCAGACAAATCATCCGGATTCTTTTAATACACGAAACCACCTGTTCAAAGAGATCGCCTCTTCAACCATGCCTGGATTGACCTCAGCCTCCGGTGTTCTTGGGTTTCTCTCAGACGAGGAACCCGAGCTCAAGGTCTTCGCGCTGCAAACCTTGAACGATGATATCGACACCTTATGGACAGAGGTGGCGGACTCTGTTGGGCAGATGTGAGTTGACAGATTAGTCCTGCGTTCTCGAATCCTGCGCTTGCAATCTCGGCGCATTCATACTGACGAGCGCTTGTACAGAGAAACCCTTTACGAAGACGAGTCCTTCCCCGAGAGACAACTTGCCGCACTGGTTCTGGCAAAGGTCTACTACCACCTCCAGGAATACAATGAGAGTATGGCATTTGCGCTGGAAGCTGGGGATCTGTTCAAGCTTGATAAGGAAGGCGAATTCGAGGAGACCATCATCTCCAAGTGTATCGACACTTACATTAATGTATCAGCCGCCCGCAACGCAACTCCACAAGAGAAGTCCCGCGATGTCTCTCTCCCAACTCTGGCAACTACCTTTGGCAACTTTTCGAACGATCCTGATAGCACCAGTGCTGGCCTCACTTCGCCAACAACCCCCTTTTCTCAATCAGCCCTTCCTTCCAAATCTCTATTGTCTAGGCAGAACACATTGGAGGCCCCAGCTCAGGAGATATTGTCGGGTTCCGCATCGGTTCCGGATAGGTTAAAGCACAAGGCGTTGGAGAAGGTCATTGAGCGATTATTTGAGGCATGCCTGCGTGAAGGCAGATATAGACAGGTAGTTGGAATTGCCGTCGAGGCACGAAACCTCGAGGTCCTGCGAAGGGTTATCAAACGGGCCAGCGACGACGAGAAGAATTCCAGTGGCAAACAGGTGGATAGCGGGATAGGATCAACAGACGAGTTGATGGAATATGTCTTGGACATTTGCATGAGCATAGTCCAGGAGAGAGGGCTTAGAACAGAGATCTTGAAGCTCATTCTAGATCTCCTTTCCGACATCCCCGCTCCAGACTACTTCTCCATCGCGAAGTGTGCTGTTTATCTGAACCAGGATGAAGAAGCGTCGGCGATGCTGAAGAAGTTGGTGGTAAGTAATAAATACATTTTATCTGAAACCAAAACTAACAACACATAGTCGGATGAAAACCAGAATTCGACCGCAATTGCATACCAGATAGCCTTCGATTTATACGACAATGGAACCCAAGAGTTTTTGGCCAAGGTCATCAAGTCTTTACCTGCCAAGGTCGAAGTGACTCCGGAGGACCCAGAGAATCGTAAGTCCAGATGCAGATCAATCTCTGGAATTCTTATTGACCACAATTGTAGCAACTGAGAGTGATCAACTCTTGGGAGAATTGAACGATCGGGCCGGCGCTCCTGCTCCTTCGTCTGAAGATGTATCCGAAAAAGGCTTTGAAGTTTTCGGCAAGATTCGCAAGATCCTTGACGGTAGCGAGACCATCAGACTCAATCTCGAATTCCTCTACCGAAACAACCATACCGACCTTAGTATCTTGAACAAGGTCAAAGATAGTTTGGAGGGCAGAAACTCAATTTTCCACACCGCAGTTACCTTCTGCAATGCTTTCATGAATCAGGGCACAACCAATGACAAGTTCTTCAGAGACAACCTCGAGTGGCTCGGAAAAGCTGTCAACTGGTCCAAATTTTCTGCGACCGCCGCTCTTGGTGTTATCCACCGTGGAAACTTGACGCAATCAAGAAAGTTGCTTGAGCCTTATCTCCCACGAAGAGGATCAATCGGCGGCTCGATATTTAGTCAGGGTGGTGCTTTGTATGCATATGGCTTAATTTATGCCAATCACGGTGCTGATGCCTTGGATTACTTGAAGGAGCAATTCAACGAGGCTCAGGAGGAAGTCATCCAGCATGGTGGTGCCCTCGGATTGGGTATTGCCGGAATGGCGACTGGAAACCAGGAGATCTACGACAGTCTCAGAACTGTCCTTTACACTGATTCAGCCCTCAACGGTGAGGCTGTTGGTCTCGCTATGGGTCTGATCAACCTTGGTACAGGCAACATCGCTGCTCTCGAGGACATGATTACTTATGCTCACGAAACACAACACGAGAAGTCTGTTCGAGGTCTCGCCGTGGGAATGGCTCTCATCATGTACGCCCGCCAAGAGGGCGCAGATGAGCTGATTGAAGGCCTGCTCAATGATCCTGATCCAACCCTAAGATATGGAGGTATCATGACTGTAGCGCTCGCCTACTGTGGTACTGGCAGCAACAAGGCCGTCCGAAAACTTCTTCATGTTGCCGTCAGCGATGTCAATGATGATGTTCGCCGTATTGCTGTGATGAGTTTGGGATTCATCTTGTTCCGCAAGCCAGGAAGCGTTCCACGCATGGTCGAACTTCTCTCTGAGTCCTACAACCCACACGTTCGTTACGGAGCTGCCATGGCTCTCGGTATCTCTTGTGCCGGCACTGGTCTAGACGAAGCCATTGATCTCCTTGAGCCTATGATCAAGGATCCCACCGACTTTGTTCGACAGGGAGCTTTGATCTCCCTTGCCATGATCATGGTTCAACAGAATGAGGCGATGAATCCAAAGGTTGAATCCATTCGCAAGACTTTGAAGAAGATCGTGGGAGATCGTCATGAAGATGCCATGACCAAATTCGGTTCCGCCCTCGCATTGGGCATTATCGACGCTGGTGGGCGTAACTGCACAATTGGCCTGCAGACCCAGACAGGTAATCTCAACATGGCTGGCATTGTCGGAATGGCCGTTTTCATACAATACTGGTATTGGTTCCCATTCACTCACTTCTTGTCATTGAGTTTCATACCTACCTCGATGATCGGCTTGAACCATGATCTTGAAATCCCAAGCTTCAAGATTCACAGTGCTACGCGACCAAGTTTGTTCGATTATCCTCCCGAGCAGGAAGTCAAGACCGATGAGGCGCCCACCTTGATTGCTACTGCAGTACTCTCGACAACTGCCCAAGCCAAGCGACGTGCTCAGAAGAAGGAGCGTGCACAACGCCGTGAGAGTATGGATATTGACCAGACTCCGACCACACCGAAGGTTAATGCACCTAGTGAGAAGATGGATGTCGATGAGGAAGCGAAGGATAAGGAAGATAAATCAGAGGAGAAGAAAGAAGGTACCGATGCCGAGAAAGAGATATCCGCGACAGAGAGTGCCAAGAAGAAGCTGGAAAAGGAGAAGGTCGGCTATGAGATTGAGAACATGTCTAGGGTTCTCCCAGCTCAATTGAAATATGTCAGCTTCCCAACTGGGCGATACAAGCCTGTCAAGAAGCCTACCGGAGGTGTCATTCTGATGATCGATACACAACCTGAGGAAGAAAAGGTATTGATCGAGGAGAAGTTAAAGAAAGTGGTCACTGAGAAGGCCGCCAAACCACCTACCCTGGAGGACATGCGCAACGAGACCTTTGGTCTTGCTCGTCAAGCTGACGCTGCAGGTGAGGCTTCAGGTGCTGCTGCCGCTGCGGCTGTCTTGACAGCCGTGGATGAGGATGAAGAAGGTGGTGCGGAGGCGGAATGCCCAAGAGACTTTGAGTATTTCACTGATGTCGAAGAGGACGATGCGATGGACGAGGATTAGTAGAATGGTGGATATGTAATAATAGTTTTACTTTCTTCATGTGTATGCTGACATACGGCTTGAGCATTCAATCGGCGTTAGCATCAGCATCGAGAAGAGCGTACAATGTATAACAAGAATTTTGATGCAAAAGTCGTCTTTGATTATTTCGTCGTAGAGGCTATTTTGGGTGTTATCGTACCATTTGAGCGTGACACAGCGTTGCAATCGGGAGGCGCAAAGCCTCGGGCGCTGACAAGCACTTTTTCGGCGTTGTCTGAGAAAGGTAATTCGTTCCTGGGCGCATGGGCAATTGGATGAGGCTTGAGACTTCAAGAATTATTTTCTTTTGAATCTTGCTCTTTCTTTTGAGCTCTTTGTGATATCAATTCACGGGTTATGTACATGACGTGGAATTCTCTCAGATAGAGGATTAGGAACTTTCGCTACGGCGACGGCGACGGCGAGGCAAGCGGCGGCGGCCAGGGCGTAGATGTAGTAATTAGAGAGCGGGTTGTTTGGATGATCACTCTAACTTATTGTAGTTTAGGTGGATTGTCCGTAGATATCGAATGACAGCCTCAGCGGAATCCTAACATTCGCAGTCGCTTAGGATAGCAACCCCATCTTTGCTTATACTTCGCGAATACTTGTTGCCAAGACTGATACTTCAATCGTTCACAAAAAGTAGCAATTATCACGGCTCGTTATTGATCTCTATCACAAGAAGATCTAGATCCAGGCGGCTCATAACAACCTCCCAAAAGCTAGTCTAACAATCAATCATGGAGGCCGGGGACCCGGGGTACGTCGAACTACTGATAAGAGCATACCTGATGATTGGAAGAGGGGATGAGGGTCAGAATAACTGCCATGTTTAGGAGAGCTATTTTACGATACGGCCTTTCATATATCCCGTCGAGGATATAGGCGTTCTTTTTACTAGATACCGAAGTGTGTTAGTGGGACGTCGTACAGGGGGCAACATGTACGTCTCACCTGCAGATATACACGGCAGGGTGTTGGAGCTCTTATCTTTTATCTTTGTGCATGGTATGGGGTGAGTGGATGTGGTGTTATATACCTGACGGTACTTGCACTTCCTTTGACGTGAGACTTGTGTACTGTTTGGCAAGAATCCGGCAAGATGAAATCAGTCAAGGAATACATACCGTCCGGCCAAACGGTCAAGAGACGCTTCGCATCGCTCTCATCATGGCAATTGGAGAAGCAGAAATCCGCCCTCGCGCCTGACCATGTGTGGACGAACGAGGATATGGATCCGGTGAAGCCCGAGAATCAGACGTGGACCATCTGGACGTGGATGGCGTATTGGGCGACGGACACGATTAATCTGGGGACGTGGGAGACGGCGAGTGCGATTTTGGCGGTGGGATTGAGTTGGAGAGAGGCTATTCCTGCTGTGCGTTTGAGTTCCACTCTCATCCATCAGCATTGCTAATTCAGTTCGTCTAGATCGTCGTCGGAACCAGCTGCGTTGCCATTCCTATGGTCCTTAACGGTGCGATTGGAGCGAAACTCCATATCCCCTTCTCAGTAGCAATCCGCGCTTCGTTCGGTTACTACTTTGCGTACTTCGCCATCGTATCCCGAGCTATCCTCGCCATGTTCTGGCTTGGCATTCAAAGTGCCAATGGAGCTATATGTATGACCATCATGATAAGTGCCATCTGGCCGAGTTATGGAAACATCAAAAATCACATTGCCGAGTCTCAGGGTATCACGACGCAGGGCATGATTTCTTATTTCTTGTTCTGGATTATTCAGTTACCGCTGCTGTTGATCCCGCCGACCAAGTTGAGGTATCTGTTTTTGGTTAAGATTATTGCGGCGCCTATTACTGCATTGGCGACGATGGGTTGGATGGTTCATAAGGTAAGTTGCTCTACTACTGCAGCTGTAATAAGCCGAAAGAAATGCTAATAGTACCCAGGCTGGAGGATCTGGAGACATCTTCGCCGTACGAGCAACAGTTTCCGGAAGTCAAAAAGCTTATCTCTTCCTAAGCTCCATGTCATCAGTTACTGGATCATGGGCAACACTCGCCTGCAACATTCCTGATTTCTCTCGATACGCACGCAGCTCCAAAGGTCAATTCATCCAACTTCCTGTCCTTCCAATAATCTTCACTTCCTGTGCCGTCATCGGTATTGTCACGACCTCTGCATCTCAAACAGTTTACGGAGAACCAATCTGGAATCCTCTCGAAATCGTCGAGAAATGGCTCCACATGGGCCATGGAGGACGAGCCGCTGCTTTCTTCGCAGCAACCAGCTGGTATATTGCTCAAGTCGGCACGAACATCACCGCCAACTCCATCTCCGCAGCAAACGATCTCTGCGTTTTATTTCCAAGATACATCAACATCAAACGTGGATGTATGATCGCCGCCGTCATCGGTGGTTGGGTCATCGTACCCTGGAAAATCATCTCATCCGCCTCGACTTTCCTGGCTTTCATGGGAGGATACTCCGTCTTCCTCGCTCCAATCGCCGGTATTCTCGCATCCGATTACTGGATCGTGAGAAAGCAAAACATGGACGTACCCGCCTTGTACGATCCAAATGGACGTTACTCTTATTTCCGCGGCACCAACTGGCGCGCTGTCGTCGCCATGCTCATCGCTGTCTGTCCCAACCTCCCAGGGCTCGCTTATTCCATCGGCATGAACTCAGATGGCACGGATTCCGTCAATATTTCTGCTGGCGCGAAGAATCTGTACACATTCTGCTGGTTATTTGGGTTTGTGAGTAGTATCGTGGTGTACACGGCACTTAGCTTGATATGGCCAGATACGGATAGTTTGGTCGATGAGACGATCTATGGACATGATGTTGTGGTTGGGGGAAGTCCTATTGATGAGGAATCTGGCATGCATGGAAAGGATTTTGGGAATGTTGATGCGGTGGATTTGGGGAAGCATGAGAAGGATGGGATGAAGGTTTAGTAGATATTTGTTAAGTCATTCGTTATAGAGATTAGCTCACACACAGAATAGATATACATAGAATAGATGTGCTTGGTTCTTACATCAACGATCAATGTTTGAATATCAAGTTTCGGTCCGATTTCTTTGTTGAGGTTACACAATCCCATTTGACTCTGATTATTCAATCAATATTCGACCTATAAAGTGTGTTTCAAAGCTACTGCATATGAAGATACTTCAAATGTGCTTCAAATATGCATCAACCTTACACCGCGCATGCGACAAAGCTTACCAGATGACGCACACCGAGCGACGACTTGATTGGTTATGCACATGCAAGCCCAAAGTTAAATTGAAGTTTTAAGACTTACCAGTAAAATATCACTGGACATCTTCACATATAACACATCTCATACAAACGAAAAAACCCAAAGATCGTCGAACATCAACTTCCTCCATCACTCTCATTTTCAAATTCGCTCAAAAGCCAGCCAAAAATGCCTCAAATCACAATCCTCCCCCACAACCCCCTCTGGCTCAGCAAATTCGAAGCCCAAAAAAAGATACTCCAAGAAATCCTAGCCTCCCTCCCCATACTCTCCATCCAACACGTAGGCTCCACCTCCATCCCCTCCCTACCAGCCAAACCCGTGTTAGACATCGACATCATCGTCCAGCGCTCCGACGTCCCTCTTGTAATCGCCGCCCTCGTCGCCGCAGGCTACACAGACCTCGGCACCTTTGGCATCGCCGACCGCTGGGCATTACGGCAACCAGGCTACGGGAGAGGGGACGAGGCGCTAGGCGATGAAGAAGATATGCGGATGAATACGTATGTGATTGTCGAGGGCAGTCTGGCGTTACGGAATCATTTGGATGTTAAGAGGGTGTTGTGTGGGAATGAGGGGCTGAGGAGGGAGTATGCGGATACGAAGAGGAGGTTGGTTGAGCAGGGAGTGGATTTGGATGGGTATGTTAGGGGGAAGAATGAGGTGCTTTTGAGGGTTTTGGGGGAGGCGGGGTGGAGTGAGGGGGAGTTGGAGGAGGTTAGGAGGGCTAATGAGTGAGTTTGTTGGGCATTTGAGGGGTTTGTGGTTGGTGAGGGTGAAAGTGAATTTTAATGGATTGTGGTTGAAAGGTATTTGAACGGGTAAGTGCTTATCTTGCTGTGAAAAAGTATCGAGGCGGTTTAATGAAATTCGGTAATAGCTTAAAAATCAAGCTATGACCGAACACAAGGGTCGTTTGTGACGCGTAGCAAACAGAGCGAGCAATTTTGTTAAAGATAAGGTAACGTGAGGAAGACTTAGAGATTTTAGGAAGGCCAATGAATGAATTATGATAGATTGAACGAGGGCTTCGTGACAACAAAAGTGTAGGATGATTATTGAAAATGTCTTGGACTGGTAAGCGCTTATCTTGCCGTCAAATGACATAAATGTTGCTCATTAAAGAATCTTCAAGGCTTTATAAAACTTTGTGAGCATCATCTTTAGCAAACCATAAGTGATCCATTCATGACACTTGACAAACAGACTTAGCCACTTCATCAAAGATGAACGGATGTCTTCGCTGCGTCTTAGCTAGCCGAACCTATTTGAGAACAATGATCCGATTTCATGACACTTTCACTTTCAAAACATCAACCTTCGTGAATTCCCCCACCTAAAATACTATAAGTAGATCCAACCCTCCTTCCTCTCTATCCTCTCTCCCTAAACCATCGACCAAAACACCACACACAACAATCCTCGCTTATTCACACCACCACCAAAATGTCATCCGCAGACTACCCCCCCGTCATGGGCTCAGTAAAAGACTTTCCAGTCCGCCACCTCGGAAAAACCACCATCCTCTCTCACGTAACCTTCCGCACCTACTCCCCCTCCTTCATAGCCACCTTCGGCAAGCCCTTCCTCGCCTACGACCAATTCGCCGCGACTTTGCACCACATCCCGACCACGCCTCCAGATCTCAGATTCCCGCACTTCACAGCTGAATTTCCGCGATTCTCACGCCACATGACGTTCCTAGGGTTTTGCAAAAACATCGATGCGTACTGCGTGATACAAGGTAAATGGGGCGTAGGACGCAAGGATAAAGAACATCGCTGGGTGCGTACCGTGCTAGAGAAGTTCCAGCGATGTACGTTGTGGGATCGAGGCGCGTTGGTCGGGCGGGATGTCGGGCGTGGGAGACGACTCGGGGATTTGGAGGAGGTGCAGGAGCAGTGGGCGGTGGAGAATTTGTTGAGTGGTATGAGCAGTGTTACGCTGGAGGGTCCGGAGACGGAGTATGATAAGGAGGATAAAGAGGATAAAGGAGATTCTCTTCCTACCACCGATGAAGATGTTAGCATGGAATGATTTTAATCTCCTGCGGTATCATGAGAAAGCGTTTGTTGAATATCTCACGGGATTCAACATCCAATAGTCAACGTAGCTAGATCCGTGCCGCCAATTTATTCACCCAAACCATGTATTGATCTTTTGTCAAGTTTTATCTTCTATTCTGTCTCTAACGACATTATCGCGGTCCAAAACCAAATATATATGAGCATGTCACCTAACATATCATGAATTTGCGGACAATAAAAGGGGTATATTTAAGCGAGCCTCACATTAAAAATCCACTACTAACACCTCAACACCACTTAACCATCGCAAGCCCAACGAACCCCATCTCCTCAACTCCCTATACCTTCAACCTCCTCCCACCTTCTCCATACCCTCCTCCCCTCTTCTTCCCTCCCCATCACCCTCCCGTCCCTCCCACCCCTCCTCCCGCCTTAGCATTAGCAGCCATAGCCGCCTCCCACCCCTTCTGAAACATCTCCCTCTCCATCTTGTCCTTCTCCACTTTCTTATCGACTTTCTTCTTCCTCCCAGGTACCTCCTCCATATCCTTCCATCTCGGGTGCGTGAGCAGCGAGTCTTTGATCCAGAAGCCGTGTTTCATGGGGTTGAGCTCGCCTTTCGGACGCGCGTAGCCGCGGACGTTGTGGGAGGGGGTGTTGCCCATTGTGTGTGAGTGTGGTATGGTAAGGTGTATAAGGGGGAAGGAGGGAAGGGGACATGGTGAAGGGATGTTGGTGGGACGGTGGCTTTATGGATGGAGGTATGAATAAGAGGTGTGGTTTGTTATTCCTTGGGGAGTATTCAGATAGTACCGCAAAAGTTATTTGTGAATCCTACAAGAGCTTTTAGCTCAAGCAACATATCCTGAAATATTTCTCACATACCAATTCGAAACAGAATATCGACTGTTCAACCCACCAGAGGAATTGCACAGGATTGTGAAGACACTCCACTTCAACTGACACATCTGAAAGGACTATTCAACACTTATGCCCGCTCCCTTCGATGGGTAATACTGCCTACTCTTAGAATTGCACTCAAGAATAACCTCCCTAGTCATCGAATCAACACTCTCCCCTAACTCTTTCGATGGATAATAATGCTTAAACTCCAGACTCCTGTTCAGATTGGAAAAATGCATATAGATACTTCTGAGGTATGGTGTCCCTTTCGGTGAGCTGTTGAGAGAGATCGGAACCCGACCTCGACAGCATCAAATGGAGAACTATGGCTGTAAATTGTGGTTCCGAGAGGTTCACACAATCTCTCCACGCTACAATCAGACTAGGGCGAACGCCTTCTTTGTATGGCACTTTTGGAGCTGGCCAAAAGTCTCCAGACAGCCTGCGTTTGATTCGAGGCCAATGGTGTCAAGAACAGTCATAGCTTCGCATGCGAGGAAGCAGAAGAACTTCAAGAAACAGGATGGATTGAAGCCATTAAGAGATAGATACCACGACTTTTGCTGCTGCTCTGATGCTTTGCTTCAGCAGTCGTCCGAACTCTATGGACTTCGTAACCGTCACTGCTGTGTGATGCTACTACATTCCTGCTGAAAAGTTTATAATTAAGCCCCTTTTCTGGACAAATACATGTAAAGATAATACTTACATAGGTATATAATTTGCGTATGTATTAAATATATGTATGTTCAACGCTTGGTACATGTACAAGAACCTAACTAATGCAATAATCCAGAGCCTTCACTCCTCAACTCCAAGAACTTCTTCCCAAGTCGTCCTCAGATCCTCCAGCTGTTTCCAGCATTTACCACCCATGACCTCGAAGTCTTCCCTAGACTCCTTCGTCGCATCAATAGCATTCCGCCTCCTACCTATCCTCTTCTCGCCTGAATCATCAACATTACCATGCCATCCCCAACCCTCCACTTCCGTCTGCATGACTCGTTCCTCGCCGCTAGTATTCGTTGCAGAACCCCATTTCGCCTTCTTGTTCCCGTGGTCTTCCATGTCTTCTAGAATCTCATTATCTGTTAAGGCAAGCCAAGTAGGTGCAACAGCGGCCTTATAAGGATCAATTGGATGCCAAGGACTTCCGATCCAGCGAACGAACAGAAATACGAGCTTGTAGATAGCGACTAGGATAGCAGGAAGTGGCAATATTTCGGATGCAAATATTCCTGGGTGCGTCAGATATATTTTTGGCTTCACCACAGGCAAGTCTTCCGCATCATCTTGTGATATTTTCGCGGCCTTGCGTCCAGTAACAGTCTTAGATGGGTCAAAATATGAAGCGACTGCTCGTTTTGTGGACGGTAAATCAGCAGTCAAAGAAATGTAGTCCATCAAACGTTTTGTATCCTCATATGGATGGAGAGATTTCAGTCCCTGAATATCATTGATGGAAAAGTGGTCCGCAATGGCTTCGACACTGGACATCCAGATGATCTTCCCACTACTTTCTGAGGTAGGGGAGGATGGACGAGAAAGGAGAGGCATAAGTTCGTGCACAAGAACATAGTGGCCGAAAACATTGGCGCAGAAGACTTCTCCCAGTGGTGGCTCGGTCGATTCGACTTTCTCTGACAACAGCGGTTGCCTCGCTTCTTCTCCGGAACTTGAAGCTTTGAACTTCGACTGTGATCGAACGACAGCTCCTACATTCGCTAGTTTGTATGTCGGCCAGGTTGTGGCTTCAACCGGATTGAACAGTACTTCTCGGACAGCCTCATACCAAGAAAGACCAGTCCATCCGCCAATTCCAGCACTAAGAATGATCACATCTAATCTTGGCAGTCGAATACCACTCAATCCCCATCCCCAAGCCCGCAAAAGACCAGTCGATCCAGGTTTCTGGCTCAATGCCCATCGATCCTGCTGTACACCTTCAGAGTAGCTCTGTGTCCCGGGTGAGCCGTGTGGGAGCTTGGCTCCATCCATTGTTGTCGCATCTGGACTTCCCACTGTGCCATTAACCAATTGATCTGCTAATCGGTATACACTCTTCAAGTCACACAAGTCCACCTCCACTCCTAGGAAGTGCACTCTCTGAACCGCGGTTTCCCATCTGTATTCTCGGCCTTCTGCCTTGGCTTTCGCGCGTAATTTCTTCGCATGCGCCGACGATTCTGCTGCTATACGAAGATGGCCTCTCAATCGTGAAATTGTAAATCGAGTTTTTAGGGGACTTCGTGTGCACAGTATGAGAACGAGATGCTTGTTCGCAGGCGTTGATGGACCTGTGATGAATTCATCGATCATGCGCGCCGCAATTGAATATCCTAGACCACTTCACACTGTTAGCAGCTACTTCGCGAATTGACACAAGAACAAGAATTTGCAAGTGCTTTTCCCAAAACGAGGCCCAAGGGAAGGGCGCAAGGAGAAGTTGATTGAAAGCGTTTTGACTCCTACCTGTTTGCACCTGTGATCATAGCAAACAGCTGGCTATCACTTGTCTCCCATGGCGGTAAACCCATTCCGAATTGATTTATGTAGGTCGAGGCGACCTCCGATTTGTCGAGTTGTTGGTTCAGTTACTGCTGCAACTCTGGGCTCCTTGGGGCAGATGTGAAAGTCGGCTTCTCTTCGGCTCCGCAAAATGGTTTACTCCCATGTTCGGGTATTCGTTTGGGATCGGCCCGCCATGAACCCGTAGTCGAACGACATCGAACCTACATGATCAAGTTGTCTAATTGCATAGGGAATTGGAAATAGAAAGTAGTCTTAGAATCGAGTAGATGCGGAATCTCCAGCTATTTCCCTCTCAAAAAACATTACCAGTTGTAACATTTCGAGCCCTGCGAGAAAACTAGGTACTTTTCTTTCTTGTTATTCTCGAAAATTGCGAGCCGCGCAACGTCTTACGCTCTCATATCTGTTCTCTGTTTCTTCATAATTACCTGGACTGCCGATTTATCCTTGGAACTCGTGCCCTTGTACCAATTATGTCAGTAACACGACGAGTTTATTAAACACTCGAGTATCTTCGAAACTCTGCGCACATGATTTACTCAACAAAAACTGACACTTCAACACAACCAACGAAACACAAGCCCCGGGACGCCCAACTCTTAATCATACCTCAGACAACCATCAGTCACATACACATGCCGTGTCAGAAGACATTCTCGTGTCGATCATTGATGTCTTTGGATTTCCAGAGGCTCTTTCTAGCTAAGCGAGTTCAGCTTCTGCAGCCACCAAAAACGAGAGACATAACTCTCAACATTAAGCTTTGACAATTGGACGCCTTATTTGGAATTGACCAATGAGCTTTGTATACATTGTATGTGGCTGATAGGTCTATGTAACCCTTCTTATCAAAGTGGTTTATTGAAAGTGATTTCAGAGACATATATAATTCAAGATGGATGCCTATCGTGTGCTTGAAACGATTGAGATTTTGAAAATTCTTGTTTCTAGTATTCTGCCTCACAGAAACTCTGGTCTACGAAGTATCCACGATGTTCAATTCCCATCTTTCAGTCTTTCTCCTCATCCTCTTGACAACCCAATACATCCACGCACAAGGAACAACCATCAACGTCTCACCCCTCCTATCCTGCAGCCTCACAACCTTCAGCTGTCCAGGCACAAGCGGCTGTTGCACCGTGGCAGGCTGCTGCGGCAACGGGTGTTGCGAAAATGGATATGTCTGTATCAACGAAGGAACCTCAACAGAAGCATGTTGTCCCTCCTTCGACCCCACAAAATGTGGCACCTTACCCATCGCACCCATTGTAAGCTCTCCCTCCTCCGTCTTCCAAATCCATCTAACACATACGTAGCCATCAAGTCCACCCAGCACCAGCCCAAACACATGCACACAAATCCACAACTGCCCGCGAGATCCAGTACGAGGTCTAGCATGGACCTGTCTCCTAGGAAAAACATGCGGCTTCTCATATCCCGACTGTAATCCGTGCCCATACATCGCCGGTTCTGGATCATCAGTGAGCAGTTCCTTTGAGAGCAGTCCGACGTCTAGCAGCGACGAAGATGATACATCTTCAGAAGAAAGTTCCAGCCCCACGAGCTCTGCGGATAGTACGTCTAGCTCAAGCGGCGCTCAAACAACAACGTCAAGATCTAGTAGTCCGGCGGGCAGTAGCCCGACTCCAAATAATAGCTCACCGACGTCTTTTGGGTATCGAGTTAAAGCCATTGGATCTGGGTGGTATTTGATGACCATTATTGTTTCCGGGGTCGTGCTGCGTATGACTGGATGAGTTGAGTCTTTTTATCTGAAAAATATACAGAGAGTATCCCCGTACTGTAGGATCACTATATGAGTTCTCTAGCATATGGTGTTTCTGTGCGAATATCTGCCGGACGATTAGCGCCGACGATACCTTGAAGTTTCACCACCAATGATGCAAGGACCATGGGCTACGTAGTGTCGCGTATCTGACCCACCCATTTGACCCGTCGTTGTCTTATGGACGATCTAATGAGCATATTAAATCGATGGGTGCGAGCCGATGAGGCTCGGAATGCAGACGAGAAATTCGTCGAGAATTGTGATTGCTGAAAGACCTCAATTTGTATTCAGAAATTACAAGCCAAGCCACCAAGACACTTCGGGGAACTGGATCATTCTCTTTCCCAGATCAACACATCCAATTAGCATTCCATGAACTCCACGCTTAGACTTGAAAAACACGCGTTGGTATATAAAAGTGACCCCCTCCTATGTCAGGACCTGTCCCCACAAGAATCTTATACGTTTTTCCTCTCATCATCTTCACTATCACTAGCCATATCCTCACCCCGAGCTCCCTCACTCTTTCGCCTTCGAATCTGGCCACGTTCCCTCATGGCTCCTCTGATCTTTTGACTAACTTCGTCAAAGCTTCCTTTGGTATCAAGCGTACTGAATGCTGACAAAGGAAGTGCAGCTGAGCCAAGAGCTCCTCCACCACTACTGCTACGACTTCGGCTTCTAGATGATGGGCGTGTAGCGAAAAGGCCAATATTGGCGAGATTTCCAAATGATTCATTTCGCGGCAGGTGTCCACTACTAGTGGATCCGCCACCGATAGACGCATCAGTAAATCTTCCTGGCTGAGGTGGTGATGATGACCCTGACACACCAGACTGATTGCTGTCTCGTCGGCGAAATTTGGCACTTGTAGGCGAAGGACTTCCCGTGCCTGGACGAAATGGATCCGCAATTATTCTTGAAGCATCAAAATCAGGGAACATCTGTGGACCTAGCGTATTGATAACCTCTGTGACCTGTTCGCTGAGTTCAGCTCGGCGGGCGCGCAACTTGTAGATGATGTTGCTCGAGGTTGGATTGAGTGACAGAACAAGAGGACGCAGGGATTTGAGTATATCCATTCCCACCTCTCCGAATCGAAGTGCTGCGTAAGTGATAGCGGGGAAAAAGATGTATCCAAAGATTACCACACTCCAAAGTGAAACACTCTCAGGCACATACCCTTGTACACGGTTCCGCCAAGTCCAGTAAGTAAGCAGCATTGTGTAGGTGTTGTACAATATTGGCGCGAATGCAAGAGCGACCAATAATTTCCAAGTTGCCATAACATCGCGACCCTGAAGCTTGACTGTTGAAGCAGCCAGGGCCTCCCTAGATTTCTTGATGCTTATCACCTTCGAGGCAACAAATACCGGGCTGAAGAGGACAAGACCGGGAATGACGCCAATTGAGAGTACTGATATCTTTCCCAAGCGATAGAACAACAGTATGAAAGCCTTCAATACAGAGACTTTAGCGTATTCTACCTGGTGATCGCTGATGTTGACGTATCTTAGTTGCTTATTGTAGTTTATGACTGACTTTTTCAAGGACACAATTCTTGGATCATCTTTGTAATGGGTGTAGCCTTTCACAAGTCGTCTGTTAAGCTCAACAACCATTGGTAGTGGTAGCTTCTTTCCGGTGGGGTTGTAAAGACGTCTGACAGCTTGAATAAGCATGAGGGTATCGTAGTCAGGACTGGTCACTGTCACCGCGACGAGAGCTTGGTACACAGTATCCAACAATTGGCTAACGGCTTCTCGTCGCTCCCCATTTTTGTATAGCTCGACTAGTTCTTTTGGGACTTCCACTGGGTTTCCGAACTCGACGACTGCGCGAGAGCGGAACTTGTGGGCATGGAAATAGTTCATACCACAAGGCACAATTTTGAGACCACTGTCCGGATTTGCGGCTAATGCTCCAAGAGCCATAATCGCAACGCCCGCCTTGAGGGGTAATAATTCGGTCCTGTCATGACTACCTCCTTCAGGAAAGATACCCACAGCTCCACCTGCGCTAAGGCGATCAAAAACAGCATCGTAAACTTCAGTCTGATCGACTTTTGGTGCAGTCTTATACTTAATGCCTTCAAAGCCGGGTATTGGCCCTTGAACAGTCTCGTCTTTGAAATTACCCTTTTCATCGACGTCTTCTCTACCGGTGAGCTGTTTCATGGCTGTTGCACCCTTGAATGGCTTTTTCAACCTAATTTCTTCTGCGCTGATAACTTCCGCAACCTCAGCATTTGCAGCTGTGCCGTTCACGCTTGGCAAGACTAGTAGCCCACCAATTTGAACCTCTTTGCTATTAAATTTGCTGCCGATCCCGCGCACAAGCAGAGGATTTCCAACAGGATCTGGAAGATATATTGTTCCCGAACCAGGCTTAACCATGTCAAGTGCTCGTCCAACAGGTACGGCGCCTACTTTGCGCGCAAACCATCCTATCAGCCATCTGTTCATAGATTTCGCAGCAATCAGAAAGGCTGCGCGTCGATGGCATTCTGTTCGCAGAGTTCGCATAAGAATTAGAGGATCAACGAACTAGATTTCTCAAGTCAGCAACATTCAGTCCATATCATGAGTGAAAACTTGCCTGGTTCGCATGAGGGGCTGCGACAAAAATTACTGGGCCCTGTCGCGGAACCTTCCATGATCCACGAGGATGAACTTCTCGAAAGAAAAGATCAACGAGGATAGAAAATGTCCATAGGAAAACATCATATATCCAATTTGTCATAGGGTAACGTTCTTTATGCGGAGCCTTCTGAGGCATGTGCTCGTGCACCTGGCCGTCGCCTGCCATTGTGACACTTTCGAAATATATTGACGTCGGATGTTAGGTGTTCAGGACTCGAGATTTCGTCTTATCGGGAGAGCGGATGCGGTAATGATACTTCGGAAATCGTAGGGGATATTCGCTTCGAAATCTAGGCTTGTGTCAACCTGCAGCTCAACGGTTTCCAAGCAACCTGCTGGCGTTCCTTGTCTGAAGGTTTGGAGGGATCTGGTTGGTGTGAGATTGACGGGTTGACATATCCACAACTGCAAATACTTCGCACCTCGTATCGCAAGTCGGGCTGGATGTCTTCGCCACTGAGTAAGAGATATGTTGAGCGTGTGCAGTTTCTTGGAGGGGTGGGTTGCAGCTTCCAAGGTCTGGTGCAACGGGCCCGCTCGTCTATTTGCCGCGCTAGGCGCATGTATCGCTCCACTGGAGACATCACTCCTTTCTTCACTTCGACGTTGATATCGTTATATGGACAAGAACAACTCATAAAACAATCCTAAACAAGTTCGAACTTGCAAAGTTCCATCTTACATTATCCAGGGATAATCTTCCTTAATAATTTACGGTATATTAATGTAATCAAAGCTACCCCAGTATACTTGCTGTAGACAAATACTAAAAAACAACATGTAATTTACGTCCATCATTTAGATACAATTGTTGACATGCGTGTTGGTACTATAATGGCCAGTCCTCACATTGGTTGTCCGCAAGTAAAACTAACAAAAAAGAAAAACTTTCTCTACCATACAATGGCAGATGAAAAGAATGGGAAAATTGGATAAACAATGCTGCATGTGATCTTGATTAATGTAGGAAATTGGAAAAAAACACCAAAAAAAATCAGGAGGTGATGTCTAGTAACATCAACCTTTTAATAACTGGAGAGTTAATCAGCTTTCACAACCCCTCACACTCCGCCCCCAGAGGCAAATGCCCGCATTGCAGACGGGGCTTTTGTCAAACGCGGAACAACGAGATTAACCACAATCGTTTCGAGAGAGCTCTTATTGGCGCAACTAGGCTTGCAACGGCCTGGTAATCATTGGGAGTGCTTGCAAGCGAGGCTGCTTGACTGATTGGTTAACAAATTTATGCTCAAAGGTGTTTATATTTGACAGAAACGTATGCGACGCCGAAGTTTCGCCTCTCTTTGTTTGTTCGGAGTAGTATTCACTGGAATGCTCAAATTTGGAGCTAGTGGATTCACGCCAGGCTTCGTGACATCCATTAGCCCAAGTGCCATGTCATCTTTCTTGGTTCAAGTTTTCAAAATATCATCTATACTGGAAAGCAATGTTTCATGCATATTCGGTTTCTTACATGTTTTCCCTAATTCATACCCATTCATGTTTTCAAGCGCAATTTCGAACCAAGCATTTAGAGCTGATGTTTCGCCTACATACAACTACTCTCACCGAGCTGGTATCTACAAGATTGGTTGTTCAGCATTGAATAATTGCTCACTCGTTTAGAGAGGTTGTATTGGATGGCATCATCCGTTTTCTTCTTCGCTATTTGAACAATCACTCTAGAATAACGGACCTGTTACGAGCCTATCCATGTGAGAAATTATATAGAATGTATTGAGCCGTTAAGTTTCACTGATCTGATATCTTTACTATTGGTTTGTCAATACTATATAATTGCCCACTCCTTAACAGAAATTGCATCGAATGGCATCGTGCGTTTCCTTCTTCACTATTTGAATCACCCACTCTAGAAGAATAGGACCTTATAATGAGCCTACCTTTGTGAGAAATTATATATAATGGTTTGAGCCGCTAGCTGTCACTAAGCTAATATCTTTACCACTGGTTTGTCAATACTATAGGATTGCTCGCTCCTTTACAGAGATCGTTTCGAATGGCACCATGTGTTTTCTTCTTCACCATTTGATTCAGTCACATATGAATAATTATAACTTATAATTAGTCTACACGGCAAACTTTGTATGACGGTTCAATTGTGTCAAAACTTGAAGTCAACAAAACCTGCATACATTTCTTCATTTTGAAAACTTTCAATCTTAGGCAAGAATGCCAAGTATTCACCTTCTGACTCCATCATGTATTCACTCTATCAATCCATCAAACATTCACCACCACGTCAATTCAATTGGACTAGCCTTCTTGCAAGCGGCATCTCCCACTGCCGGCGAGCTATAAATTCTTTCTCAATTCTCAAATCCTCTTTCTTTCACCTCCACACCACAACCCCTCGACCACCACCACCACCACTTGCCGTCCTCGCCCTTCAAAATGCCGCGGTGGTCCAGTTTGGTTGTCCGAGGGGGCCCCCCACTAACCTTCGAGAGATGCTACCCTAAAGTACATGCAGGTGACGAGGCCCTAATGTCAAAAGAAGAGAGATACGTGGTCATCGCCATGCGGGCGTATGGCCATGTAATTGGTTACAACGAGGCGTTTGCCCGCGCAAAAAGCCTCTGGGAGAGTGGCGATGACCGGCCCAAGTGCCTTGCCTTCTTCGAGCCAGAGTACAATGCCGACTACAGCGACCGGCCGCGCCGATTCGATCCCAACGACCCAGAATCTATCGAACGCGCCGAGCAGTTCCGGCATCACTCAGACGAATTCGTCGCCGTCTACGGAATCAAGGAGTTCTACACCGACATCTCGATCTGGATGACGACCCCCTTTGATGAGTCTCTCGTGCCCAACTTTAACATTCCATTTCATGTCTTGGTCGACGATGCCACGTTCACCTTCCTCAAGGTATGCTAGCGAAGCCATCACATGGCCGACCAAAAGAATGTTCGCGGTCTCAACCTGCTGGAGCTGGAGTCTGCATGGGCGAGAATGGTCTTCGAGAAATTCGAAGCCATCCCATTGAGTACAATCTAATCACGGATCGACCCGTCCAACAAAAATCTCCAAACCGAAAACCATGTTCGGGAAAGTAACAAGCAGCAGCTGATCAATCTGCTGCAGTATGTAAGCATATCCCTATCCATTTCCGCGCATCACCTCATCATTAGACCACCATACTCACTCATCCCCAGCGTTTCAAACCAAAATTGGAGCTCCGCCAATACTGGCTCTCTGCAGCCGAAAAGTACGGCTTCTCTGCCGAAGAAATTAAAGTAAGTTCCCCCTTCCCCAATCATCTAAAACCACCGCACTAACCAGTGCGAAAACAGACCTACGGCCCCGGCAAACGACTCGCGACGTCCGGTCCCGCTGCCCAATTCGTCGGCGACGACATCGACACCGAGCTTGCCAGGTGCCATGACCGTATGGAGCGACAACAGGCGTGGGCGGCGCGGAATATGGATGATGATGGACCTGTCACGCAGGAGGAACAGGATGAGTATAACGCTTGGTATGGGAAGGGGGCTGATGATGACGATGATGTCGGTGGCAATGAGTTGCGAAATTGGAAAATGGGTGCAAATGAAGAGGATGGTGATGTTGAAATGGCAGATTAGACGTAGCTGTACTGTGCTATGGATAGTATGTATGAGTAAGTCCTAAGCGAGGATGTAAATGTCGGAGTATTGGGTGTTGGATATACCCCCTGATTGGTTTCAAAGGCGCAAACAGAGTTCAGATTTAATAAACAATTCAAAAAGTAATAATTTCAATTTCATATCCTACCACTACTATTCAACCTCTCAATCCTAACGCTCAAACTAAACAATCCACAAATCCAAACACCCCAAGAAAGAAACAATACCAAACAACCCAATCCAATCAAACAATCCATAAACACCAACCCCAAAAACAGGCACGCAAGCATGTATAACAATCTTCATCCAACCCCTCTCAATCTAAACATCCCACCCAAGCCCCTTAGCAAGCGGACTCCCCACCTTGGGCGCCCACTGCAGACTCTTCCGTCTCGCAGCCATCAGTCGCATCATGACACTCTCATCCTTCTTCTGGCTCAAAAAGCCTTTACCCTCTTCAATTCCGCCCTCTTGGGCATCCTCGAAGAATCTGCCTTTCGCGGGTGGAGCAGTTTGTTGCACCAGTTCTTGCGTGTGCAAGAAATAGGGGGTTTGTCCGGTAGGTGTGTCTTCCCCATACAAACCGTTTTCCGTGTACAAGGAAGTGGTGGGTTCATAGGCTGGGGTGTTGGGGACGGGGGATAGCATTAGGGTTTGATTGGCGAGTTCATCATCGTTAGGTGATGAGGTTGAGGGAGAGCGGACCCATTGGATCGATTCGCGGCGCTTGGACTTGGATGTGTATGGGGTTTCCAAGTTTAGGAACTCTTTGGTGGGTGACATGTTGGATTTGCGTGGAGTGGTAGATGATGACACAAGAGTGCCGTTGAGGTTGGCTAAAGCCTTTGGCTCCATACTCTTGCGTCGACGATGACCACCACGGGGAACGTTAGATGTATCAACTGCGTACGGAGCCTCATCAAGCCACTTATTTTCTCGCTCACAACTATTGCATGTTAGATCGGATTGGTAATTGCCAAAGGTAGGGAAACTTACTCAAGAACCCATCCAACGCCAACACATGAAACAACACCACCAGTCTCTCTGACTTTCTCAAGAGTTCGCTTTCCACCATCTTTGAAAACTACATGTGTGATTCCAATTTTGGCTCCATCCTCAGCACTCCCATTCCAGTTCCATGACTTGACGCAGCGAGCACCCATTTGTACCAGAAGTTCATTGAAAAGCACACTAGCATCAGCTCCTTCAGTAGTGTGAACATCGACATATACAACTGCACCCTTAAGCAAAGCAGTGTTAACATCCCGACGAGGAGTACGAGGGGGTGTGCCAAGATTTGACCATAAAGCGGCATCTTCCTTAGTAGGTGTGAAGCAGGCGTCTTGCATAGAAACATCCTCGGACTGCTTTGCTCGACGTGGAGTACTCTCTGTCTGTGAGTAAGAGATCACTGTGCTGCTACGTTTAAGATTTCCCGATGGTCTTTGGACGGGTAAGCGCGAGATAGTCGCGCTACGCTTCTTTGGTGAAGGACGCATTGGGGTGTCATCTGCTGCTGGCTTGAGGGGAACTTTAGAAACGGTATGGCATACTCTCTCGGTAAGGATACGTTTTGGTGTTGTGAATGAAGGCATTGAAGTACTTTGTGGCAATGAGAGTGCAAGAAGTGTCGGATCGATTGGCATACTGTTCTCATCACCATATTCCTGACTGGCTTCAGAAGGGGCGGACTCATCGGCTTCATGAGCTGGCGCATGTTCCTCGTGGGCAACTGCAATTGCCTCAATCTCATCTGGCTCCAAGAGCGACAACTCATCAGCTTCATTTGCAAGATCGAGATCCTCCTCATCTAGTTCAACAGGTGTGAAGTTTTCCTCCAAGATGTCCATCTCCGTGATTTCTGGCTCAGCTACGACGTCCGGTTCCTCTCGGACAGACATTTCATCATCGAAAAATGTGCTCTTCACAGGTGAAGCCTCGGCCGAAATTTGGATTGCGGCATACACAGATGATCTTCTGTCTCCAACCGGCGAAGGCTCTTCGCTGGAGGTATCTGATTTGACAGGACTTGCAGCCATCCAATCACTCAGCTGTCTTGCCAGTGGTGTGAAACCCAAATTTTCGGAAGCTTTATCCTCGGACAGAACGATGGATTTTGATGTTCTAGGAGTCTTTGCAATAGCCGTGAAAGGAGTTGGAGTAGCTGGACATGAGTCCAACTCATGTGAAGAGCTTCTAAAGCCAGCAAATGGGCCACCAGTATATCTGAAAGATTCCGAGGCTAGCTCATCTTCAGAATCGGAATCTGCAAATGGACTATCGTTCCCTTCTGGAAGATTGAAGGTACCTGTGCTGTATCTTGAGGGTGTGCCTGGCGGAGTATTACCATTGGCGGCGAAATCTTCCCCAATAACAACTTCCTCCTCGACGAGTTCCACTTCATCAATAGCCATGGGCTCTGGAGCGGAAGCAAGTTCTGTCTCGTCAACTGTGCTTTCTGCGACATTCTCGTCAGGGATGATGGAAGAAGGATCTGCTTCACGTGGAACGATCGAAGACAATCGACCAGAAAATTTCATGCTCTGTTCAGCAGCTTCGGACATCAAAATATCCTCCTCTTCCGGTAGTGGATCGCTGACTTGGACTGCCTCAATAACAGGTACGGCGGGGGTGGTGTTGACAGATCGCATCAGGCTTCTGTTCAAGGTTCTGGGAGTCGCGATTTTCGTCATCTTCAGTGTGCTGACTTTGGGAGTGGCAGTAACTGAAATCTTGGTGGTGTGGGATCTACTTGGGGAACCATTTTCAGCTACTTTGGTGGGTGACTGTGGCTTTCGTGCTGGAGATTGTAGTAACGAAGTTTTGAAAGCTGATGGCGTTGCTGGTGCTTGTGGAAGTGATAGCTTAAAGGGGGAACCTCGAATGGCAGAGGCGCCAAGTGTATTTCCCAGATTGGACTTTTGAGGTGATGCGCCAAACAAAGATTCTTTAGCTTTGAATGGTGACTGAGGTGGTCGACGTGCTGGACTGCCGATAACAGATGCGCCGAGTTCTTGTGTGGTCACTCTGTGAACAGATATCGAATTGGTGAAATCGAGCTTCTTTGCTGTGTTGAAAATGCTTCCTGGTGGTTTAACAGGGCTCTTCATGAGAGGCTTCATTGGAGTCTTTTCGTTCGTGGCGAGTTCATCTTCGGAAAGTGGCTCCCTTGAAGTAGAAACTTGCGTTGCTTTCTTCGGGCTCAGTGGCGATGGCTTTTGTGTCTTCTCCTCTACAGTAGACTTTGCACGGCCTCTAGTTGCGCGAGCTGTGACTGTAGCAGCAGGTTTTCGAACGGGTTTTGCTCGAAGGCCTGTACCGACATCAGTCGCCTTTGCCTTACCTTTGGCATTTGGTGGTGCTGGCACGATGTTCTCTTTGTCGGGCTCTTCAAATTTGACCGTTTTCTTTGGGATTGGAGGTTTTGTAACAGTGGTTGCTCGGGCACGAGTTGCACGTTTTGGAGGCTCTTCAGGCGCTGATGATTCTGTAGCCACTTCAATCTTCTTTGGCCGACCTCTTAATGACCTTGTATGCTCTGCAACCGGTGCCTCTACGATTGTCTTCTTTGGTCGTCCTCTTGTAGTTTGTGGCGCAACCGGTGCTGGAGCTTCCGCTGGTACAACTTTCTTGGCTCTCCCTCGAGTTGCGCGTACTGGTTCTGGTTCGATTATTGGCTTCATGTTGAGTTCGTCCTCATCTGGTTCTTGTTGCTGTTCTTCTTGCGCTTCATCCGCTCGGGTCTTGCGTTTAGTCGTAGAGGCAGCCCGAGTTAGCTTTGCTTTGGATGCGGCAGTCGCGATCTTGGTCGTTTTGACGCCAGCATCATCTGTCTTTGCTGCCGCCCGGGCACGTGTAACACGCTTTGGTGGCGATTGAGTATTCATCTTGAAGTAATGGTGTTAGTAAAATCGATGATTGATGAAAGTAAAATTACATTGACGCGATGTTGAAGTAGTAGTGATAGCATTTGCTATGTTTATCAGAAGGCCTTGTTTATCTTGGAAGCAAGCTAGCGGTTGCTATGCCAGCGTGTTAGCGACGAAAAGCGGGTCGACCTTCCGAACCGCCACGTCACGTGACTGTGCTCTATATGTCGAGACTCATCACCAAGCATTTCGACAAAGAATACCTCAATGTCAACTGAACTACAAATCCGACCATTTGCCCAAATACACTCCTTGCATTACTTAAGTATCAGCTGATCGAATAACGGTTGCTCAAAATTTCGACCTGTCGTTGAAGGTGTTTCACCGCCATGCGAGAAGTACATGACACGTTAGACCCTTAGCCTTTGTATGTCATGGAGGCCACAACATGATCTGATCAATTTTGATAGATACATATTACGCCACGCCTCATGTATATCCCTAGAGAGAACGACTTCAACTGGAGAGAATTCAGGAGGAAAGCTAACATCTCTTATCGCAGCGACCTTCTGAGCAGGAAAGCCGTAAGCAAGATGCCAAATTTCCATCCCACTTCGTAGCTTGTCCGAATCCCTCGGAAATATTCTCTCGTCAGGCTTCAAGTGAGGGATAGGGAACTTTCGCCGTGCCAATTGGTATTGCCGTCAAGACCCTTGCCACGCAGCTCGCAATATCGCGGGGAGGCGTTTTGATGCTCGTTCCTTTTTCCTCCCTCGTTCATATAGCCTTACATATGCAAGTAACCCGTTGCCTCCTATGAAAACCCAAATCGCAGCAGTTGGGCAAACGCAATGCAGCTTCAATTTGGCCGCCTTACCGCCGTTACAACAACGAGATGAGAAGCTGCTGGAACTGAGTGAGGATTGGCTAAGCGAGTCACCCCTCCATGAGTGACAACTGACCCCGCGATGGGAAATGGCACTTGCGATCTGATATCGCACTGCTCCCGGCATGATAAGCAGGTGCAAAGATTCAGTGCGACACCGTACCAAACCCTACGACCCGGTATCGCCGTGGATGGCAAAGGATTTGATGATCATGTTGTCCAGCTCGGCAGGACCAGACGAACTTGCATCGCGCACTCTGGCGAGGTCATATGTCGGCATGCGCTGTTTTGCAGGATCAGATTGAATGTGTCCAATGAGATCTGGAAGTGAAAATCACCTTGCTGCAAGAGGCCATCAGCGAGGCATCAGCAATGAGGGATTGCATGAATATTGGCAAGATGGCTTGCATGTTGGTTAGACTAGATGGAGATCATCCAAATAGTTGCACTATTGCGATTGTGAGTCGTGGTAGTGGATACGTAGAGACTTGAGGTCATGATATTACACTTTCCAGTAATACCTATATCCTCTGTGTTGAAACCGAATAATAGAAAATGGAGCAATGATAGCACTAGTAGTCAGGAACCTCTGCGGGTAGGAAAATTCTCCGATCAATGAAACGAAGAGGTCTGGACGATGAGGGAGAGGAGAGGGTCCAGATTTCATTCGGGAATCCGACTAATGACTCGGTCGCCCGGGAGTTCAATGATCCGTTTGTAGCCAGTGAGGGAGTTTCCTCATACTGCCACTGACTTGGATATCGATGTCTGCAGCAACTCCCCAGATTGAGCATTGATGATTTGAGAGTGGGATGAGAAAGCTTGCAGCATGTAGGAAGTAAGGTTGTTGTGAAGGCGGGATCAATTGAGTAGTCGGTAGCTCGGAATCGCGGGGTTTCCCTCTGGCGTCAGATCCTTCTATCTCTGTACGTGAGCATGTCGTTGCAGGTTGGCCGTTGGTGAGTTGTCAATCTGTACAGTCCAGTCGTTTCTCTGTCTTTCTGTCGTTCCCGATACAACAAGTAACCTGGCACATATCACGAAACCTGATGGACCATATGAGGGGCAGCGAGCTGTTGACGATAGGTCATGCCCCTCCGGATGGTGATCATAAATGCGAGCCATTTGGAGAGCAGTGCGCGCAAACAGAGCTCGATATTGTGGGTGGGATCTCTTATAAGTCCAGGGATGGTCCATGGAGGGGTGCTTGGAAGTTAATAGATCTGATATAGCTTCTCAGCTTGTCACTGGCAAACGGAAAACGATACTTGTTTCGACGAGGCGGTGGGCAATACGGGGTATGGGACGAGTATTGGCACACGGCAAGTATTGATATGGGCGTAATGGCAAAGACACTCAAAGGATTCTGCCAAATCGCTTAACCGTCAGTGTTTTTATATCGCGGACACATATTTAGCCAATAAAGCCAAAGCCACCGAGACGAGCATTTCTCGACATTTGTTTGTTATTGATTGAACGGCGGGAGTGGTCGATTATTGGTGGACAGTGGTGTTTGAGAGGTTCGGATTGTCCTGTTTCCTCAGTGGTTGAGACGCACTACTCAGGGGAGTCTGCTGGCATTCAGCGCGCGAGTCGAGTCGAAGAGGGTCCTCTGGCCGGTCGAGGCCGTAACGAGCGAGCAGGTCAGAATCCACATTCTGAATCCGGATTTGATGTTATGATATGCCGTATTGCTACGGCGACTGACTACTGCAGTTATACGGAGACTTGAATATAACTACTCCTCATGTGACTTAGAACAGAGTCAAGAAAGTACGATTCGAGATGGAGTCGTTGTGGTAGTCTATCAAGGTCTAGTGCGCCATCTAGTACTGGCGAGCCACTCAGGCAACAAGGCCAAGTTCTCGAAGGGTCCCACACTAGCCCAGAAAGAACGAATCGAGGGTTTCCCGGCAGTACCCGCTGCCACCCCTAAGAGCTTGTGGTGTTATGATTGGCGTAGATTCTCCTCGTGCACTTGACACGGTGGGGCAGCGCTGCAGTGAGGGCTCGCTTTCTCTCGCTAGACAGCAGAATCCCCGCCATGATTGGTCTCCTCCCCGCCGAGGCTGGGATGCTCAGACCAGGCGAGCAAATCTTCCGACCCACCACGACCCAGTCCACCTGCCACTCTCACCGCTATATCGTTGCCCTTCGAGCCCGCTTTCCTCACCTCCCACCTCGCAACGGACCTCTCACCGACATACATCGTGAGGTCGACCTCCGCTGCCCTCGTCCTCAAAGAGCGGTGTCACCATCTCTCTTCTTACAATACTATTGACACTTCCGTCAGAAAACTTCCGCGAAAATGACCTCGAATCTCGACTTCTCCTCAGAGGGTCTGTTGGACCTAAACTTCGACCAACGAGACTCCCGATATCCCTTCACGGAAACGATGGCGTCTCGCGCAACTTGGCCAATGCCTCTAGATATGGCCTCAGGAGCAAGCGAGGAAAGACGCGAAACTTCGCCGGGTCTGAGTACACATCAGCAGCAATTCCCACAAACCAGCCATCACAACTCTCCAACGCTCCTCACAGACTGGCCGATGCAGCAACAGCAACCTCCTCAGCAGCTTCCGCCCTATATCCCAGAGAACTCGCTGGTGGGAACGCAGTTCAATCCGTTCAGTGGGAACTTTCAGACATCGCCGCTCGATTACCATCTCCCAGCCACCCTGCCTTCGACAACCGGAGCGTTTGAAGCCGGACTCCAGATGGAGGCACCATTCAATGGATTACCACAGACGATAGAGCAAGCGGCTATGTGGGCGAACTGGCAGGAGATTGAGAGCGCCATGTATTCGGCAAACGGGACAGAAGGAATGAATATGGGAGGTCGTCAGAGCCTCGGGAGCAACTCGCCTACGGGGACATATCTCGAAGTCCTTTCTCTTCCAAGTTCAAGTAGTGATAATGGATGGACCACTGTAGACACTTTCCACAACATGGAGGCGTATCATCAAGCACATAATGCCGCGATCTTCAACCCGGGCCAGACATTACATCTGAGGACCTCCTCGGATTCATCACAATCCGACGGCACCGGACACACGATAGAATCATTCGGTAGTTTCGAAGACATCGCATCGTATCCACCATTTTCACCATACTCGCCCGGCTCAGATGCATACGTCGATACCACCAACGTGCATCGTAATTGCTATCACGGAGAATCTTCGCATCAGCACAACCACGACATTGTCAGCCCGGCTGCCGCTGTCGCTCCAGTTCCAATCAAGATGTCACCATCCACCCGCACCACCCCATCTTCTTCAACATCATCACCACCAGCACGAAGAAACTCTGCACCACGTAAGAGTCCAACCGCCAAAGCCACCAAACCTGTCATTCGCCGAACGTCAAATGGAAAGAAAGACACCGAGAAGCGTGTCGGTAGACGTCGGGGCCCATTGTTACCCGAGCAGAGGAAGCAAGCCAGTGAAATTAGAAAGCTTAGAGCTTGCTTAAGATGTAAATTTCTCAAGAAGACCTGTGACAAGGGCGAGCCCTGCACTGGTTGCCAACCTTCTCACGCCAGATTATGGCAAGTTCCATGTACACGTATCGATATTAAGGACATCGGTTACTTCATGAAGGATTGGCGGGCCGACTATGAACGTCACGTTGGTAGAGGTGTTTCCGTTTACAACATCAAGGGCTTCGGACCAAAGGAGGAGTTAATTTGGATCACTCACGGATATGGTTTTGCCATTCCAATCATGGCCCGCGAGGTCTACGTTACAGATGACAGCTGTTTCCAGGTCGACTGGGTTGAGACTGGTGATCATGATGAACCATTAGAGTTCGATACACGCACTGAGAGAATGTCAGCTGGTTCAGAAGGCATCTCAACCGAGGCGCTGTCAGAATATCTTGATAAACATCTTGATGGGCCTTTCGAAGAGTTTGTTGATGAATACTTTGAGGGAACACCATTCATCACCGAGATTCTCAAGACCGCTCATCGATACTACATGAAGGAGAAGGTTTCTGTTGTCCGAAAAGCATTGAAACTTGTCCTTGCTTACAACTTGACCCTTCATGTCACCATGGTTGAGCAACGTGGAGATGAGCACCCTATGGAAGGCATCATTGATGACGAGGACTCCAGATTCAACGGAAAGATCATTGCACCTGTCATGATCAACTTTCAGATCAAGTGTGCTCTTGCTGACATGTGGCGAGAGCTACAAAAGGAGATCCTCGAAGAGTTATCGTCTCTCTACTCCAGCGTCTACAGTGGAGACAGACTCAAGAACTGGCCTACCATCTTCATGCTTGCCTCCATCCTCCTCGCCGTCTGGGAAGAGATGCAATTCGATTGCCATTACCGCGTTCCCGACACCGCTGCTGTCAACAAGTTCTGCAATGACATGGAGACTACTCCCGTCGGTGTCATTGTTGGCTTGTTCCATGCCATCTCGCAAAAGCTTCCTTCCTTCACCGAATGGGAAACCCGCCGACATGGTCAACTGCTCAACAACAACGTGGCTGTCTGTGAGGCCATGACCGAAATGAGAGAGCATGTCACCAAGCATGGTAAGTTTAATCAATCACTTTTTCAAACATCCACTAACCATCCAACAGAGGATTATCTCAAGACCCGTCCAGATTCCAAGTTTGACCGAAGAGACTTTGACTCGTTATCCAACAAGTTCCTTTCCAAACTTGTCATTCGGGCCAACTAGTTTTCCTTCTTGCAGATACACTTCTATATACCCATTGTGCATATGTCGACTACACCTATCACGTGGAAGGACCTTACTCACCTGGTCATTTACCCTTGCGAAACTATCAATCACTTTTTTCTTTTGTACAGCTACTACTCAGTGTCCTCAACAGACATGAGAATTTTCGGAAATTGGGACATCAAGCCAACAGCGCGGCTCTTTTGCATTATTTTCCTTCTCCGACACCGTTTCCCTGAAACGCAAAACTCACTTTTACGATTTAAAGGCATAGCGATGTTATCTGATTTTACTTTTCATCCTCTACGCTTTTCACGAAAAATGCCCCTCTTTCACGAAAGCTCTGTTATCACGGCCGACTTTGTTCTCCGAGAACTTTTATTATGATGTTTGCGTCAGCGAAGGGAATCTTCTTCTCTTTATCTGTACGAAATGGAGATCTGAGTAATTGATTGGTGGAAACAAACATATCTTGACCTTTTTTACGAAGATGATGGATTTATGGATTTATGGATTTATGTGTTTGATCTGATCGATGGATGGATTTTATACGTCATCTCTTTTTTTTTTTTACTTTACTTTTACTTCATGATTGAGATGCAAGTTTAATATATCTTATATATATTGCTTTTTATTCCAGAGGAATGAATGCCCATTTCGGAGGGCGTTGGAGGATCCGAATCTGGCATTTCGAGAGGGTCATCGAGAGTGGGGGTAGTTCAGATGAGATGTATATCAGATATACAGGATGATTTAAAAGAGATGGATATAGGATTTGGATGGTAGATTTAAAAAATATATTAAAATTTCAAACATTCATCTTTGCAAAATCTGGATTATGTGACGAACTGATTTTTTGGGCTGCTGATAAACCAGATGTTGCGAGTCTCAGCCATCCCGAATATCGCCCGCCAGCGTAGGGTTTCGAATATGCATTGATACCGCGGAGATTTCATGCGCCTAGGTCTAGAGTTAGGGGATTTGTGGTCGCGTCACGGATAAATCATGAATCTTTCGTTACGAATGAACGAACGAACGATTTCGCGGCCGTTGCGTCATCGGAGATGGGCTGGGCTTATCGCAAGGTGGATGCATCATGCTTGAATGTTGGATGATGAATAATCCGAATGTTACTGTAGTAACTATACTATACCCAGGGAATGAAGTTGAAGAGGTTGGTGAGTGGGCTATAAGATGGGATTGATGAGTTTCATGAATCGATATAATATCGAGAATTGGTTGGATGTTAGTCCAGCGCCTGGTGGCGACCTGAATTGAGGGGAACTGGACTGGTCTGAAGAGGCGGGGTGAATGGTGGCAGGAGGATCCTAGTCGCCGGTGCTCACGATGTCGGTGCCCCGGACTGTGACATGGTGATATCGCGACTTGGAAGTGAAGGCGAATCGTCAAAATGGAAGATTTAATACGAAATAAGTCGACTGCGCACGTGAATTATTAATTCATAAGAAATGAATTTTCATGCTCTAGGCTTTCCAAGTGAATAAAGGCAGATTTGAGTCATACGCCCGTACCTTTGAAAGACCTGGAATCTTCGAACCGCCAATAACTCAGCCTTCTATCAACATTCACGCTAGTCTCGTTTTAGTCAGCCCGCCCCGCTTGCATCCGCGACCGCCTCCCAACTCTACAAATACCTGGCCCTCCCTCAACCAGCCTTTCTCTCTCCCTCCTTCTTAAACAGCACACTCTCAACCCATACACTTGAGACAGCGACCTCTCTCTTCGCACCCTTCAGGACCAACCAACATATACTACACCGATACCTACATATACCCCTCACTACCGCAAACATGCAGATCTTCGTCAAGACTCGTAAGTTGTCACCTTTGATAAGGGTGGCGTTGGCTGCCTGGATGTCCGGATATCGTGCTAACATCATCTAGTCACTGGCAAAACCATCACCCTCGAGGTTGAATCCTCTGATACTATTGACAATGTCAAGTCCAAGATCCAGGACAAGGAGGGAATTCCCCCAGACCAACAGCGATTGATTTTCGCTGGTAAGCAACTTGAGGACGGACGCACCCTTTCGGATTACAACATCCAGAAGGAGTCTACACTTCACTTGGTTCTCCGCCTTCGTGGTGGTATGCAGATCTGTAAGTAAACAATATCGCCGCATCGTCATTCATCTGCTAACATCTTCCTTCAGTCGTCAAGACCCTCACCGGAAAGACCATCACCCTTGAGGTGGAATCGAGCGATACCATCGACAATGTGAAATCGAAGATTCAGGACAAGGAGGGCATTCCACCAGATCAACAGCGTCTTATCTTCGCTGGTAAGCAGTTGGAGGATGGCAGAACCCTTTCAGACTACAACATCCAGAAGGAGTCCACTCTCCACTTGGTCCTTCGTCTTCGTGGTGGTATGCAAATCTTCGTCAAGACTCTTACCGGCAAGACGATCACTTTGGAGGTTGAGTCATCCGATACCATCGACAACGTAAAGTCAAAGATTCAAGATAAGGAAGGTATCCCACCAGATCAGCAACGTCTCATCTTTGCCGGAAAGCAACTTGAGGATGGCCGCACCTTGTCTGACTATAACATTCAAAAGGAGTCCACTCTTCACTTGGTGTTGAGACTTCGTGGTGGTATGCAGATTTTCGTCAAGACCTTGACTGGAAAGACTATTACTCTCGAAGTTGAGTCTTCAGACACCATCGATAACGTCAAGAGCAAGATCCAGGATAAGGAGGGTATCCCACCAGACCAACAGAGATTGATCTTTGCCGGAAAGCAATTGGAAGATGGTCGTACATTATCTGATTACAACATTCAAAAGGAGAGCACTCTTCACTTGGTGTTGAGACTTCGTGGTGGACAGTAAATATGTTCGCATTAATGCCTCTGGGACACATTTGGCGTTTGATTTCTGCATCGGAGTCTGGGAGTTGATACCTGGTACATAGGTGATCATCATAGGTAGCATTGGGATATGCACACCTCTTCTAGCCAAATATAACATATTGAGGCGATCTAAATTTGTTTGATTTATGCATGTGATGTGAGACTGATGTGAACATGAGATTGAATTGTGAAGTTTGCTATGTCTAGATTCTGTAACTTTGTTATTGCTGCTGTTGTGTATCTCATTTGCCACTGCCAGCTTTGGGTCCCATAGATCTGAGTCTCCGGTTCATAAGGCTGAGAACCGTGCACCTGCCTCGTCCCACCTAAAAACTTCTTTGGCCACCCCACCAGACCGTGAAAACGACTTTCCACAAGTGTACACGCCCAGTCGAATCACCTTGCCACGTAGAATGCTCTCGAAATGCTCAACCTGGCCAATCGATGAAACGGTCTACGAGCTGCGGCATGAAGGAGACATGCACCGGTCCAGAGCAAGAGTACCTTGAGAGGGAGAAATCTGCTGCCGAGCGAGAGGGATATCTGCACCAAAAACAGCGAGGATACCTGAAAGGGACGGATGCCAGCGTACTTTTACCATCTGAGGATTGAAGTTTGGCCGAACCCAAGAGGAGATATTGATTTGAGGGAGAGGAAAGGTGGGGAGAAGAGGCAAAGTGCGGAGAGAGGGGTTTTTGGGAGGGAAGGAGTGAGGGAAGGGGATACTGTCTGGGTTCCGGATTGTGAGGCTGATATTTTTGATACGGGGAGTTGGCCGGGGTGTAGATTTGGGGGGAAAGAGAAAGAGGACGTGATTAAGAGGGGGAAGAGGTTTGGTGAGGAAGAGCGTGATAGAGCGTTTGGTGAAGAAACCGGAAGGCAAAAGAGTTTGGCAGCGAAAGGCAGTAGATTCACAAACGCAAATTCAACACCCCGAGAAGACGCTCCATTCAGCGGATACGCCGACCAACACACCACCCTCCGAAATTCGCCCTACGGTACCACATCAAATCACACACCTCCCGTGATAGACTGCGGACCCGTGAGGGTTTCGACGGAAGAAGATACGGGCGTCACACGACCACTACAAATTCCACAAAGTAAAGTTGGGGATCTGGAGGCTGCGAAGAGGGATTGGAGGTTTGAGAGGGTGAGGGTTGTGGCGTTTGATATGGCTGGAGGGAGGGATGTGGGGGGGAAGGGGGGAGGGGACGGGAGAGGGGAGGGGAGAGGAGATGGGAGAGGGGAGGGATTTGATGAGTGGTGGGAGGGGAGAGGGGAGTGATTTGATGAGTGGTGGGAGGGGAGAGAGTAGTGGTGCTGGAGTGGATAATGCGCTGGATCCTGGATTGAATGCTAGGTTGATTGCTTTGCGAAGTGATCAGGGCTCAAGTATTCAGCAGGGTTTGAATGTCGCTCGAGATTCCAACAATCCGCTGGGCTCGCACAGCTCACCCAGCTCCCATAATGGCATCAATGCTGGTCTTACTGCTGCCGGAGGAAATCGAGTCACAAAAGCGAAATACGAAGTTCTCGAAGGCAAAAGTACCGACATTGGATGGGGAATTGTACATTTATATCGAGATGGAGAGGAAACTCCTGGATTACGATCGAAACCTGAGAATCTCCCAATACCAGCTGGAGATACGGCGCCGCCATCTGTTGCGGGACTCAGGATGAAAGATGATGTTGATACAGAGATTGAAGATTGTACAACTCTTTGTATACCTGCTGTTCCTAGTTATCTCACACCTAGTGATTTTCTAGGCTTTGTTGGGGAGAAGACTAGGGAGCAGGTCAGTCATTTTAGAATGGTTATGACGGGACGAATGAATCGATATTTGGTACTTATAAAGTTTAGAGATAATGGGGAGGCTAGACGGTGGAGAGCTGAGTGGGATGGGAAGGTTTTTAATAGTATGGAGGTAAGTCTCTCTCTCCGCTATCTCAGAATCAATACTAATATTCTTCCAGCCAGAAACATGTCATGTCACATTCATCAAATCAATAACCTTCCAAACCCCAAACTCCACCCGCCCAAACACAAGTTACCCAGAACTATCCCACGACCCATTCAAACCTTCAACCTACCCCAAACCCTTTCCCCCACCAACCCCGAATCTAATCGAACTCCCAACCTGCCCCGTCTGCCTCGAACGAATGGACGACACAACCGGCCTTCTAACCATCCTCTGCCAACACGTCTTCCACTGCACCTGTCTCCAAAAATGGAAAGGCTCAGGCTGTCCCGTCTGTCGGCACACCAACCGACTCCTCCCCTCCCCCACTGACCCTCCCTTCGGCACCATCACCCACCTCTGCACCATCTGCGACACGCCCAATGACCTCTGGATCTGTCTCATCTGCGGCAACGTCGGCTGTGGTCGCTACGCCGGCGGCCACGCAAAAGAACACTGGAAAGACTCTGCCCACAACTTCAGTCTCGAGATCGAAACCCAACATGTCTGGGATTACGCGGGGGATTGCTGGGTTCATCGTCTTATTAGGGGGAAGGGCGATGATAAGATTATGGAATTGCCTTCTTCGTCGCGCGTTGAGGGGGAGGGGGAGGGGGATTTGGTGCCGAGGGAGAAGTTGGAGGGGATTGGCATGGAGTATACACATCTTCTTACCTCACAACTCGAGTCTCAGAGGATTTACTACGAATCCCTCCTCTCCCAAGCTGTCTCCAAATCCGCAGCCGCGTCTACCGCTGTTGCTACGGCCTCGGAATACCTCGCGTCCACCCAGGCTCAACTTGATGCTCTGAAAGCAGAACACGAAACCCTGAAATCAGACACGCTCCCGAACCTCGAAAAAGAGCTCGCGCGCGAAAAACGCAAGGCGGAGAAATCGGCCGAGATGGCACGCGCGTTCGGGAAGCAATTAAAGGAGGAGCGGAAAGTGAGTGAGGGACTCATGGAGCGGATTGGGTGGCTGGAGGAGAGGATGGGGGAAATCAAAAGGGAGGTGGGGGTTGTGAGGGGGGAGTTGGAACAGGAGAGGGAGGTTAATAGGGATTTGATGTTTGCTTTGGGGGCGGGCGAGAAGTTGAAGGAGATGGGTGAGGAGGTGGAGGGTGGGAGTGTGATGGTACCTCTTCCGCCGCCGAGTGAGGGGAAGGGTGATGGGAGGAAGGGGGGGAAGGGGAAGGGGAGGAAGTGATTGATGGGGTTTTTGGAGTTGGTTTTGGGTTTGAGTGAAGGTGGTAGATTGGGGGGGGTGGGGGGTTGAGAGGTGTTTTTTGGCGTTTTGTAGAGGCGATTTTGGTGGATGGGTTTTGAAAGCGGCATTTGTAACTAGAACTCCTCCTCCTCTTACTCTTGGAGTTAACATACGTTTTTTTAAATATTCCCTGTTTACGTCGTTTTATGTTTCGTGATATTTGTTAAGGAATAATTTATTTACTTGTGTCCTAGCGTTCTCTATTCTCTGTTTATCCTTCTTAATGTGTTCTAGGAAGGAGAAAGGCGGTAGTATCGTTAGACATCTACGTATAACATCATCATTCAACGTAGTATCGTTAGACATCTACGTATAACATCATCATTCAACGTACCGTCGGAAGCTGTATTTACCTAGGTACCTAACTATCAAATTATCGCTCCTATTGTAAGTAGAAGATATCATTTCGTTTTCTAGTATCGATAAACTACGACAGTATCCGGTTAATCTCGTGATACATTAGTAGTATGTAAGGAATTTGATAAACGCCTAATATATCTCCTATCTCTTCATCTTCACATAACCTCGAAAACACTTTTGCCAAATCAACGAAACAAACACGACATATTCGGATACACCCTCACGATAGACATAATCAACGAATCCTCCCCCGTTAGGTAGCGAGACGAGAATTTACAAAAGAATTCTCGTCGTCTAAGAAAAATATAATGAAATATATAATTATCGACAAAGTACATAGGGGTGAATGAAAACCTTGTAACTTGTCCTATTCTACGGGCATCGCGATGTTAACAAGATGTATTACACCTAACTTTTGTAAAAGTAGAAACAAAAGCTTTGTGTTTTAATAATAGATTGTATTTATACTAGCGTATAAAGTTCTTTACTACGCAGTCTGTTACCACGTAATTACAACTAGCCCACCCTACCCTATCTTAACATCTACCTAAAGAAAATATATACACCCCATCATCTTTCAATGAAGAATAATCAGTATATCTTTCCCCATCCATCGGCCTATCACCAAAAACATATCTCCCTGCTCATACACCCTACCTAATCTTATAATCAACTTTATTAGATATCACTACCGCGTATCTATTCCATCCTACCTAAATCACATCAACCCAAGCCCCTTTATCTCCGACGTGGAATTTGAAAATGGAAGTTGTGGTTTTGATACCATGCGTGGGAAGACGAGCGTGGGATAAGCTTCTAGCCTTCGAATTCTTGATCCGCTCAGATATTCAAAACCCCACATGACATCCCACCCGGACGAAATCTAACACCCCCTTACAATTTCGCGAAAAATAATTACTCTCAACTACCGCTACTCGTCGACCTCTAACCCCTTTCAATCCCTTAACATCCCTAACTAATACACCTCTATTCCCATTCTCATACAGCGCCCATCTATCCAATCCCCCTTAAAACTTCCACCTAGAACACATTCAGAAGCCCGTATAAATCAATGAATCTATACCTAGGTACTCATGTATCTAATATATTCTGTAGTACGAGACAAAGTTCACTTGATCTATCATCTACGAGAGATATGTTGGTAAGAAAGAGAGACTTGTACCTTTTCATTCGTACAACGCGCCATCTATACAAACTCTCCAAACCTTACATGACAGAGCTAGAACCCTACGCACAGCAGATGTTCAAACGTCAAAGACCATACAACTCGATTAACCTCTACTCACTCAACTCACCCACCTCCTGCACATACCATTCTAGTACATCACAGTCAAGCTCCCTCACAAACCACACTTTCACATCACAACACACTATACTATCACATCACAACACACCTATACCTTCACACGTCACTTCACATACCAATCCATAACAAGCCCACTCACAAGCTCCCACATAATATACTTTCACATCACATCACACCACACTACCACACCACATCACACCACACTATCACACCACACCATAAATACATTAAACAATGATTTTCAAATTCTCCTCTTTTCCACAAACTATAAACTACAATCACAAATTTTGTTTTCCATTTCCTTCCCACGTCTTCCCTTAAATCACCCTATCAGCAGAATCTTCTCCCTCTACATCCATTACAACACTAACCCACCTGCCTGCCTACCCACCACCACCACCACCCATCATCCTTCCCCCACCGCAGCAATCAAACAACAACAGCACAGTGCGCACGCAAAAACATATGCATGCATGTACGTTTCTTGAAACTTGAAAGCGAGGCAAAAAAATAAAAATTAGATTTAATAACAAAAGGGAAACAAAATCATGGGAATATCCACCGCCATTATTATAAAACCGAATAGACCATTTCATTTCCTACCGCCCCCATCAATGATAGAAAACCCCCCAATCCCGCTTGCTAACCCCCCCGCTGACATCAAGATTTAGTCCAAACAAAACGCACTGGGTATACGTTCTCGATGTCACACGTTGCTATCGATTAGGAAATTTTTATTTTTTAGACGGCAAGAGTCTCTTGACGACCACGGTTCTCTCCGTTGATGGTGCTGTCCTGGTTGATGGAAGATGCGCCGGCCTCCTCCTCGCTCAAGGCATCGTCATCGTACTCGTCACCACCCTTGTGTGCGCTCGCTGGGATCCAGAGACCAGATTCACGATCGTTGAGAGGTTGATCCTGACCAGATAGATCATGTCCCTCACCTGAACGTTGTGCGCGACGACGTTGAGAAAGGTTTCGGGAGCGGGTAGAGAGCTTGGATGAGACGGCAGCGTTTGCGGTAACCCAGTTGGTAAGAGAGTCCTCACAATCCTGAATGATTGCCTTTGAAGTCTCATATCCATCATATGCAGCACGAGTCTCACCTGGAGTGACTGGGGTATCATCAATAAGCTCGAGCAAGTGCTTTCCGTAACCAGCAATGATAGCAAGCTTCTCGCAGTGCTCACGGAGAGCATCGAATTGGTAGGTATAGGCAGCCTTTAGCTTTTCGCGGGTGATGTTTGACAATTGTGCCTCAGCGACGAGGGACTCGGCCTCAGCACGGACAAGTTCCTGCTCAAGAACGACAATCTTTGGGGAGTTTGGCTCCTTGTATTTGAGTTGGGCGATTTGATCGGTGATCTTTTGCTTGCCTGTACACGTGATTAGCATATGTTCATTGGTAGCGATTCTCCCGCAACTTACGGTCTCTGCTTGGCTGAACGGAAGCTTCGATATTTCGGATGCTCTTGATTGTAACACGGTATTGGTCATAACGATCAACATATTGATCCTCAAGCTCACCAATCTCGTAGAGCAAGACACCAAGTTTGTCCGTAACATCCGAGACGTCATCATCACATGCCTCACCCCAGATGGAGAGTTGTTGCTAGAAAATGTCAATTGAGTTTCGTTTTGCGCCGAAAAAGATAACTTACTGCAACTTCCATGCGCTCACGGCCGACAAGTTCCATGCTTCGCATAACGTTCTTCTCCATCTTTACAAGCTGGGTAAGCTTCTTTGCGAGATCCGGACCGAATTGGCCGGCAGCCTGACGACGGAGAGCATGACCTGGATGGTTGTATTAGCGCATGCATCTAATCAATAGTTTGAATTGACCGGTTGGTGAGGGTCGGGCATGCCAACTTGGATTGATTGCGCATTGAGATAATGTGCAAACAAGCAAGGTCTGAGGGCAATCTCGTGAAGAAATAGCCAGATTGATCAAATAGCCACGACAATCTGGCAATCATTTCGCGATATTGCGCTGCGCTGTTTGCCTCTCATGTGAAGGAGGAGCAATAATCGAATGCGTCATAAAAAAGGGTATGCACTAACCAATTCCGCCCTTTCCAAAAAGTCTTCCGGATTTTGTGCTTGAAGATGGTGGTGGAGGATTTTGGAGCTGCGATGCCTGCGATGATACTGTATCAGTCTCTATTCATCCATAGTATATCCTCCTCGGATTGAGCTTTGTATACTCACGGTAGGAGCCCGCGACTGTCTCATAGAATATGTGCGATGCATGATTGCGATTGATTGAATCTAAAGCTCAATTCTTTGTTGACTCGTGTATGCGATTGTCTCTCGTAGTAACAGACTCTCTTCGATATCTGCAGTTGGTTTCGAGTATAGAGATTATTGTTGTTGTGTGAAGAAAAGAGAAGAAGAAGCTCTCGAGCGGAAAGAGCTGTTGATGATTACACCTCTCCCCCGCGACTGCGCGGTGGGTCCGGTAGCCATGACGATCAGGCGCGATGACGTAGGCTGCAACTCCCAAAGCGGCGTTAGCACACACCAATCCAGAGCGGTCTTCTCCTCCTTCACTCTGCCAACGAGGGACCGCCTTGCACCGAAACAAATCCTGCTCGTCCCTTTTGGGCCACACAGCAACATCAATACTCATTTCCCTGCATTTGATATCCGTGATCTCCTCAAGGATGGGAGGTGTGAGGATGAGGAGAAATCTACGCGATTCCTGGGCAAAATATCTTCTACAGTTTTTGTTTTGTTTGTTTGTTATTAACAAATCCATCGCATCTCAGCGCAAACACCCCGCCGTGTCAGCGCATATATTCCCCCAATCGTCGCACAAAATCTGATTCTCTCCCGCCCAAACAATTGTAATACCACTCTACTACGTCACTTGCCCTCCCGATCTAAAAGCCAAGGAATCCCGAATCGATATAATAAATCCAGGAAATTTATTTTGGTTCAGCTGGTTTAGGGTGTGGCTATACGCACTAATGGACCTCTACCGAGATGATAGTCTAGAATAGTAGGATTAGAGTCACATGCTTCGGTTTCCATCGCAACGTGGCCGTACTTTAGAGGAGTGGTGGTCTAGTACCTGACTAGAGAGCCTGGAATTGTAGTTAGCGGGGTTAGTGTTTGATCTATAGTTATTACACTAGGAGGTCCCGATCTCAGATGGAGAGTGATTTGACAGGTAGTGTACGGAATTCCCGGAAGTTACTTTCAGATTGCGGCTTTACGTAGCTGTGACATGAGAATTCCAAGAGCTACGGAGATACGTTCATATACAGCTTTTCTAATACTCTTCTTAGGCTATTCATGTAAGTAACACTGTAAGGCAAGTCACTCCGTTTCCCCTTATTATCTTCCCAATTGTTAGGCAGCTTGCTCTGTATAGAACTTCCTATTTTGACAAGTTCTGGTAGGTTTCATTGAGAGGTACAACACATTAATATAATTATAAGTTACATAGATACCTTTTCACATCTAAAGATTATCTTAAACTTAAGCACCTACCTTAGACTAAAAACCAACAAATGAATCACACGAAGGAAAGAGAACTCAATCAAGTGTTTAAATATTTCGATTTTTTTTCCATCCTCCATTTACATATTTACTTTTTATCCATCTCCTACCTTCTTCTCCATCTCCCCTTCACTTTTCTCCAACCCACCACTCATCTTTCCCCTATATCCTATATACACAACACCCTCCACCATCCCTATATCCTAAAATTACACACATCTACAACCTCCCCTCCTCCCAAAACCCACCCTTTTTACCCCCCCAACTTTTTTTTTGGCCAACAAAAAACAACCACCCATATATAAGCCCTCATGAATGCATATAAAACCCCTTTCTCCATCAACAACCCCGTCTCTCCACCCAAAAAATTCCCACCATGAATATATCGCTCGCAATTCAGCGGTCGTACAAACAAAAAAAGGGTATCTGAAAAACGAAAAAAAAACTACAAACGAGATTAAGACAACTACTATATTTACACATATGAGGGGGTATCGCTTAAACAAAAAAAAGAAAGATCCTCGGTCAAGGTACTGTGCTCCCTATCACAACCGCTAAACCTGTTGATTCGGCCACCAGATCTGCCATCTCGCGCGCGTACTAGGATTCATCTCGGCGCCCTCAGCAAGCAAGATGTGTTTAACCTTCGTAAGACGATTACTCTTCTCAATCAGACGATGGCGCAGACTAGTATCGCCCGTCACAGCCGAAATCCTGATCTTCTGCACCGTATCATCGAATTTCGCATGCACGGCAGCGAGCACGCTCCAATCATGACCTTTCGGGCCGCGCGAACAGGAATTCACCATGGCTTTGCGACGGGAGGGGACTTCGAGGCTGAGGATGTAGGTGAGTAGTTCGTCGAGGCCGCGCACGGCGATGTTGTGCGTGAGGGTGTTGCCGTCGCGGTCGAGGACGTGAAGGACCTCGCGGAGCGTCTTGTCGTGTTCGGGGATGAGCACGCGGAGGAGGTCGGTGGTTTGAGAGGGTTTCTCGGGGGATTGACGGTGGTCGTCGTTGCAGCGTTCTTGGGTTACGAGGGCGTGAGCGGCGGTCATGCCGGTGTCGTCGGGGCCGTTACGGTCGCGGCCGGCGGTGCAGGCGCAGATCATTTGGGCAAGATAGGAGTTGCTGTGGGCGTCGGTGCGGTTGCAGATTCGACATTCGAAGTAGGCGCCCATGTAGGAGGTACCACGGGCTCCGCGGGCGATGTCGTGGAAGCCGTAGAGACTCTGGTTGCTGGGCGTACCGTCGCCTTGGGACTGGTAGAGTTTGGTCTCGCTGATTCCGGCTTGGATTCGAGCGTAGTCTGCTGGTGAGATGGCTTTAATCTTGGATGCTGCTTTGCTCATTAACATGACGGCGGTGCGGCCGCTTGTGTCAAAGGTTCGGAGCTGGTGATGTTCATAGGGGAAGACTTCGAGCATTTTGGCGTACATGTGTCGTTCGAGTGGTTGTTGTAATAGATAATGCATCGGTGTACGTCCTTTGATATCTCGTTGAGTAAGCAACAACCCTTCTGGATGTTCCTTAGCCTTGAACCATCCTAAGAAACCAATCAATTCTTCGCCCAGGTCCTGGGGGTCGAGTACGTGGAGAGGATTCTGGCCAAAGACATTCTGACTAGAACCCATATCCAACAGAGGCTGTCTGAAATAATCCATTCCAACCCCAGCAGCCATCAGGAAGTGCAGCGACTGGTTCCCCGCAAAGTCTGGACTGCAAATATCCCTCAACCCAATCATGGCGGTGACGAAAGTGCTGATATCAATGCTCCGTGCTTGAATCATGAGCGCATGCCACTGTGAAAAGCCACAAAGTGTACAAGTGGGAAACGGTACGTTCCAATGAAGTCGACTGTGATCTTTTCCGCAGGGAACAACTCGAAGGAGCTCGTTCCAGGTCCCGGCTCGCGGATCATGTCTCGCTTGTCTCAGCGGTCGTTGTCCAGCGAGGCTGAATCCGTGTGGAATACGGCTTCCCGAACTCACCGAAGAGTTCATGGTAGAAACAGAGTAGCGAGGGGACGAAAATGTCTCGTCGTAATAGCTGTAAGCTGATGGAGCACTTCCAGTCGACCACGTGGCTGTCGAAGCGATAGACATCTGGTCTGAGTCCCGGAAATTGTCCTGCTTCATACTTGGCTGATAATTAGACATTTGATCCATTTCCCGAAAGCTCTCCTGCTTGATACTTGGTTGATAGTTGGACATCTGATCTACTTCTACGAAGTTTTCCTCTTCGATGCTTGGCTGATAATTAGTCATCTGCTCCGGTTCGCTGAAGAGCTCCTGTTTGAGCATTGGTTGGTAGTGAGACATGTGGTCCAGTTCCATAAAGTCTTCCTGTTTGATAGTAGACTGAAAGAGAGGTGAAGGTTTCGGGACCGAATGGTGCGACGTACCTCTTCGAGGCGGAGGAGGTCGTGGAAGAGGTTGCTGAGGAGGTGGACGTTGTGGTGGTAGAAGCTGAGGCGGTAGATGTTGCGGTGGTAGTTGCTGAGGAGGATGTATCGGGTGCTGAGGTGGAGGATGACTAGGTGGAGGGTAGTTTGGTGGTGGTTGTTGCGGTGGAAATAAGAAATCTTGTGGCACCGAGTATGGCTGTTGCGCTGGTTGTGGTGATTGAGAGACCTGGGGACTTGGATGCGGCTGCAAAGGACGGATTGGTAGTCTAGAAGAGTTTACTGAAGATGACGATGACGATTGATAATTAGTTGAATCTGATACCAGCGCAAATAATTCTCGCACGGTCTGCTCTCGTTCGCAGCGATCCACTGGAAGATGCCAATCTTTATACCGGTTCGCATATGTTTTGTAACTATTGATGAATTGAGCAACAGCGCAACAATGGATACTTCAAACACTTACCAGTAGTCCAGGTTCTGTTTCATCGAGTCCCGAATCTGTGGAAAGCTTATCATGGTCATGTACAACCGCACCAATTCGGGCTGATGCACCAATTCCCAATTCTTGTTTGCCCGATTATTATTTGGGTCGCGATGTAATAGGATCTTATGGCACTGAGCCTCCGACAACGAGAAACATTGTTCTCGAGTCGGAAGTGGTGGACTCGTCGGGCTAGGTGAAGCCATATCGAATCAACGGCCGCAACACGCAAATTCCAAGCTGACAGTTCCGCTCCAGTCGTTCCATTCGTCGAAAATGAGGCCTCCGCAGTGGTGCAGTGCAGTTGACGGTACGGACGCAGACCGTTCGACTCGGATACGTGCTTCTATGGAAGGTTCTCTGTGTTCTGTCGCGTCGCGATGGCGAGGTCAATTCTTAGGGGACGGTGGAGTTGCTGGCTGATGCGTCTCGCTTTGTGGGGAGTCGGAAACACAGGTCGCAGAAAGGCTGAATAAGAACGCTGGAATCCTCGACCGCGCAGTCAGTCCCACGAACGAGATGTGTCGCCGGGCAGAGGAGAACAAGTCAAGGGACGCTGGCGATGAAGAAGAACGTCAAGACATGATACAGCATAAATGAGAAGTGCGGACGAGGCGTGCCGTGGAGCGAGGCGAGGTTCAAAGGCAAGCAGGTGGGAAGGGGAAGGGTTTTGCTAGTGACTGGGGATAACTCATTAATGAAGAAATCTGGATCCTGGTCACCGCGAGACCAACCCCTGATCACACCTTCTTTGACCGGTTCCTGCATAACATTTTAAGCCTTTAAGCGTTCTTTCGTGCTCTGCTCTGCTCTGCTGTGAGGACAGAACAGACAGGGGAGAGAACAATTTACTGGGGGGAAACACTCTGGAGGGCCAGACGAGGGTGCGAGGGCACGATGACAGCAAACAAGGATGATCGAGGAGAGTCAATACCGACTTCGAACAATGTGGCGTCTGCACTAGCTCCACTGTAGAAGGCAAGAAGGAAAGAAATCCGTAGGAGCGAGAGCGCGGACTGGATACCGAACCGAGAGAAACTGGAGAGATCCTCTCCCTCTGGCCTGAGCGAATACATGTGCAGGAGGTAATAGAGAGGCGTTAGCGGGCTAGTTACTAGTAACGGTAACTAGACATAGTAACTCGTACTTTTGGCTCGTTCAAGACAACCATAGTAATAGTTTTATTGCTAGAGCACTTGCAAGCTGCTGAGCGCCAGGTGCCATGGTAAGTCGGACGTGATATCAAAGGGGCATAGCTCGGCAAAGTGAGGCACCACCTTTCGCTCAACAGAAAGGGGTTGTCACGGACCTCTGAGGGCTGAAAGCCTGGAAATTCCACTCCATCGCGGTACGGAGAGCGCGTTCTTGGCAGTTTTTTTTGAACTCGCACTGGCGCCCGCTGTCAGACTCAAGACGACTGTGCCGCAACAAAGTCAGGCCGCTTGATGATGATTAGAGCAGTGCAGGGTGAGATACTTTTTAGTCATAGTAAAAAAGTGTCGCTGAGCCTCTGGAGTCTGGACATGATATCCTGGCAAGCGAACACAAAAGAGAACAGGCTGCGAGGCCCGAAATATCGCTCTTTGCTTGCGGTTTGCACGCCTCGGAGCTTCACAGTGGTCTGCATCGAATTGAACGGCTGACAAACAGACTAGTTGAACGGTACTTGAGTGCAGCTGCAAGGCAGCAAAAGAAGCAAGTCGACTCCGTACTCGTACTCTAGCTCCTGTGCGACGTCCTCCGCAACTCTGGAAAAACATCACGTTGGTGGGTTTTGCTAACAGGATCAGTGCCCTGTTGATTGGGGTAATTTGGCAAGATACCGTGACGTTCCTCGGCTGAGTTGAACTGCCATCTGAAAGCTCGCCCGGTAGCCTGGTAGGCGAGAAACAGATTGGTCAACATACGTGGGATGTGTTGTAAAATATATGAAACCAACTAACGATCACGGGCAAATTTCGAGTCCAGGCTCATGAACGTCACAGCTTCTTGAAGCTTTAGATGGGATAGACCCTGAAGATAATAAACTCGCGGCAAACAATTGAATTTCAGCCGCTGAACTCAGTGCTCAGCACTGCCGTGCAACTAAGTTCACCCCGCCGAGGCCCTGAACCTAGAGCCGATCCCCAAAAATCGCAATAATTGCGAAAGAAAAGAGGGTTGAGGAAACCCATAAAAGATTCGACGATTATTATTCAGATGAGAAGCAAATGAGATGTGACGACCACAAAATTCAATTACATCTGAGACGTTCATAGGTGCGGTACAACAAAGCCTGTGTCTATCAACGAAACTATGACCAGATTGAACAATTAATCCCCAAATACAGGGGCACGAGACATTAAAAACGGCACCGATTTGTTGTTTGGTAGGCTAGTGGAAAATCCAAGACCTCGAATCCATTGAAATCTTCATGAATAAGTGGTCAAATATATCCATGGGTGTTTGTTCCACCTTGACGGTTGTGGGGGTACTTGTGACATCGTGAGGTCCCAGTAGGATTCACGTCGCCGTCAGCAAAGTGAAGGGCCTCATTTCCACCATTTCGCTAACATATTCACATATGGCAATGGCATAAACAAAAGCGTCCGCCTTTCACTTGGGGGAGTCTACGAAAGGGATTCTAACGAGATTTGTTGCTTGCTCGGAGAGAAATGTGCTCATAATAGACAGGACCAGGTACGTATCTTTACAGGCTCTCGAATGTTCTTATCGATGATCAATTGCCTGAAAAACATAGATATCGCGAATAATACCGTTGCTTCAACCCCAAGATCTTCAAGCTAGATGATGTCCAAACGGAGGCCTTGCTCCATCCGTTAGTTAAAGATCGTACCCCACAGTCTTAGCCAAGGGCTCCTATCAATGGCTACCATCGCCTTCATCTGGCAGGGGCTCGCGGAAGTTGAGCAACGATAACCGGCATCTTGATCTGAACACGTTCCGTAGAAAAAAAGCAAAGGTTGCGACAGATTCTTGGGATTGATTCTGACGTTGCAATTAGCTTTCAATGGGAGGAATCCATTGGTACTGCTTGATAGCCAGAAAGCCAATTCTCATCATCCACGTTTCTGGAACATATGCGTGAGCTCTCACCTGCATATCTTTGTGCGGCATGCCGGGTTGCCCGCAGCAGAATTTGTTCCCGCCTTCCAAATCGGCTTTTCAATCGTGCTCCCGTATTTACTCTGACTTGGTCTGCGTTTGAGCCGGATGCGGAAAGCACAGCTGATTCATCTCCATACTCAAACCAAGTTCTCGGGTGGTGGGAGCCACATCACAGCATTGAAGCCATCTGAACAACAACAAGCATTTCGAGTAGGACAAAAGTACTTCGAAGTATATGAAACAGAAAAGCGAACCAGTCTTGTCATCCCCAAAGCCCGGGATACGCACCACAAAGTTTAAAATAGCTTTGGGTCCGAGAGCTGCCCAAAAACGTCGACCTGCATAGGTGGAGAATGAAACGATATTGAAGCATTGTAGTGTGCTCATAGTTCTTGGGTATTATGGTTGATAAATGCACAGTACTTAGCCAACCAATCTGATAACAGTTGCTGCAACCGAATCGAGAAATGATGTGAGTCCGTGACTCGCCTATAATCAGAGAATCAAGCACATGAGCATCGTTATCTGTTGAAAGAGTTAGAAAAGCAAAGGTCCGCTCTATAGTGAGGCCGATTATTCTCTTTGGCTAAATTTCAAGAAAATAGCTCTACATAGAGCAATTGAACTAGCAATAATTCGCGATATTTCTTTGGATGAGGAGGACGCAACGGTGACTCCACCTGAGCTATCAAAGGGCCTGACTCTGCAATGCAATTCTGTACAGAAAGGTCTGGTCAGGCAAAAGTGTATTAGATGGGGTGGTGTATGTAAGGACCAAAACATATGCGCTCCAATGAAAGGCTGGACAGAATAGCAACCGGAATGTATATTGCATAACAACGAAAACAATGAGACGATACGATTGAAAGTAGAATGTCAGTAGGTGTTGTTTTTGATCTTTGCATATCACAAGGACATTGAGTTGTTGACTTGAGAGCATTTCTTTGAAGGGAAGTATATTGACTTTCGCACAGACCACCTGGTCCTGGAGGAATTCTTATGCAATAGTTATGCACGTTACCAACAGGGTAGCAATGCAAATTATGCCAAGTCTCCGTCGCGTTCGCGAAGGAAGTCAATTTGCAACACAATACAAGATTTGAGACTCAATCACCCAACGACAAAGCTCCTTCAGCTTTGATATCCCGCTTAATAGATATACAGGTGAAAAGTGGGTCTTGGATGTCAATGGCCATTCACCATTGTCAACAATAGTAAATAGTAGGTAATTGTTAACCTAGACCCCAGTTTATATTTTCTAACACATATCTAATGTACTTCCTCAAGTCAAAAATTCATCAGTCAGTTTATGAGTTTTCACGCCAAATGATTACATGTTTCAGCTTTTAAAGGTCATGTGATATCTTGAGCAAACAGAGCAGCAAACGGTTACAAACCTAGACCAAAGTACTTGCAACATCAGACGACGACGAGGCATGTTGAAAGGTTGCAATGCCCCCAGTCAAGGACTATATCATCGATCTGACTAAGGACGATGGTTCTGACGAGGAGCTTCCAAGGCTCAACAACCCAACGCGAAGGTCTACGGTGGCTGAGCCCATAGAAATTTCGGATTCGGAATCAGACTCTTCCTCACCTCAGCCGTTGGTATCTCAGCCAAAGCTGAAAATACTCCCAGCGAGGTCGGAAACCAGGAAGAGAGGTGGTGGACATATAGGACGTGAAGCACGTGCCTCGAAACGTGTCTCGACAAGACCAGGAAGTTCTGACGGCGAAGCCTCTACACAGTCAAATTTACAGTTTAAGACTTCACCAGTAACGGCTCAGAGGCTACCAGCTTCTAAGTTTGCCCCTCCAGCAAAATTCATAAATCCACAGACCAAGGGGCTCTCAAAAGACTCGGCCACACAGTCTGAAGGATCGATTCCCTTTCAATCAAGTGGACGTATAATCAAAGCCAAGTCCTCTCGGGAACTCAATTTACAGAACGAATTCCCAAATCTTCCAGGGATAAACAACTTTACCATTCCAAATCGCCAGAAAGCACCCCGTCGTGAAGTGCGCCCGTCTCGTGAGGTCACACAGCGTTTAAGTACCGTATCTTCCAAAGTTTCAGAGGCTGGCATCAGTCAAGATGAACGCACTTCTTCTTCATCTTTGAGCTTTGGGTTATATAAAGTGAAGTCTTCAGGAAAACGAAGAGCTCGGTCCAACGGGCGAGATGATCCCGCCATTGAACGCTTGCTTATGCTGGAAGACCTTCGAGGGTCTCAAGATTTAAGTTCAAAAGACATTGATCCGCCAACTAATGAAGGAACTGGGGTACCAAATTCATCTTCTGATAGTCGAGAAGCAACACCGTCCTCGGAGTTGCCTAGTGCATCACAACCAAAAGCAAATGCTAATACAATTACGTCAAAGTCTCTCCGTTCAAAGGATAATATACATATTACGACCGCTGAGATTCAGGAGCTGCTTTTGGAATTCGTTCAAGAGCTACGAGACAACCATTCGGCAACAGTGGATATATTACTTCGAAGTGCGAGGACGCATATTCAATCAGTCACGAGATCGTATGATGAGGTGTCACCATTTGCCGCAATGAAGAGTGTGGAGATTGATCCTGATGATCGAAAATCCTCCAAAAAGGCTTCGATTGCGGTCGATACATTTGTAAGTGCAATTCAAAAACTGTCGCTACTATGACTGACATATATCAGACGCCCAATGGCGGCGCGAAATATCATAAAACACGAACTAGGATTCTAACTAAATCTTTCAAATCAGAGGTAAAACGTGTTCCTCGATACGGAGATGTAACCATGGTCCGTCGAAATATATTAACTCCGGATGGTGAGAAGCTCCGATTCATTCCATTTCTGGAGAATGATGAGGATCCGGTTGGGAGAAATGGACAGCGATTACAAAAGGAGCTTCAGTCTGCCTACAAAACAGCTGATAACGAATCTAGTAGAGATAAGGAGGATCGTAACCTACTTTTCTCAAATCTCGACTGGTGGCTCGAGGAGCTTCCTATGCCATGTACGAGACGAATACTAGAGCAATACCTTATAAAGGAAGATACGGCATTAGGAAAGAGCTTTCGAGATGGCCTCCTAAAAGGACTAGGAGGCACCTTGCCCCCAGCTCTTCACAAAATGGCCTCTCGCTTCTCAGACGCTTGGCAAATTGTCCATAGAATTTCCCTTCGAGAAGTAATCTTGTCGAATGAGCGAATCCTGGAATTGAGCGAACTTATTCGAAAACCAAATCGCAAAAGTCTCGATGCAAATGCCACTACATCGCCACTTGCTCATTTGGAAACGTACATTACTTTAACTTGTCAGATTTGCTCCGCGGTTGATTGCCAAAGCCACGGAGAATATACATGGGAGCGAGCACCCGAATTTGGAGATGAAGGCCAAAAATTGCAGTCGGAGAATATGAATTATCTGACTGCTCCACAGCGACTTACTATGCAACCAGCTGAGCTACTGAGAAAGTACAACGAGAGAGTAGCTGTAGAAGAAGAAGAGTCTAGCTATAACGACAATGTACCTAAAAAGTGCTCCCCCGAATGCAGGCATTCCTCACGGAGTCGACCTAGCGATTCTCCAGATTTTAGTCCACCACAGTTGGAAAATATTCATCTAATGACGATTACAATCAGGAATCGACAACGTCGATCTTGTACCATTGCAGAGGCTCTTAGTCTGCCCTGCTGGAAAGTACATGCAGAGATCGAGAAGTTTGAAAGTGAAGGTGGTTTGGATTTACATCTAGATCAATCACCTGTCTCCCACGCCCGTGCCAAACGTCCAGAGTGGTATGACAGTAGAAAGAAAACCTTAAAAGGAGACTGGCAAAAAGTAACTTCTGCTCACGCTCATGAAGAAATGAGCCAAGCGAATCCAGTAAGTTCTCATCACAATCTCACTCAAGCATGTCTAACTCGCCCAGTGTACCCATTCGGGGCCATGTTCGACGTCTTGTCCTTGTGTTGAAGCCAACATACTCTGCGAATCTTTCTGTAGCTGTCCGAAAGACTGTCCCCGCCGCTTTACAGGATGTTCATGTCTACAACTTACCGGGCTATGTTGCAACTCCGAAAACTGCATCTGTATCCAACTGAACCGCGAATGCGGTCCCTTATGCAACTCCTGCGGCGCCGTCGAACGCATCAACCCAGCCGTTCGCTACGACGATACACTCTTCGAAACCGGCTGCCAGAACGTATCCATCCAGCGAAACGTCTCCAAACGTCTCATCATTGGCGAAAGCGAAATTGCTGGATTCGGCTGTTACACCGCAGAAGCCATTCGCAAAGGAAGCTTCGTGAGCGAGTATAAAGGGGAGATTATATCCAATCTCGAAGCCGACAGGCGGGGTATCGTCTACGACCGCAAATACCTCTCTTTTCTCTTCGATCTCAATAGCGAATGGGTCATCGATGCCGCACGGTTCGGGAACAAAACGCGTTACTTTAATCACGCGGCGACTACCGCAGACGGGCTGAACATCGAAGCTAAAATCTACTGGGTTAACGGGGAGCATCGGATCAAATTCGTCGCGTTACGAGATATCGAACCGGGCGAAGAGTTACTATTCAACTACGGCAAGAAATTCGCTGAGAAACACGGCTTGGATAAGAAACTACCGAAGGTGAGGGAGAGCACGAAGAAAGGTGTTGTGACCGGGGAAGAAGCGCTGGATTTGTTGGACGGCGTGGATAAGAGGAGGAAGGACCAACGCGGGGTTTTTGCGGAGAGCGGGACGGGGACGGGGATGGCGAGGAAACAGCAGAAGGCGAGGAAGAGCGCGCCGAATTTGGGGGGGAGTGATGAGGAGGCTGAGGAGGAGAGGATCAGGTTGGAGCTTGAGGAGGCGGAGGATGATGAGGAGGATTATGAGGAGGGGGGACCGCCGAGGAAATCGACGAGACGGAGGATGAGGCCGTTGAAGTATAGTAGATGATTCGGTTTAGATGTGAGTGCGTGATTTTAGATATGCTATATAATAATTCATCCCATTCCCTTCCCAATTCTCAGCTTCGTCTCCTGGATAACTTAAAATAACTAATCCCCACACCACCCTAACCCACATGCTCTAACCCCATTCCAACATTTGTTGCACATCGAACTTTTATACGACGCAAGGCTCGCCCTAACTCCATGCCCTTAAAACGCAGACGCCGAACTAAAATAGGGGGTTGAGTTGAGAAAGCGGAGAAATAGGTTCGTTGCCGAGGGAGATCGGCAGATGGGGGGTTTGGGAAAGATGTATGTCGATCTTGGTGTTGCCGGTGGGGAATGGAGATAGCGTTGTTGGTTGCATGAGGGATTACGAATGGGGGCAGGACGAATGAGGTGAGTTATGCGAGCATTGGTTATGGTTCGAGGATGAGTTGGATGTACAAAATTATTTATATGTATAAACGCGCGATTACAATTACTTCATTTAACCAGAGATTAAAGGACATATCAAACAACCTTCTTCCCTCCACCCCCCTCATACCTCACACCCCTCGTAATATTCCCAAAAACCGAACCCCACGCATCAGCGAAATAACTACTTCGAGGCTGCCACGGTCCGCGATCGCCAGTCTTGGGCAGGATTCCCTTTGCTTTCTCCACATACGTGCTATTCAGATCCAGCAACTTCATTTCCTTCATACCGTCCCACTGCGGATCTCTCGCCTCGATGTTACCATTGACTTTCAATTTCTCCTCGCTGCCGGTGATATAACCATTTGACGAAGGCGACGACGTGCGACCGAGCGATGGCGTTGCGGAAGTGAGGTTCATAGACTCCATGCGTTTGAGAATCCGACAGATCAGCAGAGCAGCAGTGTCTGAACCAAGCGTCCACGAAGCGTTTGTGTATCCTATGATCACGGCCGCGTTGGGGACATCTTGGATCATGGTGTTTTTCCAGAGGAATTTCTCGTTTGGATTTACGTGTTTGCCGTCGATACTTATTTTTGTGCCGCCCGCGAGCATGATTTTGAGACCCGTCGCCGTGATGATGATGTCTGCGTCGATTTCCTTGCCGGAGTCCATGATGAGACCGGTTTCGGTGACGGATTTGATGTTGCCGGTTACGATGTCTGTGTTGCCGTTTTTGAGCGCCGTGTAGAAGTCGCCGTCGGGACAGACGCAGAGACGTTGTTCCCAGGGATTGTAGCGCGGTTTGAAGTGAGGGTCGAGTGGGATGTTCTTTGGGAGATTTTGCTGTGCTTGTTTGTGCATTATCTTTCGGGCGGCGTTTGGAAAGGCTCTGCAAAATTGGAAGAAGATGTAGGGTTGGATGAGGTATTTCCAGCGCATGATTCGACTTGCTACCCAAGCTGGGAAGAATCGTCTTATCAGATTACCAGTGGGATCTTCGGCTGGCAGAGCTAGAATGTATGTCGGTGAGCGTTGAACCATTGTGACAGATGCTGCTTTCTTCGCAGCGACCGGAAATATTGTAATAGCTGTAGCACCAGAACCAATGATGACCATCTTCTTGCCGGTGTAGTCCAGATCTTCCGGCCAAAATTGAGGATGTATTGTCTGTCCTTTGAAAGCCTCAAGATTGGGAATGTTGGCTTTGAGAGGCTCGTCATAGTCGTAGTAACCAGTTGAGAAAACCACAAATCGTGCCTTCAATTTCCCCGAGCTTCCTTTATTTTTACTTTCTGTAGATAGGAACCATTTTTGCTCATCAGACCCCCAATCTGCTGCGACTAATTTTGTGTTGTACTGAATCTTCTTATCGATACCAAATTCCTCAGCTGATTCCCGAATATAGTTCCGAATGGAATCGCCATCAGCAATCGCCTTTGCTGCCAACCAAGGGCGCCATGGAAATCCAAACGTATGTAGATCGGAGTCCGATCGAATTCCAGGATATCGGAAGAGATCCCAGGTACCTCCTATTGCATTGCGAGCCTCGATAATGGTATATGTATAGCCGGGAAGCTGGGTTTGAACTCTATAAGCCGCATTGATGCCAGAAAGACCGGCACCGACAATAACTACATCGAATTCCTCCGTATTAGGAGTTGAAATGGAACCCATATTGTGGCGTGATGGCTGGTTACACGGCTCCGTTGCCACGTCGCTAGATTTCGTGATGAAGAAGGAAATGAAGTTAAATGTTTCAACGAGAAAAGAGCAGGCTTATTCATATAAAATCCTAATTCTCGTTCAAAGTAAATTATCAAGCCGAGGCGAAAATGTTTGGAGGGGTCGACAAAGGAGGGTTGCGGCCTCGAGCCATGACGGCGATAATGTACCAGAGGTTCACTAAGGTACGCAACTAGATGCCGAGGCACACATTTATGTGGCTTTCCCCGCGGGTGCGCACATTGGGGCCGTGGAAACCGTGTGGTTGGATACGCGCGGTAGATCCTTTTGAGATGGCTTCCTCGGTGGAGAGAGCTAAGTCTATCTAGGCAAGCTGGCTCGATGAATACTGGTGGGGGATTTGTATTATTCGGATGTTTATAAATGCCGACCATAATTGTTTGAGAAACCGCAGCAGAAATACTCAAAAACGGAAACTAGATGTAACGGGGATAATTCTGCTCGAGTCGGACGAGTACATCAAAACTTCTGGAACAGATTCATCATATTATTATCTAGATACAGAACTTTCTGTGTAACATCGGAGATGTACATAGTCTTACTTTGCGACACCTACATGTAGCCAAAGTGATAGAGACATAACTTTCTACATGTTGTAGATACTCGACAATTTATATTGACTCTCGTACTGCCTGGAGACCAGATCATAAGCTACGAAAGGGGCAGAATGGCTATCTGCAGATCCGATAAATCTGTAGATCCATCTATCTGTCTTTACTGTACTGGTATCATAGCGAAACTACAAACAAGTAAATAATTAGAAGCAAAGAATAAACTTAACTAACACAGCACATTCATACCAGCACCATGGGTATTCTGGATATCTTTTCTGAGACCCAGAACCTTCCAGCCGAGGTTCATCGAACAGGATTCTTTCCAGCTGCCTTGAATAGAGAAACTAGCCAATTACTTCCCAGCCAGCTCTGCTACGCTCGGGAACACATTGAAACCCGACGGCACAATGAGTCTTCAGTCTATTCGCGAGGTATGTAGTCGAGATAAGACTAACATTACGCGAGTTGGGAGTCGTGGACTTGTACGTATGATGATACGACCTTCGCAGAGGTTCGAACAAGCACAACACCACAAGGCAGCAACTTCGTTGACGACGAATCCTGCTTCGTGACCGCTCGTTCGCGCTTGTATTTCAATGTGTATCCGTCAATCTCGGACTGCTATGCTATTGCACCTATTGTTTTCGTGATCCTCTTTTAGGGAATGTCGCGTCGCAAACGGGAGGGTGTTCAAGGATGGTGGTTCGTGTGGATGAGCGCGTCTGCGGATTCGCGAATCAGTACGAAAGGAGTATTCTTGTTGTCATCATATTCGATCGAGAGTACAGAAAAACGTCGGGCTTCTGTAGAACAGTAAGGATGTGGTGAAATTAATGTTCTTACGCTGACGATCTCCAGGATTTGACTGGGATAAGGCTCAGAGTCTTACAGCCTGAGGCATCAACATTGATGTCTTCATCGCCTTTCTTCCTCCTCCTCTTGAACTTGACAATAACAACTTCCCACCCGTTGAAAGATCCTGCCAGCTTCTGCTACCATACTCGTGGCTTTGTTGGACTCCAGAAACAACAATTTCTTTAACTATTCTCTATTGTTTTGGCTGTCAGAGTTGATTCTAAGTGAAGTACATATTCTATTCTGCTTTGCGAAAACATGGGAGGGATTGAGCACACTATTCTGATACTCAGCTCTCATCACTACAACGACACAGATTTCTTAAGAGCTCATACGGGAGAACATGATCAAGTTTCGAAACTCCCATCAGGAAATACACTTTTCCATTCTATTCACGCATCATGCATATTGTTTCGTATTCCTTTCGTCCTTCTTTTGCTATGCTTATGACCTCCAAAAGTTCCTGCCAGCACCTTACTTCATCATCCAGATCAGAAAATTCTCAATTGTCATTTCCTCTGCTTCTCCGCAATATCACGCGCGCGTCAGTTCGTGATTAAACGTGGCTGCTACTGCCTTCATCGACGTTTCGTAATCGCTACCTGTGGCAACGAACGCAGAAAGAGCGTTCCATGAGCTCCCAAGATCTATCTGCTGCGACTTTGAGATCTGTTCCATCTCTTGTTTCTGTGCAGACAGACAATCTCTATCATTCGTTCATCCATTGTTAACACTTTCGACAATCGTTATCATACTTCATTCGCTACGTCAACAGCTTAATAGCAACTCCTATCTGGTTGTTTCGATTTCCATCATCATCATGTCGAAGTTTGCACCACTACTGCATTATTTTCATTTCCGAACAGTCTTCGAGCTGGCAATCTGCTCCATCAGTTCAAAAGCATGTGTCGAAGGAACAGCTGTGGAGAACCGGTCCCAACTCAGTTTTCAGGAGAAAAGCAAAAAGACAGAATTGACCAAAGATAGTTGTGAGATCAAAGATCCCCTTTTGCTCAAGCAAATTCTAATCCATCTTGCTCTAGTGTCGGAACACATCAAAACAATGCTCATTAATGAGAATTTTATGAGCTCGTCATTGGACGGAGAAAAACAAACGCCTGGTACGCCGACCAACAACGCTGAAGAACTCCACGATCCAAGTTCAATCTCCGAAATCGAAAATTGGCAAGTTGATGTTCAGAACGAGGAAACTGGGAACCCAAGAGACCCAAGACGCTTGGCCGGGACAGATTCAAGCGGTTCTCATGGTCCATTTTTCAGGACATACATCACATCACCAGTCATTCAAATTGATCTTGAAATTAGAGAGAATATCAATAGTATCATGACGAGGTTCCAACGCCTTTGCGAAATCTTGACCGACAATTATGATTTTCTCAAAGACAACAGGGAAGGTCGACGGAAAGACAACGAAGGCGAGAGTTTACGACTCCGAGTGTATGTCGTTGCTAAGAATCGAAATGGAAATGACATATCCAAGGATCTTATGGTTCAGCCAACTGTCAGATTCATGGCAACTGCTTGGGCTCTAGAGAAAAGACTGAATGACCTTCTTCCTGATTACACGCAGTGGAATACCTTGGCACGACCTTTGTCGAAAACAGCTAATCTCAATGAAAGCTATTATGCTAACCTATCGACAATCTTCAGATGCGACGAGTTAAGTATAGTCTTTCAAACTAATGTCGAGTAATGAGGTTCGTGGCGTTCAACTCATTACCCCTATTTCCACTCAATCATTATTACTTATCGATTACCCAACTCTGTTTTCTGATCCCTAACTGACCCAGAATTCCGCAATGGCCTATTCTGGCAAACAATTTGAGGACAACGAACCATCTCCCATGTTCGAATTTAATCAACACGATTCAACTCTCGACCCCACTCGAATTATCAACTGGATCCAAGTGTGTGTCGCTCTTATCAAAGACGCTCATGAACTAGACCCCGAAGACAGAACATTAAAAGTCGATCTTAACAATGACGTGGAATTGCGTGGAGATACAAGGACCTTTTTGCGTCGATTCGGATTGGATCACAGCGTTGTGGACTTTTATGCTCCTAAGATTTCGTGTCTTTCGAGGCGAGAGGAAAGGAGAATGCGCAGGGCGGCCAAGGCCAAAGAGCCGAAGCAGCTTGGAAATCACACCAGATAGAAAAAAAAAAAATTAGGGAAGTGACAGGTGTAGTTTACTTTTCTTGCTA
>NW_007360988.1:1086839-1213016 GCF_000409485.1 Glarea lozoyensis ATCC 20868 | reverse complement strand
GGTCACTAGCTAACACATTTGCAAATTAGAAGAAACAGCACAAACTACATCGGCATTCGAGCAAGTGACGAATACTCCCTCGTTTCACCTCACCCCCAAAGAAAATACCCTCCAACAAATTCCGTTTATTCCTCACCCAGAAACAACCGCCCCAATTCCAAGCCATTGCTCTCCCAAATATCCTTCGCCATCCCCATCTCAAACCACTCCGCCTTACTAATACTCGCCTCAAACTCCAATTCCACTCCAAACTCCCTGGCACCCTCCTTCGCTCGCTCTAGTTGCGTCCATGGCCACCCGATCACTTTCCTCTTGTCCGATCTACTCACGTATGCTCGGCCTCTGAAAACGTCGTAGTTGAGTATGATCTTGTAACGTGCGTCTGATGAGGTCTCTTGTCGTGTTTCTGCGAATGCGATGAACCAGTCGCTGGTTTCGGCGGTGAAAGCGGGTGGGTTTTGAACGTAGCGGGGCGGGGATTGGTAGCAGTGGGATGGAAAGGGGAGGGTTAGGATTTTGAGGGAGGATGGGAGGAGGGTGGAGGGTGAGGGGGTGGGTTCCTTGGATGGCTTAGATGGACGGGTGGATGGCTTAGATGAATCGTCTAGGGTTATAAATCTCCAGGCGGGGAAGGTGAGGTGGGTTAGCCTTTTGAAGGTGGAGAGGTCCGGGAGGCCGTTGCAGATGTCGGGCAGCTCGATGGTTTGAAGTGTGTCGCGGTGCGGGTTCAGGATCCTTTCAAGGGCTGCTTTGTCGTAGCCATAAGGCGTGGAACCGCCGTGGATAGAGAGGTGAGATAGCGCGATCGGCCAGATGAATATCTTTTCGTAGAGCACGGGGAGATCGGCGTCGATGTAGAGGCGCAGAGTCGTTATTGCGCCGGTGCGTGCCCATCGCCAGGGGGTTTCGGTTCTCCTTTTGGGCGACGGCGAATCGTCTGAATCGCGATGTGTGCTACCGACCGCCTGCGTCCATTCATCGTCCATGTAGTGGAATATCAACGTCTTCAAGTAGGGCAGTTTGAGGGCCGCGATGGGGATTCTGGGACTGTCGAAGCGGGCTTCTAGTGTTCGGAGATTGAGTAGTTTGGGGAGGACCTGATAGAGGGAACCTTTGTCGATACACACGTTTGTTCGAATACTTTGGATCCCTAGGCAAAGTTTTAGAACCTCGACAAACTTTTCGATTGCTTTCTTATCTTGTGCTAGGTATTGCAAATCTGTCCTAGGTTTCATCTTCCTCTGGCCAATTTCTCCTTCGTTGCCAAGATAAAACTCTACGGTTTGCGGATACCATTTGATTCCTGGCCTTAATTTCGTAGCCAAGAGGAATAATCGCACGTTTTGAGATCCTCCGGTCTGTTTGTGTTGCATGAATTTGAGGTGCCGGTAGAGAAGTGGCTCGTAGACATGTCGCCAATGTGGACATACGTGTGATGGATTTGTGGCATTGCTTGATACTGGGTAGAAATCATGAGGGTTGTAGGAGAAAATGTTCAGGAGGATCTCGGTTGGGAGGAGGTTTATGTAGTTTGGTGTTGGTATTGGTGTTGGTGTTGTTGGGAGGTCTGGATCAGCCGAAGGGGGAAGGAAGAAAGGCGAATCAGGCGATTCGGGAGGTACGCTGTCTTTTTTGGTGTGGGCTTGTTTCGGTCGAGGGATTTTTGAAGGGGGAGTAATTGACTGATATTGCGTAGAGGGAGTCGGAGAGGTAGCATTGGGTTGGTTGTTGAGGAGGTAGGTGGTTCGGGATTGTAGAGGTTGATTGTCGTTTAACGCAGGACTTGACTCTGGTTCGACCATGTTGAACGATTTAAATTCCGAAGCGCGTTTTATGTGAGGACGAGAGAAATGATTGGTGTTCCCTAAAATTCAATTGTCTTCGAATTGTTGAGTCTTGAGACATTGAATTTTGACATCTCATGAATAACTTATATCTCGTCGACCATCGGTGACCATTCGAGCAAGCTGAGCCTCATTCGCTTAATCCGAGCTGCTGCCTTTGCATGCCTAGAACAAAGTTCACAGAAATCCTCCATAAAATTAAGCGAGCCGGGGTTTTAATCCAAAAATTTGTTGGTAGTAGCACAACCAGCCACTGCATTTTTCTTCTCCTACCATTGTTCCAACAGATAACTGTCACAACACCTTATCATCTAGGCAATCGCCGTGGCATTTGGAAGGTAGCCTATTTGAACTGGAGAATTGGTAAAATTCATGCCGTCATGTTGTACTTTTGCTGGATATATGAAAATCTGATTGGGAAAGTCAAGGGTGGCTTGTTGGTTCAAACGGAGCGCAAATTGAAGGAGAAAGAAGTGGCGGGACTTTTAGGACTAAACGTTCCGGAATCATTCCGAGAATTGTGGATTGGTAAGATATTACAACTCTTGACGATGTCTCGAGATACTGTGCTGTGCTGCCAGTGCTGCCAGGTGGGTCGTTGATGTGAAAAATGGAGAAGTCCTGCTACGCTAGCTAGATAAAGATTAGCTTCTCGACATAACGAACAGCAAAATCGCTTTGTCATTATTGAGGAACCTCGATAATGAGAATAGAAATCAGCTCTTCGACGGAAAAAATGGAGAAGCTAGGTTTGGATAAAAGAAACATGTCTAACCTATAACTGTGTATAAGCAATGGATTGCCAATCGGGTTCAACTACTCACTCCCACCCTTTCCTCAGCAACTGATATACTTTGAAGTATTTGCAATGTAGTGAAGGCTTCTGGTCTTCTAGTACATAGCTCGGCTCTAAACGTTTAAAATGAATCCTGACATAACTTGGAGAGTGTTGGCGCTGGTTACTTATAGATTATTGGCACACGACGAAATAATGACCAAATTCTGCAAAGCAAAGGTTAGACCTCAATAGAAATTTCTCATCAAGACATTTGTACTTTTGAAAACAATTTCTCGAGAGTTCGGTTTTGAAAACCTCCCTATCGGAAGACTCGTCAACAGTGTAACCACGCAGGATAGTATCCCATGAGATTTCCCACCATTCCACCTTTCCCATCCAACAACGACAATCCCTGACTCTTCCTTTGAAACCCTAGATATGAACTAAACTCTAACTATTACTAGATTTCGGGTGTGCTCTATGTTTAATCTAGACGCGTTGTCGTCTCAGAGACTTCTGTCGGGGGCTTCCTCTGACCTTGAACTTTTAGTAGCTACGCGGTGTCAGGCTGATCAAGTCTCGCTCCGTGACTGGGAACGATTAATCTCAGGTTCTTTGCGTTATCATCGTCTCTTGATCATGCATCTGATCCCGCAGAACAGTTCCATTATCCTCCCTCTTTCTCCCGAGAAGAATTCTCGTCCGGTAGTCTCATTTTAAAGCCGTTTGACACGTCAGAGAAACCCAGCAGCATCTCGTATGTTACGTGCGTGTTCTTGAACGAAGCCAGTTTCTGGGCACTCGAAACAATATTGTGAATTTCTCGGCCGTTCACTCTAATATCGGCTAGTTTATCCACATATCCAAGTAGCTCATCGTTTGCAACATCGTTTTGCACCATTTCTACCAAGTGCTTTTTCCACATACTGGTTCGTTGCTCGGGCCCGAGCGGCTGGAAGTGAGTCGCAAAGTTTATCCTAGATTGGATTACGTACTTATTAATTATACTAGCCCGAATAATCAGGATAAGAATACCCTTGAACTCTTCCATGAATTCCACGACCATTGCCATGGCATGTGGTTCTCTGGTGGCGGAATCTGCGTTTTCGAAAAGAACAACGCAATCCCACGCCGTGCTCAACATTGCGATCTCTCTCAGGTGATTTTGCATTTCACCACCAGTTCCAAACCTCGCGAGGAGGTCGACTCGGTAGAGCGGCTTTTGGATGAGTTCCGCAATGCTTTCGGCAGCGAAAGTCTTTCCGGTACCATGCCCTCCGTGGAATAATAAATTCACCCCATGTTGCGTTCTAGCCGCTATTTTCAAATTATGGCTCTGCCTGTTAGCGATCGTACTTGATACCATGGCTTGCAAGACCTCTTTTGTTTCATCGGCAATGATTAAATCGTCAAACGGACGATGGTGCCAGATGACAGGTTTGATGTTGGAAACAGACAACACCAGCCACTTATGCGCTTGCATATCAAATCCATGGATAGTGGATGGCAGGAGAAGCTCAAAATCTTCTTCAGGGGAACAATCCCGAGCCATTAGTTCGTCTCCAAGCTCGTTCGATAGCCGGTCATTATTTCGTACAACGTTGGAGGAGGGGAACATTCTTTTGTACATTGCAATGTCTATCATGAACCTTCCTTTCTCCTGCAATTGTAAATAAGTGAACTGTTGAAATTAAGTGTAGATAGTGCTTACTATGCGCTCAGAAGCTGAGATAGACCCGGTATAAAATATGTATCGACCATACCGGCAGCTCCAGAACATTTGACCTCTGCGTTCAAGTGCTCTTTTTTCATTCGCTGTGGCATATTTGAGTGGGAACACTGGTAGATCGCATATATTGATTTCTGCATCCTTGTCACCAGGAAACTGTGAGCGAGAAATACTGAGAGTCGATCCTGTAGAGTAAAATTTCCCATCAAATTCCCACGACTTAACTGCCAGCTCGATAGCTTTTGCTTCCTGTGTTTTGGCAATAATCGGCCAGGTCCTTTGCTGGTAAGCTCTGTTGTGCTCTATATTTTCGTTTGTGTTTGGAACGAGGATGATACTACCAGGAAACTAGACGTACATGTTAGTTCTACAATAGAACCCGTACATTGTACACAGGATAATGGATATTTCAGGTTGGAATATAATCGAATATTGACTTACAAAAATGTAAAGTAAGTATCTCCACGAGATGGCCTTTCGAGCAAGAAGAACATCCACTTTGGCATACTCGGGCTCCATAAGACCGCAGATAACACCGGCAAATGCCCTGATAGATTCTTGGTATACCGAATTGACATCGTTTGTATGGAGAAAGAGCATCCTTGATTGATAAAACCACATGTATGGAGCTTGTAATTCAAGATCAACCTTGAAGTCAGGATATAGAGAAAGTTCCCCGGATGTCTTGCGTACCCCTCGAAGAGCGGCACAGAGTTCTTCTGAGAGAAGCCGTACACATTGACCAGTTGGCGGAGGTGGTATAATCCTGGATACAGGTAAAATATCGCAGCAGCGATACTCATGTAGCACCACAAATTGCAATTGGCGATTTTGTTGTCGATAGGCTTCCAAGCTTGGAATGTTCCTACGGCCGCGAAGGTGATTGATTTGCTCCTCCTGAGTAGGCTTGTCAGGGTCCAGAAATGCCCATTGATCCTCATGCTGCTGGCCAGCTAAATAGCTGGGTTTATCCAGGAAAATGAGGGCGGCAACTTCATTTGCACATCGTACCCTATGGAGGACCTGATACCTCATTTCATCACCCACAGTCCCCACAGACTCATTCTGCCCTGGAAGAACGTCCCATTCCTTGTCACTCGAGGCTGCAGATACTTCGTCCATTCTGGTCTGCTTACTTCCTTCAGCGGTCTTCCCCCCAATCAAGAACTGGTCACGAAGCTTCCATAACTGAAGACTTGCTGCATCAGACACAGCATCTATTCTTCCTAGGCGTGCTTCTTCGATATTTTCGAGTATATCAAACTCCGCTATCGACTCCACCTCTGCCTGAATCATATCTCGTTGGCGATCCCCAACGTCAAGATATCTTGTCAGACCCTCGAGATCATCGATCAAATCCTTGAGATGCTGAACCAGCTCTGTAAACTTGCTCTTATCCTCGATAGCCCACATCCCAGAATCTCGAAGTCTTGCTCCCTGCTGAATCTTTTTCGTACGATTCATCAGTTCCTGAAATTTCTGACCATAACTGGTCGCACTTAAGCGCTCCAGTTCCAACCCTGCGCCGAGGAACGGACGCGCTCTCTGCCCTCCCTGATCTTCTTTCAATCCATACTTCTTCTTGAGCTGTTTACCGTCCTTAAACAATTGAAATAATTGAGTGAGCGTTGCTTCTATGCATGGTCGCAAGCCTTCATCATCGAGCCTCGTATCGTAACCCTCGGGATCCATCATGCCACACGCGCGGCCCCATGTCGCAAGCCGCAGCTTTTGGTTACTGAACTTCGTTTCAAGAAGAACGTAGTCTTTACCCAGGTAACGTCCTTGCTGGATGAGTTTAAAGCAGTCGATGCATGTAGAGAACAAGCCGGCGAGGCCAGCCACACCGATACCTAGACCGGCGAGTTCCATAGCGTAGGACTACCGAGATTGAGATGAACGAAACCAAGATGATCGAAACTCAAGAATGTAGAATGCCAACTCAAAGAGAATTATACGTGCCATCATGACCGCAAGGCTGGGTCTGCTGCTCAACAAATGGGCTGCAGCCTGCAGCCTCATTTTCGACTGATAGGCGCAGCAACATCTCACCCATCCCAGATCAAGTAGGTCTGCGCTTTTGACAAAAAGAGATAACAGTTGGCAATCACTAGTCATATGGATTGTAAAAGGTGTATTCGTGATGAATATCTAGCAATTCTTTGTATTCACGAAGGAAATCAAGGGCGCTTTCTGAACCAATATGAATGAGTTTTCGTCACATGATACGGGCCGGTGACAGCCCGATGCGCCGAGCCACGCAATAGGACAGTCGAAGTCACATTTAGATTATAGTTCCTGCTAGGAGCTACTCTAACTACTTTCTACTTTCTTCTTTACATCGCACTTAAAAGTGGGCTTATTTATTTATATGGGAAATCAGCTAGTAAAACTAGCCAAAGTGTGTCTACAACTCTAAAAGGAAATCTGTGCTTCGCTCATCGTTTCATAGTCGATGAACTGGCATGTAGAGATTTAAGCATCTCTTTACACCTCACTCGACGGGTTTGGACTCTAACTCCTAAGGTTTGGGCACCGAACAATTGGTGTGACGAATCTGCTTAAGAAAGAACTGTAAGAGGTTAATACATGTACGCGAGTTTAATAAATGCCATCGTTCCGTAACAATCAAAAGATATTCTGGTGTAGAAAGATGGACAAATTCTCTAAAGCTTTACTCAGCGACTCCTTACGCCAGAGTATTGGTCTTTCATGCCGATAGAAGTCAGCTACTTCAGAGAAACATCACTCTGGATGTGCAGTTTCAGAGACTCCGAGTAGCGTTGCAATGTCGGTGGGGAACCTTCGTGAGACTGAAATAGGTATAGGTTGTGATGGCATTATCTTCAATGATCTCTTTTGATAGCTGAACATGATTTGTGAGAGATACTGCCAAGATCTTGTAAAAGAAATGCTCAATGTTGAAAGATGGAGTCAAGAGTATCAATCTCTTGACCAGTATTTCCCCTACCCCGTTCCAAAACCACGACTTCAAGCTGTAACAGTAACTGATAACACAGAACCGAGCCCTTAAAATAACGTTTCGAAAGAACACGAGTATTAGATAACCTATAAAGGTAAACGATACGTCCTTTTCATATGTTTTGTTGCACATCGCATTAGACGACGTGCTTCTGCTTTCTGAATCATGAAGATGCGATAAGCGAGCTTGGGCCGAGGTTCGGTGAGTCGTGCTAAGCGGTGTGAATTCAGGGGTAAAACCAAAAGCATGTGATGAGATTGTATGGTACGCTGAGGATAATAATAGAAGTGTGTATAGAAAGATTGATAAAGAGGATATTATTGGAGGATGGTGAGGCTTGTTCGGCCACGAAAAGAAGAAGTGGCAAGCAAGTGTACAAAAACGTAAAGTTACGAGCAGACCAATTCTCTGGGTCGCCACTACATATGCAGCAAACCCAAGTTCTTGGGACGGGGATAAATGGATAGATGGCAAAGCGTACTCCGTATGTTCTGGATAAATTCGTAGACCGTGTTGTTGGGAGCTGGAGAGGGGGTTAAGTGTCCTGGGTAAATTCCAATGCGGAGAGAGCAAGTCAAGAAGACGTTAGTCTGGAGCTATAACTTAAGCGTTGACGCCGTGGCGGGAAGATGCTCTAGTCTTGCTTCTTTTGTGACGTTTGATGGATTGTAAATACTGGTGGCAACTTGAGGGGACTTCTGGCCAGATCAAGCGAGGTTACTTGATTGGCTGACTGAATAGTACGAGGATTTGAGCTAAAGCAGAATTTGGATCTTGCGCGTTCGCACATCCACGCGACAAATCCATTGACGAGGATACAGCATACGCCATGACATTGCGGCGTCGAATATGGCTTTGAGGATGTGAACTTTATTCCGACGACGAAGACGACGGGGTTGCGGGAAGCGCTCGAATTGCGGTTGAGACGGACCGTTTCGTTTGCGCTGAACGAAATCTGAGATGAAGGACGGGAACTGGGTCGAGATTGATTACAGTACTTCGCCGTCGAAACATCGCGAGCGGAATGCGCGACGCGCTGGACTACGGATTTGGAAAGATATACTGGGGAATACGGCGTTGCGACGGGTTGAGAGTCTGGTGGGGAGGATCTGGATCCTTTGGGGGACAGCCAACGAGAAGGAGGGGTTCACATGTACTGTTCCCCGGATTCTGGCGATCAGAGTGGCGAGAAGCATGTTGGAGGCATGTTTTTGACACTACAGCGCTGATCGTGAAGAGGGGTGCAGTCACTACTGGCATTTTTGCAATCACTGGCATTTGAAATACTTCCTGAGAAGTTATCCTCGGTGGCTTTGCTCGTACAACACCAGGTTGCGATGCAATGCATGCTCAATCCCATATGCTGCTTCAAAACTACGGGTGGCTTGCTTGCAATGGCAGCGGCGTAGAAGGAGGGCGGGCAAAGAATCCAAGTGGATGAGAAAGCTGCCGACTTCCACCTTCCCGTGCTCTTTTGTTGTTCTTGTGTTATGGTGGTCAGCAGATGGCGAGTATTGGCCGCTCGGTATTGGTAGCCAAAACTAGTCCATCGAGTGATGGAACTGTGGCCATTTCAATGATGACTGGATTCCCATCTGAGCCGCTTGCTCCCAGAGGAACTGATATGCGAACTCGCTGATATGACTCTTTCAAAGTCACTCACGAGTCACTTTTCGTGTACACACGGGTACAAAGTACGGACGAGCACTTCTCCATCTCGTAAACTGATCACAAGCTCAAGCGAGTTTCTTCTTCAATCTTGGAGACGCGGACCGATCCTTGCGAACTGCGCGCTTACAGAGAGCCTCTTTGAGATTGATTTCCCCAATGTGGAGAGCTGGAGAAGATGTCGGGGTATGTACCAACTTCTCGGGCCAGTTTCCAGCAATACTTGCTCCCCAGCTCAGATGATTGGTATGTACGTGTCCTCCGTGGGATACTGAAGCATGGCAATTCAGTAATATTCAGCATGTTGTCTCATTTTGGAGTTGGGGTGTCAGTGAGTTTCGACACGTGCTTGTCGTAAACCAATTCCAGGTCAATTCCGATCGGTTTCGACAACTTTAGGAAAAGTCTACGAAGTGGATAACAGATTTCCCGTCTTGCGGATAGAAATCTGTCACATGAATGGTCCGTTTCATGTTGCCAATAAATCTTATTCTTTGCATACAATCCACTTTTAGCGATCCACTTCTCGCGTACCCTTTTGGGGAGGCTTCATCACGTTATTTTGGCAGCAAGAAAAGTTTTCTCAGACTGAAATGGCGTGTGTACCTCCGGTTCGTGGCATCGTGCTCACACACACATGTCACTCGGAGTGGTTGGGCCGGATTCCTATCAGTATCTCGACTGTCGACTTGCGCAGATTGGGTACGAGGATACAAGACGGCACAGAGATGCATTTGTTTCCAGATCAAGCTTAACGAGGACTATTATTCTCAAACCCTTTGGGCCGTCGTGCGATTAAAGTACATTTATGGTAATCCCGCAAAGTAGCAGTGGATAGTTCGGGAGCGAACCGATCGGTGCATGGTTTGAAAATTCCTCCTAATCTAAACTGGCGATACATTCGTGACTTTGAGATTAAGTATACCCTGAACAAAACAGGTACACATGGTCTACAAAGTACACAATGCATGCCTAGAAAGTGGCTAGACGTCTCCTCTAGAGTGCCGGTTCCCAAGTCTCGCTATTTTGAATTTAACCGTGAACGGTTTCTCCTCGCGTAGTGGCGGGTAATTCAGGCTGAATGCAAAAATGTCCTCTCGTCAGCCAAAAAGGCTTAGCTCACGATCCGTGGCGTGGAGTGGTCATCTCCACGTATCAGAAACCTGGCACAAGCAGATCTTGTTCGACCAACAACTGGCTTATGCCCGAAGGCTTCGGATGGCTTAAGCGCCTCGCGCCTCTCCATGGGGTATCGCCTTGGGGTAAATGGGGGGATGCTGGGGTATTCCCAGGATGTGTCGCCGAGGAGGCTCCCCACTCAACACGCGATTAGAACAAATTCGAACAAGTGGATATGGCCAGCTTGGGAAAAGAAGACCCAGAACCGCGGCTACACTTTGACATGAGATCTACAGAGTCTAAGGGCGGATAAATGGGTGGAGGGAGGAAGGGATGGGTACATTGCGTCTCATGGGTGTATGGACCCATAGCTTGATATAAAGCTGATCCGAATTCCTCGACTTTTTTTCGATTCTGCATCGAGGCATCAGTCCACGTTCGACAGGAAGTTGTTCATTCTCTACAGACAGCCGCCAATATGCCGTTCTACACATCATCAAAAGACACCTTCGAGGTGGGAGGACGCGAGTTTCCTCGAGTAACATGGTACAAAGAGCCAGGAATGAGGTCTCTTTACATTGCCCTCATGTTCGCCGTTCTCACATCCGCAACCAACGGTTACGATGGTTCCATGATGAACGGTCTCCAGGCACTGGATGAGTGGAAAGCTTGTGAGTTATTTGGTTTTATGTCACATTGAATAACACTGACAGTAATAGCTTTCAACAACCCCAACGCCGCCACTCGAGGTCTCCTCAACGCCATTATGTCTGTCGGTTCCATCGTCGCTCTGCCAATCACCCCATACATCGCCGATATCTTTGGCCGAAGAATTGGTGTCATCACCGGTTGTGTTATCATGATTGTCGGTGTCGTTCTTCAGTCGATCGGTATCAACATCGAAATGTTCATTGCCTCCAGATTCTTCATCGGATTCGGTGTTGCCATTGCCCACGGAGCTGCACCACTTCTCATTGCTGAGTTGACTCACCCCCAGCACAGAGCCATTTTCACCACCATCTACAACTCTACCTGGTACTTTGGTTCCATCGTCGCTGCTTGGCTCACATATGGAACCTTCAAGATCGACTCCGCCTGGTCATGGAGAATTCCATCCATGGTTCAAGCCGCACCATCCGTTATTCAATTGGTTGCTATCTGGATGGTCCCAGAATCCCCACGTTATCTGATCGCCAAGGGCAAAGATGAGCAAGCTCTTAACATTCTCGCCAAGGCACATGCCCGTGGAAACATTGAGGATGAGCTCGTCCAGATCGAATACCGTGAAATCCGTGACACCATCAAGCTCGAGCAAGAATACGAGAGCAACGGATGGGTTGAGCTCTTCAAGACCAAGGGTAACCGCCGTCGTCTCATCATTCTCGTATCTCTCGGTTTCTTCTCCCAGTGGTCTGGTAACGGACTCGTTTCCTACTACATGGACGATGTTCTCAAGGGCGCCGGTGTCTTGGATCCTCAACTCAGACTCGAAATCAACGGTATCCTCAACATCATCAACTTCGCCACCGCTCTTACCATGTGTTTCTTCATCGACAAATTCGGTCGTCGTCCATTGTTCTTGTTCGCTACCGGTGGTATGCTCATGGCTTTCGTCGCCTGGACCATCGCCGCTGCTCAATTCGTCAAGACTGCCGTCAAGGCCGCCGGAACCGCCGAGATCTTCTTCATCTTCTTGTACTACGTATTCTACAACTCTGCCTGGTCCGGACTTCTTGTCGGTTACGGTGTTGAGATTCTCCCATACAAGCTCCGTGCAAAGGTAAGCTCCCTCGCTCCTCCCCATAAATCACACATACTAATTTACTCTCCAGGGTCTCACCATCATGTTCCTCGCTGTCGATCTCGCTCTCTTCTTCAACTCCTACGTCAACCCCGTCGCTCTCGACCACCTTGGCTGGAAATACTACATCGTCTACGACTGCTGGCTCGCATTCGAGCTCGGCATCGTCTACTTCTTCTTCATCGAGACCCGTAACACCCCACTCGAGGAGATCGTCAAGTACTTTGACGGCGAGGATGCGCTGCTCGGTGGAAACCTCGCTACCCAGAAAGCCAAGGAGCTGCTCCAGGAAGACGGTATCCATGACGAGAAGATGGCTACCAGCGCTCACCACAGAGAGGTCTCGGCGACTAACTCTCACGAGGAAAGTCCACGAAATGAGAAGATCTAGAGGTGTGCATTTAGAGGGTTGTGCTAAGAGGGGTTTGTGGTCGTGTGGTGTGGTATTTTAATTGAGATAATATGATATCCCTTCGTTTGAATCGTAAATTTACATTCATCATAATTCTTTGCTTCATATCAAAATCCTCTCTCCAAAATTTCCTATCCTTCTTTCTAACCTCATTCGTGGAAACAACCCCCACGCCAACCCTGGTCCAACTAAATCTCACTGCATATGCTATGATTCCACATCGGTAATATACACGGCCGCCAAGCACCCTTCCCTATTTAATATTCCGATATTCAATATCGACCAAGCATCTCCCCTGCATCTATGTATATTATTATCGCGGTATTAATTTCACATCGCATTTTTTTGGTGAAACAATATCCATCGCGAAATTCGATATTCAATCACGGCTTACACCGAAAAAATCTTCAACGCCAATTTCGATCCTTGATACGTCGCACATGTTTATTTAGCCTACAGATTAGCCACGTCCCGAGCCGGGAATGGATTTCGATTTCGGGATGTGGATATATTAAGGGGAGCGAGATCCGGGAGGGAATTAGCTGAATGGAATTAATAGTTCCTTCGCGCTCATGGTTATGTGGATATTGGTATGGTACGAGCTACGGCTTTGGGATGCTGGAAAGAGAAGTGTGAATTAAGGAAATTACTTGTATAACTTAGAAATGCGTTCTCGACACCCCGAGGGGCTGATGGTTTAATACGAAACGGTGATTTTGTATGGCAAAACTGTGGGGATTTAGAGAGAGGTCTTTGAAAATACCTTTTGACGAGAGGCGTAGTCTCCTCAAGCTCAGAATTTATGTTTTCTACCTAAAAGAAACTCTTGTTACTAGGTATGCCTAATATATCGATGTCGTTCGAAGTCACATCTAGACAACTTAGAGCGAACACAACTTTAAGATTTGTTAATATTAACACGGTATTAAATTCACATCTTACTCATATTATTTGATGAATTACTCGATGAAGTAAATTCGATCCAAGATCTACTGCGCTTAGATGAGGAGGTACTTCCGGAAGCGAAGGAAGGGCGCTTCAGGCTATAGGGACGTCCCGAGCCGGGAGTGAATGTTGGGAGATGTTGTTTGTCTAGCGAGATGCCATAGATTAAGGGGCGTGGCTACGGCAAGGAGATCCGAGAAGAGCCTCATAAGTAAGATGTACAGGCTGATAAACATAGGTCTATGTTCCGAATACAGTATTCTTATGAGTTTATATTATACCCTGTAAAGTACCTTTGGTTAACATAAACGTATCTAGTGACGATAGAACTTTATAATATAGATCAAAACGGTACGTAGAGAGACTTGTAGAAAATCGTGGTTATAAGCTGTAAGTACTTAATAGCTTGATATTTAGAATACTTGGATGTAAATAAGTGAGGGCTTCTTAACTGCTGATTTGTTTACAGAATCTATAGTTCTGACTAGATGGTAAGAATCCTTGGTGTCGTTTCTAATGGGGTTGGCTAGAGATGGGATGCTGTAACTCTTTATGTGGGTTGTTGAATTGCGGTTGTGGGTAGTGGTTGGGATGGGATTTTGGCGAGGAATGAAATAGTAGGGGAGATATTGAGGGGGTGCTTGTGGGATTTGGAGCCACGTTGGAAGAGGGATGAATGCGGGGTTAAAGATCTTGTACTAAAAGCAAAAGATACATTATAATTACTAGCGGTTAGTACCGTTCCTACCCCCTGAATTATACACTTTTATTGCTTATTATACTTAAAACGTCCGATGGATATCCATCGTATCCGCTAACCTCCTCATCTCCTTTCCCGTCGGGAGCTCTTCGACTCGATCGTAGAAACCCTTGGGAATCACGTATGTAGAGGGGCGTTATCGTGCCATGATTCGGGGATTGGTGGTTTCGGAGGACATGGCTGGAGTTTGTGATGAAGAATAATGAATGGTATGAAACAAAGGAGATGGGATGGATCGATGGGTTAGGGGATGGGATGTTTGTTGACTGAATGTATGGTTTTTTAGTATATTATATTGCAACTCGTAAGCAATCAACGGGTTTCTAGCTAAACTTACTTACTTCTATATCATGAGTTTGAAATTATCATGGTCTATCGCCCTACTTAGGGCTATTCCCTATATCCACCCACATTCCCTAAATCCTCATTGCGCATCTCATATCCCCTATCCTCTCTTCCGTTTCCCTCACAACCCTCCGTCCGATCCTGTACATTCTTACGCATATTTGTAAAATCACATCTAACTTCTTACAGGGTTCTAAACTCGTAAACTTGAATAGTAAGACCCATTTTCCCACCCCATTTTGATCCTCGACCTTCCCACCTATACCACACTCCCATCTCCACCTGCATCTCCCCCTTAGACCCCGCAATCTCATCCACACCTCACTTCCTCCCCAACAACCACCCCACCCCTCTAACCGAATCCTCCACAAACGCCCTACTCCCCTCCATCTCAGGGAAATTCGTCCAGAAATAATGGCCCACGCCCGGATAAACATCCAGACGCGTCTCCACACCACTTTCCTCCCTCAAGATGCGCTCATAGATCAAACCCTCATCTCTTAAGGGATCAAGTCCACAGACCTGGAAATACGCTGGTGGAAGCCCTTTGAATCCCTGCTCGGTGGAGTGGTTCAGGAAGGGCACGAAGAGAGGAGACGAGATGGGAGCGTGGAACCCGAGACGGCGGTAGATGGGGACGAGGAGGGAGAGCGGGAGGGGATAGAGGAGGGCGCGGAAGAAGAGGGTGAGGGGTGTGAAGAGGGGGCCGAGATGAGGGATGAGTTTGAGGATTGGGTCGGAGGAGGGGGTGACGAGGGGGTGGGAGAGGTATTCGTTGCGGTATTTGGAGGGGATGTGGGAGGGTGGGAGGAAGCAGGTTATTGCTGGGACGCAGAGGTACTAGGTTTTGTTAGTAAGTTTCGTTGTGGAGGAGGTGTTATCTCTAGATGGTTTTGAGCGCTCAGTTGAGTTGGTCGAGTGATGTAAATGAGTTGGGTTGGTTCAGTTGAAAAGATCGACGATTATATCAACTCACACAACTCTTTAAACCTTGAGTGTGAGATGAAACGGAGTTGGGGTGAGTCGAGAAGATCGTCGGACATCTCAACTCAAGTACTCATAAACGGTTGAGTTTAAGTTGAGATGACTTAAGAACCTTCTCTAAACCAACTCAACTCAACCCCCAAATACCCAAAAACACCCCGACTAATTCCCCTCCCCCTCCTCCAAAACTCCAAAACCCAAAAAAACCAACTCACCTGCCCACTCAACTTCCAACCCACCCCCCGATCCCTCGCCCTAACCGCCAACACAGCAGCAATATTCCCCCCCGCCGACCCTCCCCCAACCACAAACCCCTTCTCCAACTCCACCCCCAGTTCCAGCGTATGCTCCGCACACCACACAAGCGCATCCCACGCATCCTCAATCCACGTGGGGAACGGATATTCAGGCGCAAGTCTGTACTCGACATTCACGCATACGGCGCCCAAATCTCTACTAAACAGTCGACAGTTGACTTCTTCGTCGCTGAGGTCGCCCATGCCCCAGCCACCTTCGTGGAACATGACTATTAAGGGCCTCGACTCGTCCTCACCTCCTGGTTTTGTATTTACGGGAGTGTAGATGCGAATTGTGATTTCCGCCCCGTTACGTACGGGAATACGAAGATCTCTCTCGAGAACCTCGGGGATCGGACCGGGGAGATATCTCAACGGCCATTTCTCTCTCAAGATAGCGGCGCGATGGGCGCGGAGGTCTTGATATGAGAGACTGGAGAGATTGGGGGGGTTAGTGAAGCGAGGGTCCTTTTTGAGGGCGGAGAGGAGGGCGGGGGAGGGGATGGAGAGGGAGTTGAGGTAGGCTTTTGTTCGTGGTGGCATGGTGGGTTGTAAGTTGTGAGGATGAAAAAGGTGTAGAGGGTGAAAGTGAGTTGAGGTTATAAAGTTCGGTTATCTGAGTAGGAGGCTGGCTTACTCAGCTTATATGTCTCACCTCACCTGGGCAGTTGAGATGCAAATATTTATTTTCCCTTACAATGTTTAAAAGAAATGAAAATGTATCACGTAAATAAATGAGCTTATGTTGTTCCAGACCAAATATAAACACCTAGAAATCTTAGTTAGTAGTACTAACTTTATCCCACCTTATAATCATCACAAACTCGGTACCACACCTACCATTCCACCCTTACCTTAATAAACTCCCTCTCCCTCAAATCAATACGTATCAACATCCCACCTGAATAAAAAGGCAAACTTCACTTACCATATCTTTTTAAATTCTCTACCCCCTCCAAATACCATCTCCGATACCCTCCCTATTTTCCAGTTCCACAACCATCAGCCTCACCCAGTCATCACTGTCAGCATGTCCCTTCTTATTTTCGCATAACATAAAGAATAAGCTTTCTCGTATCGACGTTGCACACAGGTGTGACAAGATATGCATTCGGAGCTGTAAAGTAACTTGCCCATCACCTTCCCACACCGCCGGCAAAAAGTCTCTCTAAGTGCGGATGTTGGTGGAAGGGAGGCTGAACGTAGGGGAATGGAAATGTAAGGTAGGTAGATGCGTCCACATGGATCCAGTCGAAAACAATAAATCTTCAAGAAAGATTGGAAAAATAGCCGTATAGTCAATTCTCTTCATTTATTCATAAACCACAATAGCCAACGCCCCATGCAACCCATATGTACAATCAAAGCCAGCCCTAAGCTAAGCAAAAAAGTGGTATTCACACCAAAACTCCCTCACATCAATCACAAGATCTACTTTTCCCCGTTACACCGCCTTATCGTGCAACTGCCCCTCAAAGTCTCGCCTGTCCAGACGTCTGATCCATCAAACCGATAGTAGTTTGCGATACCGGGGAAATGCCATCATAGTTCTTTGGTGCGAGCTTGACGCTATATTCCAAGTCCAGCTTTGCATTTGGGTCTCCTTCTCTTGGGGTGAAATCGATGACGAGGTCGTCTTTGACGGCGTAGACGGTGTCGGTTGCGAGATATGGGTCGTCTTTGGGGAAGATTTGGGTGGTTACTGGTTTGTAGTCGTCATGGGTGATCTGTGGAATGTTAGTTGGATGCAGATCGGTGACTATGTGTGATTGCTTACCATAAGATGAATGTGAGCTGGTCGCATAGGATGACGATCCAAAAGCTTGAGGAGAACACCAGCTGGTCCATCAGTTGGCAGAGAGTAGGCGGTTGGCTTCAGCATATAAAAGTGATATTCTCCATTCGCATCTGTTCGGAACTTTCCTCGCAAGTTGTTGTCGCTCTGGTTTTCTGGGTCTTGGAAATCGTATTTTCCGTTTGCTGATGCTTGCCAGATGTCGAAAATGGCATTTGGAATACCCTTTCCAGTGACCATATCAATAACCTTTCCGTGCATCAACGCCGGCTTCCCTAATGGCGCTGGATCTTGGATGATGCTACCACCAAGCTCGCGGAATGGTGCATTTGGTGACCAGAAAGGACCGAGAATTGAGGAGGATGTAGGTGCGATAGTACCGTCGGTGACTAGCTTGTGTGCAATCTCATCGACGAGGCTGCTTCTGTTAGTGGAAATTGCAGGATAAACAGGTTGCAAGTGCTTACGATTCAAGACCGATGACATCTGAGATACGCTGACCCTCATTTCTGATGGGTGTGCTGGCTTGTCCAATAGAGTTGATGAAGTGAACACCCAACATCCATTCGTCGACGGTTAATTCGACCTCACGAGCAAAGTCGTGGATGTGCTTGATCAGACTTCCTAGGACGACGCGGTTCCGATCTGAGCATTTCGGGCCAATGGTGTTGAGAACATGCTCGGTGAACTTGGGATCGAACTTTTCTTGTTGAGCAGGCATTTTGATGTTGTTGATAGCGGAGGTTTGTTGCTGTATTTGGTCGTTCTCTTTGGTTGTTGTGCTTGGTGGGGTGGTTTGTAGATGCCTTGGTGGGGTAATTGAGATGGAGATTTGAAGATGGGAGGAATGAAATTGTGGAGGAAAGATTGATTGACTGTGAATCCTACCTGGGAGATCTTCTCCTAATATACTGACCGGGTCCAGACACGTCAAAGGCAATAGTCAGCGGCCATAACATTGCTACCCCTCCTAACGCCTTGAGCGGTCTCATGAACGGCATAGCGGCAGCTCAATCGGCTTCTAGAGCCGAGTGAGGGAAGTCTGTCGAGGATATTTTGAACGCGTTGGCGGTCCAGGGCAGTCCACATGGCAGTTGCGCGAATGATGGGTCAGATCAGCAAGGCGGTGAAAGGCTCAATTGAGTGGGAGGCCGTATAAGGGATATCTTTTCTGCCAGCTTTGCCGGGTATGACTTTACCCGCCGTCCCCCTTCTCCAGATTTCTGGCTCCCCACTACGATTCAACCGCGACTTACCGGCCAATCACCGAGTGCCCCACCTGGATTCCGTTTGTCTTGGGTACGTACCAAGACGTCCTTTCGAATTGCATCAACATTTTTGGACATTTTTCATTTTGCTTGTACGTGCTTACTCTCAAAGCCGAGACACGACTTTGACTTTTGGTTACAATCTTACTCATCAAAGCATTCCTGGTATTACATCAATTGAACTGGAGTCCGCCGAATTGCCCGTTTTTGGATATCAGTCGGGTGACTCTGGCAGCTAACCGTGCTTGCCATAATTCAGTAGCTGACTATTGCACAATCATTGCGCTGCAAAGAGCTATACGGCCGTAAAGTCCGGTGTCTTTACCGACATTGGTCAAGTATAGACTTTTGAGACTTACTCTAGGAGGATTTTGGATTTGTCTCTGGACCTTGAATGCAGAGGCTATCTCCTCTACCAAGACGCAAAATGCTTCACCATTTGATGGTTGGGACGTGGACTCCGCCTGGTGCCATATTCACATTTGAATTTGATGATGAGGCATTGACCTTGAAAATGATCAAGCGAACTTCAATTCCTGAAGATGAACCAATTTCATGGATGACCTTTAATGTGAGCAATGACTTGAGGATTGCAAGAACATAGGCTGATGGAGCGTAGCATAAGCGGAATACCATATATGGAGCAGCTATGAAGAAGTGGTCAAGTTACACTGTCAAAAGTCCAACGGAGATTATTCACAAAGCATCACATCCAATGGGTCATTCTCGTAAGTTCTTTAATGATATCACCTGACTATTAGTAACAACTTCACAGCATTAGCAGCAAGTCCAGAAACAAACACTCGAGCAATCTTCGTTCTGGCTGCACACAAGCCACCGTATCATGTATACGGAAACCCGTTCTATGATCACGCGGGTTGGGGTAATATCTTCTCAACTGATCAACACGGAGCGCTAGAAAAATGTGTTCAAAACTATGAGTATATGCCAATCACTGGAATTCATGGCATGGTATTCGATGAAAGTGAGACATATCTTTACTCTGCGGATTTACGTGGAAACAAAGTATGGACACACAAGAAAGATCCAGAAACGGGTCATCTGACGTTGGCAAATTGTGTTGAAGCTCCTGGTCCCAAAGATCATCCTCGCTGGGTTGCAATCCATCCATCAGGAAAATATCTCTATGTTCTAATGGAAGCTGGAAACCGTCTTGCAGAATATGTCATTGATGAGTCCACACACTTTCCCGTTTTCACACATAAAGCATACCCTCTCATCCCACCAGGTACTTAGCCCCTTTCCAACTCGGCTAATCCACTAACACTGACAGGAATCCCAAACGTCAATGGAAAAATGTACCGTTCAGATGTCTGCGCTCTCTCTTCAAGCGGCAAATACCTCTTCGCAACCTCAAGATCAAATGACTTCAAGGTGACTGGCTACATTGCTGCATTCGCTCTAGGTCCTTCAGGTCAAATCGAAAGACAAATCTGCTTAAATCCTACGCCAACAAGTGGAGGACATTCAAATGCCGTCAGTCCATGTCCGTGGAGTGACGAATACCTTGCTTTGACGGATGATCAGGAAGGATGGATTGAGATTTATAGATGGAAAGATGAGTTTCTGGGTAGGGTGGCTCATTGTGATGTCAAGGAGCCGGGATTTGGTATGAATGCTATTTGGTATGATTGAAACTAGATATAAGAATTGAATGATCCAATGAAACCAAATAATTTCATATTAATTCCTACAAACATGAGGGAAATATTAGACTCAAAATAAGTCGCTTCTCGATCTAAAGATATCAGGCTTGGCATCCAGGGGCAGATTCATTTCCCGCCCAAGCTTGCCGACCAGCTCCCCGCACTTCGTCTCCGTCCGGACCGTACCCCACCATGACAACCCATTTTAGGATAGTGGGGTCAATGGATGACCGACGAGCTGTTTGTACTTCGTCAAACCCTGAACAAACCACAGTGGAGAATCCGTGCATTACAGTCGGCTTTACCTTTTATAGTAACGATAAGTCAAATCCTCTACTTACTATTGGCCACAGAGCCCTTGTTTACCGTAACTTCTAGAAGACCCACTGTGGTTTATTCGGGGGTATACGAAGTATCACGGTTAAGTATTTTCCCTTTTCATTAATTCTCTAGTTTCTCATCTAAACATTGCAATTCGAATCGACCTGACGATATTGAACCTCAAACGGTATATCCATCGGCTGAGAAATCACATCATTGCCAATTCAACACCACAACACCATCATGGCACCTACACCCGGCATTCTCTACGTGACCATGCAGCCCAAACCCGGGCTGCCAGAAGAACAATTTCACGATTGGTACAACAATGAACACGGTCCTACAAGATTACGCCTAGATTTCTGCGAGAATGGCTTCAGATACCGCGCGAGTGATTTGGAGGGGGAGAAACCATCACAATCGAAACCGGAATGGATGGCTATATACGACATCACAGATATGGCCGAGTTGACAAAAGAGACGTATTTGCGACTTCGCGGGCCTCCAGTCAAGACTCAGCGAGAGGCGGATACGATGGCACAAATTCATGTTGATCGGAAGTTATATGAGTTTATAGAGAGTAGGGAATCGAAAGAATTCAAGAGGTTGGAACTTGTAGAAAATGAGGGGCGGGGAAATGTCATTGTTGCGGTGTTTTTGGATGTTAACGAGGGGATGACAGATCAATTGGATAGGTGGTATAAGGAGGAACATATCGACATGTTATCCAAAGTACCTGGATGGTTACGAACTCGACGATTCGTCACTTCCTCGATTGATCCGAAAGCTCCAAAGGAATATCTCGCACTGCATGAATATGCACCGGAGAATGGATTGGGAGGACCAGAATTCCAAGCTGTGACTTCGACGCCATGGACACAGGAGATTATGACGAAAGTGGTGAAGGATAAAAGGAGGAGGGTTTATGATTTATATTATACATTCGGCCCAGCACCGCGTCATCTCTCACCTAAACTCTCAGACTGGACATCAACAGACCCAACATCTCCCTTCCTAACTAAAATCCACTCAACAACACCCACCGACCTACCCACCGGCGCAATAGAATCCCACATCACCACCCCCGACGGCATCATCATCCCCTACATCCTCACCGGCTCCTCCTCCCCCTCCGCCCCCCTAATAGTCCTCTCCAACTCCATCCTCACAACCCCCACAATCTGGGACCCCTTCCTCACATCCTTCTTCTCCATCCCCTCCAACCAAAAATACCGCGTCCTGCGCTACTTCAAACGCGGTCGTTTCCCAGACTGCGGCACGCAACCCATAACAATCGACGTTCTCGCCGCCGACATCATCGCCCTCCTCGACGCTTTACGCGTTCCAAAGGCCGCAGCAGTCATAGGTGTATCCCTCGGGGGCTGCACAACCCTCAACCTCGCCCTCACCCACCCCGATCGACTCGAGAATTTCATATCCTGCGACACCTCCGCCGCCTCACCGCCCGGCAACGCCAAAGCCTGGGGCGAACGCATCGCCATCGCCTCATCCGAAGCCGCCATCTCCCCCTCGGGCCTCCCAATAGTAGGCCAGACCCTCGCCGAGAAAACCACACGTCGCTGGTTCGTCCCCGAGTCCTACTCTCATCCTGGCTTGGTAGGCAGATTAGAGGACGTGAAACAACAGGTCGCGACTAACTCCCTCGAGGGGTTCAAGAAGAGCGTGAATGCGCTTTTTGAGTATGATTTGAAAGCGAAGATGGAGGGGGGACGGGTGAGGGGCTGTTTTGTGGTGGGGGAGAAGGACGGGGTGTTGCCGGGGACGATGAGGGAGATGGCTGTGAGTTATGGTGGGAAAGGGGGGGCGAGATACGAGATCATTGAGGGAGCGGGACATTTGCCTATGGTTGAGAAACCTGGGGAGTTCGCTGAGGTGGTGACGAGTTTCCTACGGGGCTCGTAGACCCGTTATGTAGTATATAATAAGTCGAGAATATATTATTATACATAAAACTAGTCTCGTACTCAACAAAGGTTAAGAAACGTCCAGAACACGAAAGCTGACAGAGATCTCGCGTCATTTAAAAATATAGCATATACGGCTAAGCAAAGACTACCTTCTCACCAAGAAAACCCAACTAGGAGTCTAGAACCATGTAATTTTCTCCTCCTCTACCCCTACGTTCCCTGCCTAGTGTCGTGTAAATAGTAGTCATAGTTAGTAGTAGTTGGTATGAGTTAGTATTTATTTACTTACAGACACCTTTTCACCAAGAAACCCCAACTAGGAGTCTAGAACCATGCACTCTCCCTAACTCCCACACCCCCTAGTGTCTGTAAATACTAGCAGGTCCCAACTATTCCTTATTCCTCACTCACCTACCTACTTCCCTACTTCCCTACTCCCAACCCTCTCATCCCCTCCTAACCTCCCCTCCCAACCCCCCTCCCATTCACCCACCCATATAACAATCTATCTATCTATCCAAGATCCCCGACATACAATATAAAACCAACACAGAAATACAATTACAAACAAACAGAATTATCACATCCCATCCCATCCTATCACATCCACATTCCCCTCGTGAAAAAAAAAAAGAATTTCGTGATAACTGTATACGACTCGGACTAACCTCTTCCTCTTACTCTGATCCATCCCATACCACATTCAAACCATCTATACAACACTCAAACCCTATACACAGATATGGTAAATAGGGAAATGGTGTGTGTGGAATGATTAAGAAAAAAGAAAAAGAGGGGGAGGGGTGGGGACGGGAAATGTGTTAGGTGATAATACCTATCTGTATATGTTACACACGACCTCGGATTCACATACACACACGATCTTGAATTGACATATATATATACACGACCTCGGATTCACACACACACACACACAAACACTCACCCTCGGACTTCCACAACGAACGGTGCAGTCCGGACTCACTAGTCCAAGGAAAATCTTACTTACTCAAGAGTAGAGTACTTGACTCGTTACTTTCCCGAAATCATGAAAAGCCTATTTCATACGAAAAAGAAAGTCTTATTACGATAGACTTTGGTATTTAAAAAACACACCAACCAAACCAAAACACCAAAACTCCATTCCCCTAATCCGGTTCTGTACAAGAAAAAAACCCCCACCAAAGCCCAAAAGTATGTATATGCAAAAAAATGCCCATCGCTCGCTCGCTGATGCTTCATCGCCCCTTTCCCTTTCCAGTTCTTTCATATACAAGACCCCTCTCCTCCTCTCCTATTTACATACAATCCCCACCCCACTTTTCACACCCCAAAGATTGATCTAAAGATTGATAATGTCCATCTCACTCCAATCCGGTGGATTCCTCCCATACACCACCCGACATTTACTATCCAAACTCGCACCCACATTACTGATCCACACATTCTTGCCCGCCAACTCCCTCGTGCGTCTGATCTCATCATCCGAGACCCCCAAATCATCTCGAGGGATCCAGACCGTTGGTCTTCTGGCTCGGAGCGCGGCATGCATGAACGCGCGGCGGATAAGCACATTGCGTTCGTCGGCGTCAAGATCCTCAATCTCGTCGTGGAGATCACCGTAGAGGGCGTCTGCGATTTTCTTCTGTGCTTCGGTGTCTCTGTGGCGACGGCGACGACGGGTTTCGTGGTCCTTCTCGTTGTCGAAAGTTGCAGCGGCGAGTTTGCGGCCGGATTTCTTGGCCCAGGAGCCGGCGCCTTGGGCGACGGTTAGGGGGTTGAAGCGGGATTTGGAGGTACCGTTGAGACGAGACATTTCGATGTCGTCGGTATCCTTTGGTCCACTCTCGATGTCTTCGTCATCATCGACGTATCCGAGACGACGTGCTTGTGCTTTCTCGAAAACACGGTCGCGAATCTCTGCTTCGTCCTCAAAGGTGATTGGGAGATGGCGGAAGAGAGGACCGAATGAATCGTTCAAGAGGTATTGGTAGAGGATTGTCAAGAAGATGACAACAATCATAATGATTGCCTGTGGAGTACAAGTGACATTTCCGTCTTCGTCTCGTACCAAGAAGAACAATCCAACCATGCATACTTCCATCATATACAGTCCAGTAAAGGTCTGGTTGATAGCACGTGGATATAGTAACCCACCAGTATCAAGCTCAAACCGAGTCACATATACCATATTGTATCGATGTGCAACATAAAGTAAGCTGAAAGTGATGATGGCGAAAACGATAATGAGCGGTGCAACAACGCTGTAGATGATGGCAATGCAGGCGAAGTTGGTATAAACAGGGAAGAAGGTTCCCCACGTGATTGTTGGCAGGGTAGTGTTGCGAGTCCACTTTTGTCGAGCGGTGTTGTCGAATAGTTTCGGGAAGATGAACCACAGAATAAGAGTACCAATTTGAAGAAGAGTTCCCGAAGCAGTCGATAGAGCTTGTAGAATCATGTAAGAGAAGAAGTAGTTGGCAGCCTTTGGAAGTTGTACCGCAAGGGTTGATGGAACCGAAGTGATATTCTCAGTCGAGGCAGCCAGGAAAGAGGTGATACCTCCAGAAATGGACACAACCAGGAAAACTTGGACGAACAAAAATGCAAAATAGTATTTTTGTACAGAACCTTGCTTTTCCGAGCCTGTCTGTGCACCTTGGAAGAGGGCAAGAAAGTTCAGGATCAAAGGTACGAGAGCAAGCAAGATGGCCAAAGTCAAAGCTGGCAACACACCGGCAATACCTTGGAGGATATTGTCGGGAATCTTATTGAGCCAAGCGAGCCATGAATATTCATCAGCCAAGTTGGATAGTTGAGAAAGCGTCGCAGTCCAGGCAACGGGAAAAGCCCAAAGGATGACCATACCAGTGACAATTGCAGTGACAAGACCTGTTCTAGTCCATGCCTGCCACCATTTGATTGCCATATTTTCCCAGATGACGTCTTTTGGCGCGATTTCGACAGTTCTCGGTGCCATGTTCTTAGGCACGTGATGACTGACTGATTGACAAGCCATATGAGCAGCGGCTTGATGGTTGAATTGGATAAAGGCGGAAGTCATCAGAGGAAATCGCTCAGGCGACTTTTGATCCATCTCAATCTCCAAGTTCAATCGAGCCAGCTCAACACGGCAGTAATTGATGGTGTCAACTTTCTCGTTGATCCCAGGAATTCCAGGTAACCATGATGGCGTCCAGCTGAACTTGGCAATGGTGTACTTTGGCCGGTCTTTTTCCTTTAGATACTTTTTCCATTCCGCAGGCGTGGCATCCTCGTCATAATCTTCATTATGAGAAGGAGGATACTCGATTTCCTCCACTTTATCTCCAGAAGGAAAGAGGCCTTTGAATTTACCCCAAATTCCGACCTTCTCCTTCTCATCGCTAACACTTGGTTTTGAGCCGGTCGATGGTTTTCCATCGACTTGATTTAGAGGAAATTCATCACCATCCTCAAAGCCGGTAGGAATGGGCGAAGCGAAACCACCTCCTGGTGCTTTCCATAACTCCCACCAATGGGGCTGATTAGGGTCATCCCTCGCACCATCAGCTTCAAGTTCATAGTTGTGTCGGCGAGTTACGTTTCCTGGAAGCTTCATGCCACTGTTTACAGTGTTCAGGTTTCTCTCGCTTTGTGACGAATCGTTCGATGCTCGCTTCTTCTCGTTGTCGTCATCAGCACCATATGGACGTCCGGTATTCTGTTCTCGGAACCTTCCGTAGTGGTCATAAGCATCAGTATCGGGTAATGATCTCGCATCAATCTCTATAAAGCCGTTTGTGGTTTCGACTGTATTATCAAGATCTCTGCCAATGTTGCGAGTTCCACCGATGACAGTATCCCCTACCGCACCGAATCCTTTACCCACATTCTGACCAACAGCGCCGATGCCTTGACCAACTGCGGCTAAACCACCTCCAACAATGGGTAGCTTGAAGAGTCCTTTGCGATGATGAGGACCGGCATGCACGTGTTCGTCGGTTCTTTCATGGTCTTCCACCTCATCCAGAACATCGTCCATGGTATGCGGAACCTGATGCGGGTCTCCAGCACTTACACCACCACCACTTCTGGCAAGTCTCTGACCCTCTTCATCTTCGCGTCGTAACTTCTCTTCTCTATCTTCCTTGGTAGCCGACTTGGTTTTCGCCTTGTTAGCGTTTGCCTTTTCCTCTTTCTCCATCATCTTCTTCTGAGCCTTCTTTGCCTTTCGGATGAGTTCCGTTTGTGCGCCCTCCAAAACTTTACACATTTCATCTCGGCGATGGATTTTCTCCAGGAGAGCGCTGAAATCTCGATTGATCCAAACGTTACGAATTCCACCGGGGAAGACGTCGTAGAGACCTCTGAGAGCCTCCTCGCTCAACCACTTCTTGGGAATGGAGCTGACTAGAACGGTCGTGGCTGAAGCTCTCAATCGATGTTCGGCCGAGGTAAGGTAGTCTTGTCGGATTTTGATAAAGACTCGCAATTCGTTGAAAAACACCCCGCAGACCCAGCAGATAACAAACAATGCAAGAATAAGATGCGCCCAGTATCGATTCGTATGTGTTGGTCGAACATTTCCCCAAGCCAACTGATCCAATCCCGTTACATTTGCCTCGTTGGACCGCGAGCTGTTTCCGAATTCGAGAGCGTATGAGCCACCTCGACCGCCATTGTAGTTTAGTGGGAGGAGAATCGGGAGGACCACAACTCCGATAGGAACGAAGATAAAGAGCAGTGTTTGCAGGTATCGCAGGAAGAAGTACGCATCGAGACCGCACTTCTTGATCACTTCACGATCTCTGAATTGGAAGATGGCCACCAACCAGCCCCAAGGCGTTCGTGGGGGTGGTTCAGTTCGCTCTTTTTCGGGGACCAGATAGGTTTTCGGTTTGCTGGTAAGTAAGTTAGCAATGAATCACCTTGAGCTATTTGCGTGCTAGAAGAGGTTTGAATGATGGTAGATGATCAATGAGGGGCACCACATCGCCGCCAAGTCAGAACTGGAAAACTCACAAGATCCGCGCAATTTTATTCCTCAACAGAATAAACGCCAGCATTTGAATTCCAAAAATAACCAACGAAGTCACCAACGCCGTGACGAACGTGAGCAGACTGATGCCCTGCGAATTCTGCGCGGTACCAGCGCCTCCAGGGACCGAGCTGTTGGCCCCGGCCGACGAGGAGGTCGCCGTCGCTGCGCCTGTGGTCGTCGACGACATGATAACGATAAAGATGCTCGAACCAAAGAATGTCTATATGCGATGCGATCTAAAGGTAACGAAAGGAAAGGAAAGGAAAGCAGAAACCCTCATGTGCGTGCTAGTGGTGTATCCGACATGAAGCAAGGAAAGTGCGTTCGGTCGTGAACGGGGCAAGATCTTGGTTCTGATCTGATTGTGGCTTTCCCGGTTTGCAATGCACGAGGCAGGTGGTGTTGTGTTTTTGTTGCGGTGATGTGGATGGAAATACTTGCACGGGTGGGCAGCTGGAAATGAATCACGATTTCTTGGTTTGGGGATGGACAATCTGCAAGCCCAATCCGGTCGGGATGCGATGCAGGGAAACGAGTACGAATGGATCGTGAAAAAGCGCAGGACTAGCCTGTATGGAAAAATACGCTGTGTGTGAATGAAAAATAACCGTGATTCGTCGATTCTCCTGAATTGCCCCTGGTTGCCCGTTTCGTTTCAATCGCAAAATCAAGAGTTCGTTTGGTCTCCGACGTGCGCCTCCAAGTATCTTTCGTCGCTTCTTTGTGGTTTTGCCAGGTTCAGAGAGGAAATGCAGATGTGGTGGAGACATGGATAAGGGGTGCGCCAAGCATGACATCAACGCACAGGATTGGCCGGGTAAAGCGGAGCTCATTGGCTCGGCTCCCCACTCTGTTTCGCAAATCGCTGGTCGGCTTGCCACATGGCGCGTCCGCGTCTATGGGACAAGCTTAAACGGATTTTGGGGACGGTGATTGGTGCGACGTGTTTATGTTTCTTTGTTTCCAAACAAACGGAATAAACGCCAGAGAAACGAGTTGTCTAAAATTATCTTCATCATGGTTGGAGTTGCTTTGTTCTATTTCTGTAGAAAGCTTCCATATCAGCCTCATTCGTGCCACCACATATCGTGATTCACATCCCTTTGTTCGTGGCAATCGAAATAGACTCCCTTTATCTCTGCCATCTGACTCTTCCGATTTCGGCATAGGAACTAAAGCGTCTATTGTGATTTTGTACAAAAATCTTAATTTCAAAGACGACCGGAGTCACCACCGTTTAGGAAAGATACGAATACTTTAATTGTTGGGTAGTCATATTTGTACGAAATCCCCAGCTTGTTATACTCACCACAAAGGATGGCTGATTTGGTGCTTGCTAGCTACATTCAACTTATCACTATAAAAGTAGCTAATCACAGTTTACTTGACTCACTCAGAATTTTTCATTTCTAACTCAATCGCAAGTTAAGTTAATTCTCAAAAGCACATCGAGTTGACGTGAGTTTGTAGACTTTACATCATCCAAGTCAACTTCGCTAAACTCGATTATTCTCCAGCTTAACCCAACCCCACTCAAGCCATTCAACAAGTCAACACTAATAACAAGCACTAAAGGCAATTATAATTATCCTCCCCTCATCCCCCTCCTATCTCTTTCCCTTCCCCTTCCCCTCCGCTATCTCCTCCTCCAACTTCCTAATCTTCTCCCCCAGCCGCTCCCTCACTCCATTAAACGCCTCACAAATATCCACGGCATCCTCCTCATTAGCCAAACACGTCTTAGACAATACGTCAAATAGCTCTGTAAAAGTCTTTAAATCGCTTTTGAGTTTTGCGATCTCTTCTTTTGTTGTTACAGTAGGTGGCATTTTTCAGCGTTCAGTGACAATGTGTGTAGGAAGTAGGGGGTTGAAGGAGCGAATAGGAGATAGTAGGGTAGAAGAGTAGAATTTATAGGATAATGAAAAGGGAATTTAGTGATATAGTCACTAGTATTTTCAGATTCTTTTAGTCAGGATATCTACATACTGACACGTGTAGAAAATTACTCAAAACTAATTGTTCTTATCATTACAGTATTAATGAGCAAGAAACAAAAACTCTTCTCAAACCCTCGCATCTCATAATTACAGCGTTAGCAAGTCAAAACCAGAATGATTTTACCAAACCACTTAGTCATATTATAAGTGACTACTACCTAAAATTCACAATCACCCTTCTAACCGACTCGCTAATCTGACTATCACTTTTTCCCACCTTTTACTTCTTTCTCTCATTCCCTCTTACATTCCACAGCATCGAGGTCCTCACTTTATAGTCCAATTGCTTACTATCTCCCCCTATACCCCTCCAACTCCCCCAACCGTTCATTCAACTCCCGACTCTTCTCAGCCAGTCGCTCTAACGTCAACCTATCAACTTCCGCTAAAGCATTCGCGCTTAATTGAGTAAGCTCCTCCGTACAAAGGGTGATGTATTTTTGAAGATCTTGCAGTTTTTCGGGGGAAGTGGGAGCGGCAAATAGGTCGGGTAGGGGTGGGAGGGGTGGTGAATAGGGAGTGGTGTTTTGGGTGTTTTGAAAGGGTGAGGGGGAGGAGGGGTATGGGGATGTATTTTGGCTTTTTTGAGGTGGTAATTTTGGGGGAGAGGGTGAGGTGAGGTTTGAGCTGGGGGACATAATTGGGTAAGTAGCTGTGTTCTTGAGATATGTTGGAATTTTAGAACTCTTTACCGCGATTTCCGACGTCTTAAGAGCAAGTGAAGGTAGTTAGACAAGGAGACGGAAGTAGAGGAGTGTTTATAGGTCATCGAAACCTGGCCTTCTTGTTTGTTAGTGGTTTTACAATTACTCATCAGTACAATGACATGAGAAGATGGGATTTATCAAAAAAGCATTCCATTATCACTTACGAGTAACATCTAATTTTACATGCAAACCTGTCCATTACTAATACCATCATCTTCCTATATTCTTTAGCTCTTTAGTTTTCCTCTACGACATTCGCAAACTCCACAAGTAATTGTCCACACAGAACACTTTTGCACCTCCTTATCGCTACTCTTAAGCTCCAACTGGTCCCTTCATCTCCTCCAGCTGTCTCCTTAAAAAATCCATCGGATCATCAACCACCCCGGCCCCAAACGAAGACTCCTCCCTATGCGCGTCTCCAACGTCCTCCCTCTTTCTCTTGACTCTTCATTCTGCGCCATCCTTTCATACGCGATTCTCGCCAGCTCCTTCGTACAAGCATGGATATAGTGTTCCAGAGCTGTTAGTTTTGCTGGGGTGGTGGGTGCATTGATAAGTGCGGTTAGTTGAGGATAGGGATTTGAAGGTGTGGGAGTCAAGGATCCTCCGGACGATGACATGTTTGAGTGTGTGGCGTAGTTGATGGGAGGAAAATGTTTGGGAATGAGGTATGAAGGAGTGATTGGATTGCTAGGGATAGGGAAACATGGTGGTGTTTATATGGTAATCAGAGAGGGAGATGGTGTTTGTAGATGCTGGCACTCTTTTCTCCGTAACGACTGTTGTTAAGTGACATAAAGTTCGTCAAATATGACATGATTTGAATTTAACAACACCATTATTATGAGCAAGCCCCTTTGTTATCACTATTTCTCTCTCCAAGCAACATCCACTCAATCTAAAATCCTCCTAACACCATCCTTCTCTCCCTCTCCCCAATTCCCTCCCAGGAAAAGTACACTCCGCTAGTATCGCTTCCAACGCCCTCACTTGTTGCTTCAAATGACGGATCTCTTCTTGCGCAGATGCAAAATTTCGAACCAGTTCTTTGGCACGATCTACGAAGGCATCATGGGTTGCCTTTATCTTGTCTATAATCCTGTGTAATTCGGCCGCTTTAGTTGCGGCCGAGCCAGATAAGTTGGCGGTTGAAGACATTTTGGAATTGGAGGATTTGGCTGTTGTGGTGGTCGAGCAACCTCAATCTATGATTGCACTATTCTTTTCCCCTTATTTCACTTCTTTGATCCTTTTACCTAAAATTAATCTCTTTTTTCAAGCCTTCTCAATGTCCTTTCATACGCATTATTTTCTTTACACCTCCCCCTTTGACTCCCCTAATTCATCTAATCTCTTAATCTGTAGCCCCTTTCCTACCCCCCTTCTAATTTTCTATCCCATTTTCCTGTTCCAACCGAGTATTGTAGTTGATGTGTTAAAGAAAGAGTGGTGAGAGGTTTATAAGTACTTAGGATTTCTGAAATGATAGAAAACAGACAAACAGTAGGAAGTAAAATAATGTTCTACATATATACACAAAGTAGAATTTACAGTTTATGAGGATTTTGTGTAATATTGAGTAAAACAAGGCTACTCGCAAACCTCGTAGAAGGCTGTTGTTCTACTCAACCTCTCTACCTCTACTCCCACACCGTGATTACCCTCACCCATACCCTATTCCATCGCCCATTCTATCCTGACCCTACATTATCCCCAACACTCCCATCTACCCCCTCATATTGACGTAGTCGTGCCTCTAACATCCTCACTCGCCCTTCCAGCGCTTTTTTCGCTTCTAACGCATTCCTACATTCTTGGATCGCAAGTTTACCTATTCCAACCGGATTCTCTGCAGCAGCCAAGAGCTCTCGATGTCGAGTCTTGTAGTCGTCCGCAGTTTTACACGAACGGATGAGCTCGAGTATGAGAGTTGGGACGTCTAAGTCGGTGTTTAAAGACATGCTAAGCGAACTCGCGGGGTTGATTTAGAGTTGGGAAGGTTGTGGTTGGTGGGGGATCTGGAGAGTGGAGCTGGAAGGGTCTGAGGATGAGAGAAGTTGCCGGGATGATACGGAGATGGCATACGAGGAGATTATTATAAGAAGACAATCCTCAGAAGTTATGTTTGTACGTGGCTTGATTGCTTTTCATTGTTTCTCTCTGATTCATACTAGGTTTCGGAAGAGATGATGACTTTTAAACAACCTTTGTCACGAAAAAGACAAACTTAACTCTTTCGTGTCAATACTGCTTGTCTAAGCGTTTGTGGCTCTTCCCGCATTCTTTTAAAATTATACACCCTCCCCTCTCTTATCCAAATCTCCTATCTACCAACTTTAGCAATCTTAATCTCTCCATCTCCAAAAGCCTGCCCAAATCTTTTCTCCAGCCTCTCTCTCTCAATTGACTCGATCTCTCTAATCAACTGAGTTAAATTTTCACGATGATAATTCAATCGTGCCTCGTCCGTCGGTCGTCTACCATTTCTAGCGATTAGAGCTTGTAATTTCTGGAACGCAGCGTCGAAGTCGCGTTGGAGTGTTGAGGGTGGCTGGGGTGGCAACATAGGTGGTATTTTAAGGTGTAGAGTGACCGGGAGTTATTGATCAGACTCGGCTGGGTAAAATATTCTGCAGTTGGAGAGGGGTATTCTATTTCTAGTGATGGAGCAAATGGGGAGGACTAGTAAACAATTTATAACAATCGTTTGTTTGCAATGATTGAGGAATGTTTATATAGCAAATTTGTCACATCATAATTTGTCTAGAATTGTCACCCATGTTTTCTCCATATCGAGTCATTGACCTCAAACACTAACACGGTCACCCAAAATGGACGATCACAAAACCTAATATCCTCTTTCAACTGTCATCAATCCTCCCACGTCTGCACAAGCTGCTATTGTGCTATCTATTTCTTCTCCTTCTTCGTACTCGCCCGTCCCTATTCCTCCAAACCCTCTTCCGGTAATTTTCTTGTAACGTTACAACCACACATTTTAACTGTACCAATCCTAACAATAACCTTACTCACTTCCCCCCAGCTTCTCGAGCCCCTGCCAAACCCCCTCATCCATCATGTCAACCCCCATGTCTTCTTCTACATTCCTCTCACTATCATCCTCGCTGTCTGCCTTTGTCTGCTCTTCTTCTTTATCTTCTTCTATTTTCTTCTTGCCGTTATTCTCCTGATCCCATCCCCTAATCTTCAAAATCTCGTCCCACTTTTCTCTCCCTCGAATATGATCCTGTAGCATCGTAACTACATGCTCCAAACAAGAATTCTTATGCTCCAACTCCTTATTCCTGGCCTTTTCTGCCTCCAATTCAGCACTTAGAGCGTCGACCTGTGCACTTAGAGCGTCGACTTGTCGTTTCAGACACTCGATCATGACGGGGGTCTCGGGTTCTGAGGACATTTCTTTCGTGAAGCGATTTGACAATTTTATTGAAGCGTGAGTTCGAAGCTGGTGGAATATGAGTATTGAATGTGTGATGCGAAGTTGGAGCGCGAGGGAAGTTTGGAGGAAGATGTGTTGTTGATGATTAAGTTGTTTATGATTTAAGAAGGTTAGGCTTGTTTTGCGAAGTTCCCATTTTGGGGGAACTTTGTAGGTGTGACAGGCATATTGTAATTGGTGGATACCAAAATGAACAGTGAATTGACAATGACATCAAATTACACAAAAATGCTGGGTAGTGAATTGACAATATAATTAGATTATGATAAACACATACATCATGTCATCTCATATTTGATATTCAGGAGTGCTATTACTGTTTTCCCAAAAGGCAAGAATTTGATTTTTTCAAAAGCTATCAATACACCCCACAATCTTAAAACACCCTCCATACTTCAACTAGCTCGTAGCTTTACTTAACCAAGATTTCTTCATCTCTGTATCCCGGCTTCGATTTCCCCTCTTCTTTTTTTCCACGACCGGGTCTAGCGAGTCACAACGTTTAGTTAATGTAGCAATTTTCATCTTTAGCTTCGTATTTTCCTCTGCCAGTGCCTGATTCTGCAACTGATAATCTCTTTGGGCCCCTTCGAGTTCTTCTACTCTGCTTTTTAGTTGCTTGATTTGTTGTTCGGCGGTCAACGGTGGAGGATGGATGAGTGGCCCTCCAAAAGGGGAAGGTGGAGATGCGGGTGGTGGAAATGGTTGTAGTGACATGATTGAAGATGAAATGATAGATCTTGGACCTTGGTAAGGTTGGGCTTAAAACGCTGTGTTAGTGGGTTTTCTGAAGATGAATGAGCGCATATAGGAACTGGGTTATTTATATGACAGACTAGAGTCACTAGATAAGTGACTGCATGTTATTTGGTTGAGGATTACAGCCTCTTGTGTCAGAGTAGCGTCTTTTTTGTTCCAAACAATATGTTTAATATGACTGTATCAATCTCTGATTCATCCTCCACCTAACAACTTTCTCTTCTCAAACAAAAGAATCGCCAACAAAACCTTAGTCAAACTTCACCTAAACATTCCCTCCATTTCCTCTATCACCTATTCGGCTCTCCAAGCCAGCTCTATTCAATCCCGCCTTTACCGCGATTCCAAACGAGTTTTTAAATATTCAACCTCGGTCTCCAATCTCGATTGCCCTGCCTCTAGTAAACCTTCTGGAGAGATTTGATTGCCATTAGAAGGGCCGTTTGTATTCGAAGGCCCGTTGTTGCTAAAACATTCATTTCTATTATCGGGCGCATCTCTGTTGGGGCGCCCATTGCCAACAAATGGATCGTGGACGTTAGAGGTACCATTATTGTGAAAAGTTCCATTGCCTCTAGAAGGGACATTGCCATTAGAGGGGCCGCTATTATTGAAGGGACCATTTTTGTTGACGGGACTATTACTGTTGAAAGGTCCATTGCCCCTAGAAGGGCCGTTGCTACCAGAAGGGACGTTGCCATTAGAAGAACCATTGCCACCCGAGGGTCCATTGCCCCTAGATGAGCGATTGCCATTAGAGGGTCGATTACCGTTAAACGGAACGTTGCCATTAAAGTTTCTATTGCCGTTGAAAGGCTGCATTTTTGGTGTTTGATAATGGGTATGAGTTCGGGGTTGTGTGTTGAGTTTGGAACAGTAATGCTGTGAAGATATTTCTTGACTCTTAAGGAACTCTTTTCGGAATGGAATCAGTACGTTTGTTCTTTAAATATAAATATGATAGAAGCAATATGCGGATACTTTCGCTCTGAATCAAGAGTCATTCCTACGTTTTGCCAAATACAATACATATTTCATTAAATCACGACGAATGTCAGATCCTAGTTTGCTCAATATCGTCACATTCCCATCACTAAGTCTTCTCCATTAACTCACTTCCTATGGTTCTTCCCAGTTTGCTTCTTGTTGTCATTTCCCCCTTTCCCGAGATCCCCTTTTCCATCTTCCCTCTTCCAATACTTCTCCTCCTCTCTCATCTCAACACAATTTCCATACTTTTTCACATTCTCCTTCAAGACTTCTGGAATTTTTTTTCCAGCTTTTAGATCCTTCACCATATCGTTATGGCGAACCTCGCCTTTGAGAGCGCGTTCTTTCCAATAGTCACGATCACCCTCTAGATCATGTATCCGGCGCATCAGCTCAAGGATCTCTCCGTCTAGTAAGGCATTCTGCTTGTGCTCATAATTTTCTTGCTTTTCAAGTCGTAAGTGAGAAGGACTTTTTGTCGCTAGCTTTTGGTCCGAAGGGGGCATTTGGGGACGCATTGGAGGTAAACAAGATGTTAAATCTTGGAGGGATGAGATTGAGAATGAATTTCGATAGCTAAGTGGTGGAATGATGCAGGAGCTTCATCGCTAGAGTTTATATAGCCCTTCCGATGAGAACAAGGCATCCTTAAGTCATGGTCAGAGATGAATTTGGTGTGTAGTATACTCACCAGTTACTCTAATTATTCTGATTATTTACCATTTACTCAAGCAAGAGCTGAGTTTAATTTAAATAAAGACTCTAGTGAGTATCTCCTTAAGTCACTCATGAGTTATTTATGTCAGACTCTTTAGATGACGAGTGGAGGGTGCAAGTCAGCTGACATATTTAAGCGAGAACCCCCCTTATTCGCTAGAGTATTACTTATTTGGCGTAATTTAATTACTCAAACATTATCCATAAGTTACTCGGCGATAGGTAGTTGTGTTATGTTCAGCTACCCAATTTACTTTATTTAGGTTACTTAAATTATACAATTAGTAGACATAATTTTATTTCCAAGCTTTCCTAGAATAACCCACCAGCATGTGCACAGGAAGCAAGAACACAGTAAACAGTTTGTAAGTCAAATGCTTTCATACCATTTCATCTCATCATTACGATTTCCTCCTTTAGGAGTTGCACTTCTTCTACTATCTCTTATCAAGATTCGTGGCTAAAAGCCTCGTGACCACCACCCTTATTCATTCCTCCCCTTTCCCGCCAACCTCCCCCGCCAGTTATTGATTTCTCATTTCCTGCCTCCCCCACCTCCCAACTTAGCTTCATAGCCCCTGTTGATTTCTTTCATTTGATTGACATCTTGCTCTTTTTCTTTTAATTTCTCCTCAAGCGTCTTGATTTTCAATATCATAGCTTCCACTACTTTGAATTGATCTGGTTCTGGCATCTTTAGCAGATGGGCAATGTCGGCTTCTGTTTTTGGAAGTGGTGTGGATATTTTCAGGAAGTGACTGAGAGACTTGTTGAGCCTTGGGGGGTAGTCAAATGATGTGAGGTTGTGGATGAGTGGAGAGGAAGTAGGGTCATTCTGTGACTTTTATGGTCGTTTTGGATGTGGGATGGAAGTGTTTTACTCATTGTTTGGTGGTACTCTGTGACTTGTCTAGCATCACAGTGTTTGTTTCCTAGGCAACTGATATATTGGTCCAAGAGCAAACTATTTGCACAAATATTTTGTTGTAGTCATTTGTTACGACTGCTATCATCCAACTTTCCTACCATCACACTCCCTTAGTAGCCTCTGAACCCTACCAGCCCTAACCTCTTTCAAAACCCAACAATCCCACCGTTCAATCACTTTCCTCCAGTCAACTCTGATATTCGTTATCCTCCTTCCTCAACCGTTCATACTTCTTCGTCAACATAGAAACCTCTCGCTCAAGTTCCTTGACCCTTGCAATTGATCTTTTAAGTTCGGCACGTAATAACTGATTTTCTTCCTTCAGTGATTCAATTGTTACTGGTTTCGGAGGCGAGGAGGGAATTTTGTTGATATGCAGACGTGGGAAGATCAAATCTCGAGGATGCATAGTGATGAAGATAGCGAAAGTCAATCAAGAAAGTGGTAGGCTGGTAGTTTAGAAGGGGGTTGGATTGTGGAGGCACTCTATATTTGTAACTACTGCAATCTCAGAGTTGTGGCCTTTCAAAGATTCATGGTCGAGGATTAAAATACTCAAGCACAAAAAACCCATAATCATAGTCATAATTACCAACAATCCTGGAAACAATCATGGCTGAGTGTACCTGTTGTGAAACCATTGATGACAAATAATTCTCGAACGTTTCGATAATCTAGGCACCTTACTTCAAGATTAGTTTGTGCAATGGCACTTTGGAGGTTGTCTGGGAATCTTACATCTCGGTTTGTACAAAATAGTTTGAACACTTCCCAAAACCACTTGCATCCTCAAAGTATTCATCACGATATACCCTTTCCAAAACGCCACCCTTGAAATCCCATCAAAAAACCTCCTCCCACTGCCTCCTTCCCAACCACGTTCTTCCCATTTTCGTCCGATTTTCCCGGTGCCGTCGTTTGAAAGTTCTTCCTCTTAAGCGCCCAATCCTTGATCTTCACTAGCTGTGCTGTAATTCTCTGCTCTAACTTGGCGGTTCTTGTCCTGACGTCCTTCATTTTGATTTCGAAATCATTTCGATCTTTGTCTCTAGCATTTCGGTTGTGATTCAGGGGGTTGTAGAAGGCCATGGCTTTTGTTCGCCGAGTTTGATGGTGTTCAGTTGACGAAGTTGGTGTGGGTTTGGTAAAAGAGAAGTATGGAAATCATTGCGCATGGAGCCAAAGTGAATGAAAAGCTCACTTCATTGGACGTTATCGGGAAAGAGTGAATGTAGATTTCTTGTTAGCATGTTGTTTGTGACTCTAAATGTGTATTACCATTGGACCCTATCAGAATTCAATCATTACAACGCGCGGAGTTAAAGTCAATCTTGAGTTAACGAAGATATGCAAAGCTGTTGAGTAGCCAATTGATATCGACATCAGATGAAAAGTCAAACTTCGTCGCAAGGTTAACCAGTCTCCAAGTCATTCGTTTCTAAATCAGATCTAATAGGCATCTGAACTTCCTCAAAAAGATTCATTGCCACCAAACTCTACGCCTCCCATCACAAATTTTTCCACCCACCAAACTCTCATCTACCTCCCCTCCTCCTCAAATCACCATCCGAATCTCCATACCCACTAATCCCCCACCCTCACCTCCAACCCAACCCCCGCCACCCTCTCAAATCCAATCCTCAAGCCACTTCAACTCCCTAAACATCCAATCGACCACTCCCGAGAGTTGCTCACGGATCGGTATCGCTTCCTCATCCCGATCCTTTAAACCGCCCATAATTTCCTGCAACCCCATCACGACGTCCTTCGCGCTATTGAGTTTCCGCTTCAATCTCCTGTTCTCGCTTTCTAGTTCCGAGTTTCGCGTCTCTAATTCCTTTTGTGACTGCGCGAGTTGGTTGATGGCGTCGGTCATTGAGAGGAGGTATTCCTCGTGGTCGATTTTGTGGGTTTTGAGGTTTTGTTGGATTTGGTGGATTGTTGAAGTAGCTTCGGAGGTGAGTGTAGAGGAGGCTTGTGGAGATGGCATGGTGGTTGAGTGTGTTGATGTTTTGAGTTTGGATTCTTCTGCTTTGAATGGGAACACTTGGTTCTGTGTTCGTAGATCTTGACGTTCCAGGTAACGGAGGTCGTGTAGTTTTGGGAATGAAGAAAATGTCTGTAGAGTATGAAGTCAGAACTTTACCAGGCTGAAGATTGTTGATTAATACTATTTCGCTGAAAGAGAGACGACATTTTTCACTTAAGTTTCAACTTCCCATTGCTAAAGCTCATCACTCTCCCACCACAAAGACTTCATTGTTCGATAACTTGCCCATGCAACCATGAAAACACCAACCCATTGAGAGCAGCTGTGCGTGCATGTGTCTCACATCAATCAAAATGGTTCTAAGATAAGTTTCACGATATCAATGGAAATGTCTTAAAGTATCCGTTTTTCGAAACTGGATGTACAAAAAGCCCTTTAAGCCCAGACAAAGATTCCGCTTTATTTTTCTTATGCACCTAAAACCATTACAGCAAAACATCCACCCCAAAGACGTCGTGTTTCGGAGTGGGACATGAGAAAGAACAATTGTCTATGAAAGAACTTTAATTTTCGTGACCTGAAAAAAGCGAACCTAACACCTATGTGTTGCAATTCTGACGGGACATCTCGTTGCCATATAATACTGTTAAGCTCCACGCTTACTAAATAGAGTCTTTTGAGTAAATATATTGAGTTGTGTTAGAACGTCGTTTTCTGAAATTGGTATGTTTACATAGTGTCCCATCAGGTTTGCAGTGCACTACTGTGCATCGACCGCTTCTACATAGTCGAGCCATAAGAACGCATTTAAAATACCACATTCTCATCCCACGAGACCAAGAATACCAATTTCAAAGATATCAATAACGAATCCATGACCAAACAACTTATTTACCTGACGTTATCTCATGTCCTAGCTCATTCTCACTCTCAAACCTACAAACCTCTACCCATCCAAACACCCACCGCGCAATCTCCCAAGTACCCTCCCCACCACCACCACCACCTTTTCATCAAAACCAAACTGTCGCAACGCATCAAGTCCTCTCTCACGCTCTACTAATTTCTTCACGCCTCACCACGTTCACTATATCATTCTCCATCTCCCGCTCAAAACCTCCCCCTCCAACCGCCCAATCCTCTCCTTCAATCGCTGATTCTCCCCCAGTAGCGCGGCATACACTCTCCGTCTTACCTGGTCCCGACTTAGGATTTCCCGTATAAAATCAATCGTAATGTTGTAATCCATCCAACACTGTTCTTGGACCCCGCCTGGCCACGGAGTTGGTTCCGAACGCCATGTTGTATCGCGATAGGGTCGGTTGCGGGAGTGTATATAGATAGCAAAACCGATCGTGTTATATCCATCTTCTTTTTAAAGAGCGTTACAACTTCTTTGAGACATGCTATACATAAACTCTTACATGCGCAAGAGAGAAAGAATGTCAGTCTTAGCAGAGCGGTTGCTAGCAGGTACCTGTCAAGAATCAATGCCCGTTAATGCAAGATAAAAGGGAAGCGGCTTTTCTATCTTGTAATCCATCTAGAGATGAGAGAAAGAACTAAACCATTGTCATTTTAACAATGAATTTTCCCCTGTTTGTGCGCTAATGCTGGATATTCATAAGCGAATGAAGAGCAGATATGATCCAAGAAAAAAAGAGAAAACTAAGTATTCACACTCTGAGGCACTCTACAGAAAGACATCCTTAGACAGCGCTAATAAAGAACAATCATCACCAAAACCAATCCCCCTCCTCCCCCCTCCCCTCCTCCCTCCCCCCTCCACAACCCCCCCACCCTCCCCCAACCACTCCCGTCCCCTAACCCTCTCCCACCACTCCCCCACCCTCCCACACCCCCCCCCAAATCCCCTCATACCCACCCACCCACAACGCCTCCAAATGCGGCAGATGGAACAGATCCACCAAACTAATTTCATCTCCCGCCAAATACCGCTGCTTGCCCAGGATATCCTCATACACCTTGAAGACGGCGCGGAGATCCGCTTCGGCTTGCGCGACGCGCTGGAGGTCTGGGGGACCGAGGTTTTGATATCTGTGGGCGTGTGAGTTGATGGAAAGGGGGGGAAGAGGGAAGAGGGAAGAGGGGAAAGGGGGGAAGAGCCACAGGGGGGGAGAGGACTTTTTGATAACCATCTCCGTCCCAATACATTCCGCCGCGCTTGCAACATAACTAATTTCAATGGAAGCAGCCTGTTCAAACTTTGCATACGCTTCGAAATCGTCGTCATCTGGCATAAATTTCGTCCCCGATTGATACTTCCTAACCCCCAACACCATCAACACCTCTCTTATTTCACCATGAGTTTGGCACTTACCTGGCTAGATACCTGCAAATCGCTCGACTTTCATAAATAACGAGGCCGTCGTCGTCGAGGACGGGGACTTTGCCGAAAGGTTGCATTTTCATGTATGAGGGGTGTTTTTGCTCGCCCTTGGATATGTCGATGGGGATGTGTTTGTATTCTAGGGCTAATTCGAGGAGGACGACGTGGACGCGGGCTGTGGACATGGCTGAGCCGTAGAGGGTGAGGACCATGGTTGCGATAGATGGGATTCTAAATTAGATTAAGAAGGGGTTTTATATTTTGAGATGATTAGGCCATTGGTTTTATATATTAACATGTTAGGCCGGTGCGGTGGAGTTATCGTACTGAGGATGGAAGTTTGGGATGAGAGACTGTATGTTAGTCGTCTGGGGAGGCACGGCGAATGGAATACCGTGGAGGGGACGGAACTATTCGGCCGAAACATGCATATGGGAACTGAGCATGGTTGTTGTTTAGAAAATATGGGCAGTTAGCATGTAGAATCAGGACAATTCGCCTGACGGAAGGGTCTTGAGTAATTAGGTGTGAGGGCTGGAGATGGGCCATGGTCTATAGTATGCAAGTCATCTGTCGTATTGGCAGTATGCTGTAGAAGGAAAATTAGCGAAATTTTGCACTAGAGTAGAGGGAATGAGAGAGTGATCTTAGGATGTTACTAGTCAAGGGGAGTGTTGAGTATCCATCGTATTAATAAGACCGCCAAGCAAACAGTCGCAGAAAGTAATGTGATGGGAGTCCAACGAGTACTCTCAACGTTCATGGAAGTGTGGTTGTAGGCTTGGGATATGTAGATAGAAAGGGAACCAGCTAGTGCCGTATTCGAATGGTAATATGCAATAAACCTATGTGACGGAATATCCAGTAGTCCGGCTCATCTTCTGTTCCTCCCCCAGCGCTTTAAATACACAAGCAAGCCAAGCACTCAACCCCACCCCATCACCTACGAAGGCTTTCGAGCATGAATAGTACGTCTACCCCTTCATCAGTCAAGCCAATCACATAATCCGACGGACTTACATGGTAATATAACTATGAATCTTAGTATTCTTCATATCCTTCCTCACATCCACGAGAAAAGCCTCGAGTTCCTGCGTGCTCCAATTATGCACCCTAGTGAAGAGAGCCATGCTCAATCCGCTTAGGCCACCGACGAGGTTTTCGTTATTCCAGAGACCTACAGGACGTTAGCATTATCTCTCTCATCAGATGTCTTTATTAGTCCAATTTGTTGGGAGATTTGGATACGTACCCAATTCCTTATACTTCGGATCCTTAGGCCACTTATTAATAGGCCACAAATCAACATATTCAACAATATCCACAAATCCCGCTTCTTCCATCTCCTGCTTATAGCGAATCGCGCTATCCAAAGGTCTTCCGATCTTTTGAGATGCGCTGAGAACCATCTCACCCCATTTCTTGAGAGCAGAGTCTTCGGGGAGAGTGCCGTCGTCGCAGCCACAGGGGAATGTGACGTCAGAGTGCTCGATGTAGCCTCCTGGTGTTAAGTTCCTGATATTTCGTTAGCGTGGAAGGAGAAAATGAAGCGGGTAAGGAAGACAGACTCGAAGGCTTGAGCGAAATAATTGGACCAGCTGACTAGCGATCCAGTCATCATGCGACCGTGGATGAAGTCGAATTTGTGATGATAGGTCCATGGCTCTTCAACGTCATCAATCTCGAAAGTTACATTTGGCGGGAGACTGCTTATGTTAGACAGATAGTGAAAGACGAAGGATGATTACTAACAAGTCTGGTTGGATAGGGCTTAGATCAACACCCAAAACCTAAGGACGATTAGATGTCATGTTCAAAACACGCTATTATATTTTACCTTCGCTTCCGGGTGTTCATCCCCTATTCCAATTAGCTTGGAAAGTGACAGGAAGGAAGATGTACTTACCATAATCAATTGCCCAAATTCCTGTCCCCGTACCGACATCCAAAACTCGATGAACGGGTTTATCTTTATCAAAGACAACTTTATGAAGTTTATTATCATACATCAAACTATATATGTGATGTTGAAGATCTAGTGGGGTTAGTGATGGCTAAAATTTGTAAGTGCTGTGTGTCCTCACCTAGACGGTCATTTTCAGACTATTTGAACTTAGCCACGAACGAATTGAGATATACATCTTTCTCACCTCATCATTAGGGTACAAATATTCTAATAAAAATAAGCATATAATCTAAAACAAGGGTCTAGAATACTTACTCCCATCTTTGTATGCATGATATGTTCGACCATTCTCCTGCCGATGCTTCATGATACTCGACCCAACAGAGGTCGTCGAGCTGGCAAACGACTCGCCCTAGCAAAAGTCACAAACTATAACGACATAACCTAAAGCAAAAATACTCACATCACCAAGAGCAGAATCAGCATCATCCCGATGATCGTCGGCCTAGCCAAAGTCAATTCAATAGCCTCACATCAACAACCGTCACACAAACCTCAGCCTCCAAGCCAGCAGCCGGACCAGCAGCAGCCGGATCACTCGTAGCAGGCGACGCAACCTCCTCAGCGGCTACAGGCGTCTCGGTCGGCTGTTCAGTCGTAGACATGACTTCCTTTCCTCAATCGACACGTTTCTCGCGCTAAGCGTCCAAGCAAGAAGACTAGATGGCAGAGAAACGACGAGACGCCCACATCGGCTGTATTCATAGCAAAACTCGCACACGCGGTGCAATGGCTAAAGAGGTGGTGCTTCGCAGGGGAATGCGCCGGATGTGGCTGCCAGACGGACGCATAGCAGAGATGGGTGTGTTATTGGATGAGACGAGAGAGCTGGGTGGTGAAGAACGCGCATAGGGTTGTACGAATACACCATGGGGGTTGCAGCGAGGGCAGCGAATAGAGCGTTTTAAACGCTCGGTTTGTGTGAGTATTGCGTTTGTAGCCAGTACTTGGAGGAGGTGCGGGATGTGTGTGGACGGCTAGGTAGTTTCCCCGATGCACGAACGAGACGATACCAGGTACTTCTGTGAAGAGAATTATTGCCGTGGTGGGCCGTAAAGTGGAAAAACCAACATGGGCGTTCTGTGCCGATCCTATTCGGGAGGATGCCGTGAGGATATAACCAGTAGTAGGTACTTTGCTGTTACAACGTGATATTTCGAAGCACCTCTACTTCCGTGTCTCGTTCTGAAAAGAAATCCCGCTCATAAGCAGCAAACTGCCTCACGAGTCTCAATCTCACCAACAAACATAATCAATGCAAATAAACTCGGAACGACAACGGAGCTGTCAGCTCGGCATCCATCCGAAAGCCTCGTGTACGTTTCCCCAAACCCCACTTCGAGGCATTTCTGCTGACGTTGTGTGGTGGAGATGGGGCAACCCCGCGACTTCGTAGATCCGTTTGATAGCGGGTATTCGGTGGGTAAATTGCGTTGTGGGACGAGCTTGAGATACTCGAGTACATGTGGTCCATAATGGTCTTATTTAAAGTTTGAAAGACTAAGATGAAAGGTAAAGCCTCCAAGTACTAGGTATTTAGAGTACATATTTACAGATTAGGTAGTAGACAAGGTTCAATCAGGAGAAGTGGGCGAGCAAGGAAGAAATCACCTGACATACCTACTCGTCCAATGGAGCATATCTACCTAGGTAGGTAGGTAAGTATGACAACGTCAAAGCAACATCCAGACCACTTGATTTGTGGATATAGTTAGTATGTCATTTTTAGACATGTAAGCAAACAAACGTCGGGAGATCATAGAGCGAAATGTAACGTTCAAACAGAACCAACAAAGCTAGACTACCCCAGACGGGAAAGCTTCTCGCATGGGATGAACATGCATATCAAACGTCGCCGATCACAGATATAATCCAACAAAACTTGCAGCAAGGCCTTACCAGAACAGGAATCCAACAACAATCTAGCTGAAAAAACGAACATACTTCCAGATGATTAGTAGGATTGAAGTCCCATACAGGGTTGTGAGATTGGTATGATTTAGAGTAGAGCGCGTTGTATGTATTCGAAATATCCCCAAATATCATCTACAAAGTCGAGTCCAGAGGAGAGAAGCCGGGGTATCCACCACATGCAAACGCTGAAATGCAGCAGTAAAGATTAGAAACTCCTTATCCTTATTCCTCCTTGATTATAAGTCCATCCGACGGTTTGACACGTTGTGCCCATTCACTATAGCATGTCAGCAAAGTATTCTTCAGATACAAGTAATGTTCACTTACGTCCAGCTACCATCGTATATTTTCCTGTTCTTCTCGTCACCATATCCGGCCTCACTCAAAGCGGCATCGATGATCGCAGCAGTAACTCCTGTACCACAAGAGCTGATAATTGGCTTATTTGGATCAACGCCCTTGCTCTCAAAGACCTTCCGTAGTTGATCGCCTGGCAAAAAGGTTTTGTTGACCGGATCCAGCAGCTCAGTAATTGGCACAGAGATGCTCCCCGGCATATGTCCAGATGATAATCCTTCTCTTGGTTCTGGGTCTTTCCCGCTCCATCTCCCTGCCGATCGCGCATCCAAAATCTGTACGCCCTCAGCACCCTCCTTATTCTGATCCGAAACCACATCTCTAACTTCTTCGAATTCCGCCACTTGTGCTCCGTCAAAATCTGGAATTGGATACACACAGGTATCGACGTCCCAAAACTCCCCGCTTTCAGTAGGATAACCCTCATCCACCCATAATTTGAAGTTGTTTAAAAGATGAACCGAATCATGTCCAAATGCCTTCATTGTCCATCCTACTCTTGGCGCACTAAATATTCCAATCTCCGCAGAATCGTAAACCACAACTGTATCATCTCTTCGAATTCCCAACCCACTCATAGCTTTTGCGAAATCAGAAGCCGAAGGAAGCATATGTGGATAAGGGGAGTGTTTGTCGATAACCTTATCTAGATCAAAGAACCTGGAATTAGGTATCCTCTTTTTACGGAAGACATCGAGACCGTTGCGTCCGTCGTTTGGTAAGAACCATGAAGCACATACTGCGACCGTTCTTGGTGCTGTAGAGATCTTAGTCATAGGGTTCTGTTTGAGAGCTTCCTTGAGCTCTTTGGGGGTGACAAGATAGGATGAGAATGATCTTTCCGCAGCTATCGAGCTTAGTCGGAGGATAGGAGATCGTAATTGAGTCGTGCGAAAGATGGGAGAGTGCGCGCGTGCGCCTCTGGTGAGGAAAGCAACGGCCGCCATGGCGTGCTGTCTTGCGGATATGCTATCGAGAGCGCATAGAAAGAAGCTGTCGGAAGTAAGTACCGATAAGACGATGCCGAAGCTGTAGCTCTATCTCTTCAGTCCCAATCGTTCTGCGACAAAGGAAAATGGATGGTAAAGAAAGAGGGGTTTGGAATTTGTTCGGAACGCTGGAGGTTGCATTGACAAATTACTTGCTAGAGATGATAAGGCTGGGGCGGCGGCGGTAGCTTGGAAGCTTGGACCATGACGCATGTGAGAGTAATCGACACGATAGTTGCTGGATCAGCCAAGCTCAAGTCAATAAATAATAATTCAAAAATCACCAACATCATAATTTCTACTTCTAAAGCTCAACGAAGCTAAAAATTGATTTGCGACTCTGCGCTAGTGCCACCGAAATCTGCCACTTCATCGGGGCCGAAAAATCCAGCATGAAAGTCAAGATCCGCAAATGGAACGCGGTAGCAACATGGCGATGGGACATCCCCGAGGACGACGTCTGCGGTATCTGCCAAGTACACTTCGATGGCACATGTCCGAAATGCACATATCCAGGAGATGATTGCAAATTACGTATGTACCTCCAAAACCTCGTTCGGTAGCGGTGTTGCTAATCGCAAAATCGCAGTATCTGGGAAATGCGGGCACAGTTTCCACGAAGTGAGTTGAAAGGCAGTCTCGTTTTGAACGTGGGATTGTGCTAAGGGGAATAGCATTGTATAGATGAGTGGATTAAGCAGGAGACTTCAAAGGGACAATGTCCTATGTGTAGACAGAGTGAGTTACCCCACCTCCCCCGCTGTGCGGAGGGTTCTAACGGAAACAGAGTTTGAAGGGCCGGAAGGTACGGGTGCTGCTGCCAACGAAACAATGGAAGATCCGGCAGATATGGAGGTGTGATTGAATATATATGGCGTTAAGGAATTTGAGACGCAGGATGAATTGGGCGCATGGCATGATACCACAATGGGAAGTTTGGTTGTCGGACATCAAGATCAGAAAGGGATTAAAAAAATCGGTTTAAGGCGCTTGCGGTTTACTATGTTTATCGGGTTGCTGTTCATTGGGGTTGAGGGTACAATTTCTTTGAAAGTCTCCATTACGTTGATCCTGTTTGATTGCCACAAATACTTGGGTCACGAAGATGCTCAAGATGCACGTTTGTATGGGAGTGCTTGGATATATCCTATTTATATTTTCGACGTAAATGATCGTCATGGCCCACCGATCCCCTCTAGCTCTCAACACAACCCCCAATTCCATTCGTTACACACTTCGCCTTTTCCACCACCTACAACTCGTTGTGCTCCTGTCCATCGCCATCAGTGTCAGCTAGGATGGTCATTGCGGCCTCTGCGGCCTTGGATACAACACTGGCGGCTCCGTGCTTCACACCTTCTGTAGCGGAATCTGCTACGCTGCTAGCGGAGGATTTCTCGATAATGCTTACGGGTGCCTCGACTCCATCAATGCCCATCAATTCGGTCTCGAAGACTAAAAACCAATTAGCTTAATGATTGTGAAGAGGTAAAGCCATGAAACCCACTCAAGGTACTGCCAGCCGGAATTGGCCCCATAGCTCTGTCACCGTAGCCAAAAGCTGGTGGGATGGTGAGAGTTCTCTTCTCGCCAATGCACATATCAAGGAGGTTGTCATCCCAACTATTGCAATTGTCAGTCCACCGTTTCCTTTCTGCCCAACAAGCAACCAACTCACCCCTTGATGACGCTTCCCTTGCCAACAACGAAGCTCAAAGGCGTCCCTCTGTCGTAGCTTGCATCGAATTGCTTGCCTCCATCCTGAAGAGTACCTCTGTAGTGCACAGAGATCTTGTCTCCCTTCTGGGACTTGCGCTCACACTCGACAGCGCGGGTAACATCGATTTTGACCTCGTCGGCGGCCAAGACGGTGACGGCAGATGCCAAAGCGGCAATTGACAAGGTGAGGAAACGCATGTTGATTTTGTAGGATTGCCTGAGATTACGTAGTCAGTAAATGATTTCTGGGTGAGATAATGACCGGCTTTAACACTTACAAGAAGATATGGACACGTAGGATCGAGCTTCTGTTCGAGGGACAATTCGATTGGCAATTGGCGAATTTCCCTTGGAGCACAAGCCGGGGTGTCACTGGTGTGAAATAGCCGAAGTCACGAGTGCGGAGAGGGGTTGGCTGAAATAAAAATAGACTAATTGGGTCTAGTTTAAGATTAACATATGGTTAAACTTCCATTGGGTGATCATCTCGATACACGACATGTCAAATCAACGACGACTCTCCTCAACCTTCCCTCACTTCATCCCAAGCTTACATCGCCAGCAACAAACAATCCATCACGGCGGCTCCCGATGCCCTTTTTACAAATCCATCCGGAAGCAGCCATCTCGGTCGAGATGTGAGGCTTGAGTCACTGGACTTGTCTTGGCTAGGAGGTGCTGCCTGAAGGCTCCAATCCCCAATTCGGACGGGAACTGTCAGCATCTCAGCTGAAGCAGAAGAGCCAACCTCTTTCTTTCCCAACGCCCGAGGCAGCAACGTCTCAAAGGGCAAAGACGCGATCTGCGAACATAATGGGCATTTCGACCGAACACCCAGCGCGAATTTTATGGGGAATACGTCTTCTTATGATGTCGTCGCTGCTCTGCGCCGCTCGCCTCGCGGTCAGCCTCGCTGAACGAATTCGTACAGCGACAAACCGATTCGACTCCGCCACGGTTCTAATATGGACGGAATTGGTGTTCCTTCGTTCGATTCGGCCCTCAACGAACGGGTGTTCTCGCTCTCGCAAGCACCGCCCGAGGCCTTTTGTGAGGCCGACTCAACTTGCTAGTACAAAGACGTTCCCATTGTCTAATCTTTCGCTTGTTCAGAAAACAGTCACACGTCCTACCCCTTCCTTCCCCCAAACGGTCGCCAGAAGAACTGACCGACGTATGGCTCCATTTATTCTTTGACTCATTGCAAGTGCAGAGCCATGTTTAGCACTGCTTAGCACGTTCTTCTGGTCGATTGACCAGGCACCATCATTCCTGGAGTATCAGCATTGGCTTCGCCCTGTGTACCGTATCAATCTCCTGCCTGGATTGGCGCTGGTGGACCAGTCATTTGGTTTTTTGCCCGCTGATTGAGTTTGTATAAGTATTTCTTTCGCCCGTCCATTGAAGTTAATTATCCTATTATTTCCCTCCATCATCCACACTCCAAGTACAGTCACTTACACATCACGCCTCACTTTGCCCTACCTACTTAAGCAATCAGTTTCCCTAGCTTTTTGCGCCAGAACACGCCCAAGCACACTCACACAAACACAACATACAAACACTCACTCGAATATGTCCTCGGGGTCAAGATCACACTATTCTGGTAGTTCACCAGTCATCAAGCACTCTTCTTCAAGGGACTCGAGCTCGTACCATTCGTCACGGGACTATTACCCTTCATCCTCTAGAGACTCCGGGTCTTACTATTCATCACGGGACGAGTACCGCTCATCTAACACCAGCATGTCGCGGGGCAGCAACGCGGAGAGGCGAGACGAAAGATTACGGGTTCCAGACGATGGTTTGTCTTACCAATCAACCATTTATCAATCAAGTGGCTAACAATCAGCTTTTACAGATCGAAAATACATCACCAAAACGGAATCTGGCAAGAATTACATCATTGATCAGCGAAAACCAAGATACGATGTCAACGAGCCTCTTTCACGAGACGCAACACCGGAACACTACAAGAAATCAAGAAAAGACCAAAAGAAGTCGAGCCGACATTGAGGAGTCGATGTGGGCTCGCGCGCTGGTTGAACTGAGCGGACGTTACTTCAATGGTAGGGCTGCTCTGCCGTCGCTTACACCGCCACTGCCCTCCTCGCCCTACGGCGCCCTTCGCCCTGAAAGCTTGCGGGATTTTATGCGACGGAGTAGCTTCTTCTTCTGGACGTTTACTTCCTCATCACTCGATTCTATGCGGGATTTTGTACTAGCATAGCGGATTATATCTTACAGTTATTGGTTGTCAACCGAACTATCCGCCTCACGGCGACTTTTGGGAATTCATTGGAAGTTAGTCATTTTAGCGATACCAAATTGGAGAATGGATTGGGCGTTGTATATTATTATGATGGAATGACGGATGACTAGATAGTGTTAATTGAATCAGATCGAAACAAGTCGTTGAGTTTTCATGCAGAGTGGACGTGCCTACTATCTTCTTTCCCTACCATTGGTCGCGCTTACTATTTACCACTTCACCCTTCATCCAAACACCCATTTCTCATCTCTCTTTCCATCTCTCTTTGCATTTCTCCTTCCATCCCATCGTCACCTCACCCTCTCAATACAGCTCAACTGACGTTCGTCTCCACCCACGCCTCACCTCGCTTGTCGTATATCTGCATCCTTCAGCTCTCGGTACCTAGTATTCAGGTTCGGTACCTGGTACCTACCTGGTAGTACCTGGCAGGCCTCGTCAGCCCCTGCCTTGCAGGCCTAGAAGAATTTATATGATGCTGCCGCTGCCGCCTGAGGCGACTGGAAGGCTCCAGGGCGCTGATGGGGGCTGTAGGGCGTAGGGCGAGTGTCGTGTGTGCGGAAGAGGTGAGTGGGTGCGGAGTGATGAGAAGGGGGGACTGGTGGGAGGTGCGGTGTGAGGCGCGGCGGAGGCTGCGGAGGGCGTGGGCGGAAGATGAGTTTTTGGTGTTGAGAAATGAGTTTTGGGCGCGGAGCTCGTATCTAGTAAGCTGCGGAGATGATGCTTTCAGAGCGGACGATTTTAATTTTGCTTTGGACACTTCAGTTTGCCATCCCAGAACTACATCACAGAACTTGTCTCAAAAGACAATAGAACTCATCGCACCCCCTCCTTCCAAACTTCAAGTCTCTCCCTATTAAATCCTCTCCAACCCTTCCCCTCGAACTCCCCCCCCTCCCTAGCAATCTTCCCATCAAACACCTTCCCCTCCCGACTCAACCTCTCAATCACCTCCCCAGCATACAAAAACCACATCTCCCCCGCCCTTCGATCCACCTCCTTTGATTCCTCATTCTCAAACGCAGATCGCAACGTCCATATCGCGTATAACGAAAAGTCGAACGCGGGGATAGACGATGAGAGCGCTGTTAGTCGAGCGAGAAAAGCGTTGATGTTTTGCCATTGGGATGCTGAGAGGTCGTTGTTGCTGTTTGTTCCTGGGGCTGGTGGGCGTTAATAAGATTCTTGGAAAAAATGAGAGCGGTTATTAGGTGATCTTACCTCTATTCCAAATTTCCCGCGCTTGTGCGCCGAAAAGAGGCATATCCTTCCACACTTTCACTTTATCGCCCCATATCTCAATCTCACTCGCTTCTTCACTATCAGCGACATTTTGCTGCTGGATAGCTCGTAGGATATCAACGAGTGGCTCTTGCTTCTCGTGGGGGGTATCAATTGCTATCTCAATAACGCTCTTCCAAGATCTCGAAAAGTGCTCTTCGAGTTGTGGTTGCTCGGTCTGCCCAGGGACGAAAGCTTCACGTGTTGGTTTTGTGAATGCAATCGCTACTTCACCTGGATCCTTTTTTGCCGCAAGAGCATTTTTCAAAACTCCATATTCCTCAGCTTCCATACTGGCTGTAACTTTCCGTGAGGTGAGATGGGAGATAAGCCTGCGTCGAGTCGTGCAGATATATGTTCGGACCAAGAACCGAGAAAAGCATGTCGTTCTCTTGACACACTGATAACTATTCATCTAGCGGAGTCTTCCGCTAGGAGACTGCCGTTCAGTTATTATTGAAGCGTGCATGTGGTGTCAAGAGTCGTTGCGATTGAATACCGCCAGCTTCCTGATTGCGTCTAGTTCACGCCCGCCAAGCCCTGCCCGGCTCCTCCACACCAACCCTATTCCCACGCCATCTCGTCCTTCCCGTTTTAGGAGTTGCGGCTGTGAGATCTGGGGATCTTAGTGGAGGGAACAGTATCTAGGGTTGTGACTAGAGGGGATGTCCTGCATTAGAGGCGTGGGAATGCGGGTTGGAGTGGAGTGGTCCGGCATTGATGGTGGTAGTCTGCCACATGTTTATGGTTTTGTGAAGATGTTGATATTTGTATGGTAAGTAGAAAGTATATCAATGCCATTTCCCTCCAAGATCCAAGCCATCGTAGCTTCACCATCTCATCCTCCCCTCCTTCCACCCTCCCCACCCTAAGCGAACCTCCCCCCTTTCCCGCTTCCCCCAAATTTTCAAAATGCACTTCTCCCTCCTCCCCCTCTCCCTCCTCCTTGCCCTAACCACTGCCCACCCCCTCGAGCCCCGCGCAGCAACCACCTGCGGCTCCACCTCCTACACCGCAGCCCAAGTAAACTCCGCGGCCCAAAAAGCATGCACATACTACAAGGCCGGGACGAGCACAAACAGCTATCCACATACGTATAACAATCTGGAGGGTTTCTCGTTTACGGTTGCGGGGCCGTATCAGGAGTTTCCCATGTTGGCGAGTCATGCTGTTTATACTGGTGGTAAGTCATGAGGTGTAAAGGGGGAAAGATGGTGATTGGAGAGGGATGAGGAAAGAAAGAGGCTAATGAAAATGAAATAGGATCACCAGGACCTGATCGGGTTATCATCAATACAGCTTGTAAACTCGCGGGTGCTATTACGCATACCGGAGCGAGTGGGAATAACTTTGTTGGGTGCGCTGGGACGAATTAGATGGGTTCTTTAGAATAGAGTTTTGGAGTCTGTTATGTCGTTGATTTCTTTAGAGCGTGCAGGGTGAAAGATCTTCAAGCAACTTTTTTTAACGAAGTGATGATGGTGTTTGATGTTTGGATTTCAATGGTTTAGGGAAAATGAGACTTGGACTTTGTTCTTAACGGGTACACGAGTAGAGTGGACTTTCAGCATGGGGTCAATCCCTTTCTCATCTGGGCTGGAATTGATTTATGTCTCATAGTGCACAGAAATCACTTCATGCTATTTTCAGTATAATTTATATTTCCCCCTCTGTATTTCAAAGATACTACCGATTTTTCGTCCATAATGTGAATACATACGGATATTAAAAGGTGCTAGATCGAAATGCACTGTCATGAATCATTGCAATAAAGAGCCTGTATTTGGGCCGCGCCCTGGAATTACAGGGTATCAACGCCCTGAAGCTCACTAAATGCGACATGCAACAAAACGTCATCTCGAATCGCTTAATTTAGCTTCCCAATTATAAGTCATCTACCTAGGTATTCACTTAGCTATATACTTGGGCTGTATTCCCTGTAACACTTAATAGTACTGGATCCACGTAATTAACTACCTGGTTTCCAGAAATAGCTTAACACTCCCACAATGAAAGCCGTTATTCTCGCTTCACACATATTAATAGCAATAATCCCAGCAGCCAACCTCCATTTCCCCCAAATATAGAATGTATAACTCATGTATTCACTTGATTACATACCCAGACCGCACAATAGCATCTCGTCTTATTGTCCCCCGAGCAACATGACGATCTAAATCCAATTTCCAAATATAGTTTAAATTCCAAATGTAGTTTAAGACTCCCATATCCGAATATAGTTTAACACATCCCACATCCGACAACCAACACAAGATGCAAGCCAAAGCAGCGATTTTAACGATCCTAGCACTTACAATCATATGTGCTATCCCGGGCATTTGGGCGGATGTTAAGAAGAGAAAGAAAGAGCAGGAGAGTGGGAAGGGAAAGGGGTCCGAGAGTACGAGTGCGGCAGGTACGGCAGATGGACATACGTCAACGACGATCAGGAAAGAAGGGAGTGAGAGGGCGGACACGATAAGATCTAGCGATTTACCGAGCCCTTTAGGAAGTTCTGCGACTGCTGGTTTTTCTGGAAATCAAGATGTTGTCGTCACTGCTACTGGGACAGAAGTTCATAAGTCGCAATTCATGGGCACACAAACGATTGGGGATGTCGCAACAAGGACAAGCGATAGATCGCTCGCTTCAGGGGAGGCTTCGGTGGCGGGTCGTCCTAGTTTGGTTATGTCCAGTGGTGATGTTGCCGGGTCTTTTGAAAGTGTTACTACTTCGAGTGAGGCGAGGACTGAAGCGAGGCCAACTGGGAGTAGTGATGTGAGGACGACAGTGGAAGCCGCTTCTCCCTTACCGACAGCAGACGATAATGGCGTTACTAGGGAAGATTTCAAGGTACTTGCTGCTACGACTAGATCGGAGAGTCTACCTACTGGATCTCCGGAAATTCATACGAGTATTGCGAATGACATAATGCCAGGTGGAAGTGCTACTGATGAGAAGGAAATGATTCCTTCGTCTTTTAAAGCAACGAACATTGTCAGTTCAAGCACGGAGTCACATTTGACGAAGCCAGCACACCACCATCATAAATCCGGCGCAAAGCTAACCTCGAAAACTACGACTTTGCCAACTTCCAATTCTCAAGACTTCACGTCCTCGAGCTCAAATAGTACATCGACTCCGTCTCCCAGTTTTCAACATACTACAGTCTCGACCTCGAACAGTAACGCAAATACCCGTACTTCAGGCTTCACCGATAACTTACACAACTACAATACGACATATATTTTACCATCTAATACCATATTATCAACATCCAATTATCGGGACATGGAAGTTCTTACCACCAAGATTGTCACTATTACGAGTATTAAAACGGTTGTAACGAAGAATTTCAACATCAGAACGACATCAAGACGGGTTTCAAAGACGAAAACAGCCAGTGAAATATCCCTTGCACGAATCACCAGCTCGGGCTTTTTGAACAGGACAAATACGGTTACATCTACATCTGGAAGTGAACATTACGACCATTCTCGCCTCGACGAGCTAAGCGAGACCAAGAGTAGACAGAGCACGAGGGGGGTCAATCATGCTCGAAATAGAGCTAGAGATGGAACAAGTACACTCTCAACCGAGTCTGGATGGGATACAATAACGGGCATTCCAATCGACACACTGGAGCTACCATTTACAAGTTTTTTGCATTTTTCAATAGGCCCAGCTAGCACCTCAAGTACCTCACGAACTAGAAATTCTCGCACGCTTGGTCCTAAAACTTTCCCAACATCAACCAGTGCTGTTCTGCTGGGCTTAACTGATTCTGAAATGGCATCCATGACGACCGTACCGAGGTTCACACTCACTACTACATCGGATGTCACGACTACAACGGCGGAAGTAAATGTCACGTCGGTGGTCTCTGTTACGCCGGCGCAGAACACAAGTTACCTGACGACGCTTATTACCACGACCACGCCGGGCGTTGTCCCAACACTCGCAGCCACAGCCACGGGTCCAGCGAGTAAGAAATTAGGGAGTCCGGTTATTGCGGGGATAGCCGCAGCTGGGGTTTTGGTTTTAGTGGTAGTGTTATTTTTCCTGGGGAAGAAGAAGGGAGTGTTTGGAGGTGTTGTAGGGCGGGATAGGAGGTCGATGGCGCAGAGGGTGGAAGATAGCAGGAGTGGGTTGATTGCTGGTCAGGAGTATCGGTATATAATTGGGGGTAATGGGAGGTGATGAAGTATAGGGGAAGTGGGTTATGTGGGTTGATATTTTGACATATATTCCAATTATTTGAGTTTTTTAATTAATAAAACATGTGCCTGGGTATACCGTAACGCCTTGTATCGAAAATAAAGCAAAAGGGAAGGAGGAGTTAAACACCCTCATGAAATCGATCAATAATGATCTCCAAATCCATACTCGCAACCTCATCCCAATCAATCATCTCCCCGCTTTCCTCCTCTACCACTACCATTTTCCCATGGTGGATTCGCGCGTGACGGTCTGAAGGTTTTTGGAAGTGGATGGGGATGGAACTACGTTTTATCATTTCTTCGGGTTTGGGGACTGGCAATGGATCTTTTGGTGGCACGGGTGGGGGAATCGTCATCGTGTTCCTGTGATCTTCGAACGCGGTGTTGTAGTTGGTGAATTTGGGTTTGTAGATTGCTGGAGACGGCATGTCAATCGAATGCACGCTTTCCGTCCAACCTGATGGGAACTCATCGCCGTCATCTGTGCCGAATACTTTTGTTGGGAGCTTTTTGCGTAGGGTGTAAAGTGTAGGGACATTTGCGACGAATGCAGCTGTGAAAGCTTCGACGCTTGCCCAGGTTGTGCGGTTTACTTGGAGATTGGAGTCTTTGATGTTGAGGGGAAGACGTATTACGGTTATGATGACGAGGAATACGCCAAGGGAAAAGAGGAAGATGAGGCGAAACTTGCTGGTAGAGAGTTAGTATTGTGGGTGGCTGTGATGAGAAAGTAGACTTACTCGCCGCCTGTGCGTTTGACTTTGAGGAGGGCGGGCATTGGGAGGATTATGAGAATTACGTCTGTGAATATGTTGAGAGAGCCAAGGGTTATGAGTTGGCCGACCGCTTGGGAACAGACACCTAGAAAATAATTAGAATCATCTTATTTTGAGTTGAGGAGTTACTTACCTGGATCTGGTACCACTTGCCAATATAGCTTTAGTGGATGACAGTCGGTGAAAGTCACGATTTGGATAACGAGGTAGGAGACCCCAAGAATTACCCAATATAATCTGATGATAATATTGGTGTATCTGAATCCAGCAAGTAGGCGTTGGTAAAGTATCATGATGACGGCTTTTTGTAACCATAGGCTTGAAGTGCGTTAGCTTCATAGCTTTCAGGATTGGAGGGAACAACTCACTAAGTATTATACCAAGTCCTACTCGTAAGCAATAACTTGCTAGCAGTTTCTCTCTGGTATATATCCGTCGCTGTGAACACAAGTTTGGCCCGTACTTTCTTCGGAATGTTGTTCGTCCCCCAAATAAGAACGACATGTATGAATGATAGTCGAGCTAACAGGCAGATCATGCACACCATGGTGATTCTGTCGCTGATATCGAGTTTTTGACCTCGGTATCTCCTCATAACTATCCGAAGTGCCATGAGGAACATTGCTAGCCATGTAAAAACCCACAGAAAGGCAAGAGTCTGTACCGTATCGGCAGAGAGTGCCATGTTGAATGATTTCTTTTTCTGCGTAAGTGAAGAAACCTGCGGTAAGCTGTTGAGGATATTCTTTAGCTTGCTGTTACAAAGTCTATGCTGGGGAAGTGTATGTTATATGGAAATTTCCGGGGTTCGAGTTTCGTTTCTTCCTCGCGTGTTCTTCTACCCAGCGGAAGAAACAAACGGTGATCGACGACAGGTTGAGAGTGTGATACATGAATTATACGTCAGGGTATGATCATATATTTGTATCGTTTGGAGATGTTCCAGTAAGAAAAATATCAGCTTTGCCATCTAGGAAATATGTTTTGAGTAATTTCATGGTGACGCAACAAGTCTGCAAAGCGTTCATATTTCACCCCCTGGCGGTGGTCCTTTCGTCCTCTTTTGCATCGTAAGGTGGATATGATTGCAAACCAGCCTGAAGAAGTTCAAGGTTCCATTTTCAATCGTTACGTGAGTTCTTGATGAAGATAGTCTGTGGGCAAGAGTATCGAGTTTCAATCGCCATGTGAGTTATGCGGTTGGGCAATGGGAGAAAATCAGCCAGTCGCATGGCGGCTCGCTTAAGCCACTGAGAAAGACTGCCAAGCTTAGAGCGGCGGCTGCTCTCTGTATTTTCTCAGTGTTCCGAGGGTTCTTGATGCTGCTTTATCAACAGCCAATTCATGATCTCCAGTCGGTGCGTCTGACATGATGCCTTATCCTTTTCAACTCAACATCAATGTCTGGTGGTACGACTGTGTCACCAACAAAACAACTACCGTCGGTTATGAGTTTTGACAGGTCTTGAGTGCATGAAATTGGAAATAAACTCATACACTGCCGTCTGGAGACGACTCGAATCCAGTTACCAGACTGGCGCGCAAAGAGGGAGCGCACAGATATCACCTCATGGCCGTGGTTTCTTCAGGCTGGATGCCGACTGGACGACATAGTGGCTGAAGATAGACGGTTTCTCACTGCTTGTACTACCAAAGTTCAATCCATGTGGAAGTCTCTTAAAAAAGAAAGCATTTCGTTTTGCATAAGATCTCAACAAGGTGCTGTGGAATGAACCCTTTTGCCAGATTCCGTCACTGGAACTTTTGGAAAGTAATTCGCCTATGAATAGCTTCCCATACACTATTTGCCAACTTTAATGAGTATCTAGGGCTTGTTATATTACGAATACTGCGATACAACTTGTGGAAAGGCTGTGAAACTTAGAATAAGCGGAATCTTTTGTCAATTTCAATTTCGCAGAAATCCACAGCTTATCCTTCGATTCAATCAAGTTCCCGAAAAGCGATACTTGCAAAGACGTCTCCCCACTTTCCAAGTCAGAGTTCGCTAAAGATATCCTTGGTTTTGACCAGTTGTGGCGCTGAGAACTGTAACTCACATCACCCAGAATCCTCACGTTTCATCGCAGCGACAAAGCGCCTTTCACTCCAAAAAGCAGTTCAGCAAAGACCATGATTATTTCTGTGGCGGGCATAGACAACAACTCTTATCACAGATTGGAGTGAACCACACTTCCAGGTTTAATTCCGAAATGACGATTAAGCGGTCTTATAGAACGGTCCAGATAGCGACTGTGTCTCTCCGGATTGTCATCTCGACTTGGAACGCCCACAGAGGCCAATCGGAATGATGTTTCTACCAAATGAGGGCACTCGCTCGTGATTTAGCCTATCATCATAATCCAATTTATGTAATAATCATGGTTGCCGATTATATATAAGGTTAGATTAATGTTTGTACTGATAAAAGGTACTTTTGCAAGGTGTAAAATAAGCTTGCATGAATTAAGACACTCGAAACATATACCTATATTTATGACTATAGGCTGTATAATACCACTACCGGTAATGAATGGATTTATCAATCCATGATAATCATGGGGGGGAAACCATCTCCGTGCAGTCTTGACATGTCTTTCCCGCCGCCTTCGGTAATACACGAACTTATAATCCTACGTATGATCGACCGCATCGGATCCGAGCTTTTCCTTTCGGAGATATCCCCGAGTAGCGATGACTTTCGTGCATGAAAATCGATTCGCTTAATCGGGCTTGTCGATCATACATCATATTTCAGCGAGGTCTGGAGTTTACAAAAACGAGAACCAAAACGCATAAATGATTTTTTGCATGGCTCAGGTGAGAACATGATTTACAAAGAGTTCAAAAATACTTTGCATGAGGGTGGCTTCTGCCGATCTCTATTAATGGAAGCGTTGTGAGCTGTATCTGTTTTACTCCTAAGTTTGGTAACTTGGATGTTTGTGCCTTTTGTTTGCGTGACCAAGAACCCTCTGTAAAGTTACTGCAAAGTCACTTATTGGCAAGGAATCATTTTACCCTCAACTTTAATCTTGAGACTGGGAAGGAAAACCTCACAATTGGGCGTCATAGAAATATTTCTAACCTGAAAATAATCTTAAGTCTTGGACGCCATACGTCTTTAGTCTACGGATCATGAAAGTGTTCAGTTCTAGAAATAGTAGTACAGAAAGTTCCTGGCTTACTGTAGCAATAATTCCAAACTTAAACTTAGGGCAAGTTGAAAACTTACTATCTTACCTCATACCCTCAGTCAAACTTGATAATAGTTGTTCCGTTGAAAAACAGCGATACCGGGCAAATGACTCTTCTTTGTTCACAAACTCTTATATAAATATACTACAACTTACTCGCATCTTTCCTTTACAGCAAAGGCTGCCCGATCTCCTCCAAAGTCACAAATCAACTAAATCTTGACATACATCCAAAATCTTATCATGGATTCAAGGAAGAACGTGATGCGTGGAGGACCTGGATCTATGATAGCTCTAGGCTGTGTAAATGGGCTATTTTGCGCTATTATGATTCTTTTATTCCGTAAATGTCTAAAGGATTGCTTAGTAAGTCTTCCTAGGCGGGCAAGAGAACAGTGGCCAGTAGTTCTATCTATGGCCAGTAGTTCTATCTATGGTCAACTTAGATCGAGGGGATTTACAATCACAAGTCTAGGTCATTTTTTTTTGGATCCTTCAAATAAGAAAAGAATGAAAACAATCCAAACACTACCTTGGTAAATGTTTAATGTGAATATTTAACAACTTTCCTTCCTTCCTCTTGTTACGAAATTACATTGGACAAGCTCCATCTAGAACTAGAAATCAAGTAAATCTCCAAGCATATAAAGAACGCCACTATGGGCTTGAAATGAAAAGGACTCCCTTCGCCTCTTATAATCATGATTACTACTTTCACTGTGATGTTTGCCATGGTTATTTTTTGGTGTAAAACTAAAAGTATCCGACGCCCTGAAAAGTATCTATAGGTATGCAAGGCAGAGTGTGCCAGTGGCGTTAGCTGTTGTTAATGTAGAAAGAAAGAGAGCTGAGTTATAGTCACTTCACCATGTCCATATTTTTACTCCCTTTTTAACCAGAACAGAATGACAGTAATGATGGCTCTGTTCTAGACATGGCTTGACTTATAAATTTTAAATTTACCCTTCCTTTTCTCGTCTAATTATATTAAGTTAGACAATATCTTTTGTCCGAACTTTAAGACGACCAAACCTTGAAAACCCTTTGAAACTCTAAACATAAAAGCTATAGGGGTGTTGAGTAACGAGGCATGGGCTGGTATGGTCTTAGGCGCTAGCATTGGTGGGCCCTGTTTACTCATTGTATTTTACTGTCTGTGTGTTATATATATCATACCTTACTTGAGAAGTGTACCTAGAAGGACCAGAGAACAATGGCCAGTAGCTTTAGCTGCACTTAATTTAGACAGAGGTGACCTGCAGTCACAAATCTAGGGAATCTTTTAAGCAGTATAGAGAATCAACATAAGAGACTGTGCAGTAGAATCATAAAACTTCCGTATTGATAACTATGTTAAGATAAAATCATACTTTCCCTGATCTTCCTCTAATTAACATAATTTTTACAATCACAATAATTCAAACTGTACAAGAACCATATTTAAAATGTGCACAAAGAAATCAACATGGAATTTTATCTTTTAATGATTTATATGATTCATTCGTAGTATCGAGAACGTTATCCTTTTTTACTGATTTTATTTTGAAATGTGAGAACCATCTGTAGTTAGACAAAGGGAAATTGGCTAGTGGCTTTGTCTCTTATTAGTGTAGATAAAGGCGACAAAGAGTCGTATCTCTAGGACAATCTTTCAAATCTTGAAAGTCGAACAGTAGAACAAGAACAATCAGGAAACACTGAGACTCGTTCCTCGAAACTAATTGTTATAAGGACCCGCATTCTCTCAACATATTATCTGAACCTACGGAATATCTGTTCATTGACTGTTATTTAGACATCCTTCAGAGCTATCGTTTCAAATAAGGAAACCAAGTGCAGGCATAAGCTTCCAAAATGACTAAGATGGGAAATGGCACAGGTGCAGTTATCGGCATTGTTATTTTTATTGTACTATTCTTTTGGATATTCGTGCATTTCTCCAACCGTAGGCAACATGCAGCACGGGCTGTAATTGCGCGCGAGGAAGAATTTTATGATCCTAATCGTCATCCTCGGAGTGTTGAGCTGCGAACTTTACCACCGGCGTATTTTCCGTGAGCCTGTTCTGAGCGGCAGGACTTTGAAACTAATCAGCGGAGAAAGAAACATTGATTATAGTTCTGTCTGCGTTGTACTAATTTCAACTGCTCGGGTTTGGCGTACTATTATTATGGATGCCTTGAAAATTGAAATATCTCTCTAGAGAGACAAGTGAACCTTAGCCAATATCTTATCTGTTCTCAATGTGGACACACAGAAGATGAAGAGTGAATCGGTATGGTGATATTTCACCTCAACAAGAGAAACAATACAGTAAGATAAGAACAACCAGTTTAACCCCACTACGCTATCCTAGAAAACGCTTGTCACAACATTCCATAGTACATAAAGCTCATCCTTTACAACTTAACAAATACCTATTTCTTGACCATCATTCAGACACCACTCAAACGATCAGTCTCAAGAAGAAATATAACCACGATCACGATGTCCCAAAACGAACAAATCCCCGAAACCGATAACGTGGGAAAGACTATGAGACTTCATACGGGTCTAGCGTTCGGATCTATTGTTTTTGCACTTCTAGTAATCATATTCGTTACATTCAGCTGCATGAAACCGAGGCGCAGGAAACCTGCAGTACCAGCTGCTCATGTACACGACGATTGGCAAGCACCTCATGGCCCTGATCGTGATGCTGAAAGGATTGAGCTACAGAAACTACCACCGGCTTATTACCCGTAAGCCAATTCTGAGGAGCTGGGTTTTGGGCACGAAAAATTGGATAACAAAGAATATCTTGGGCAATCGGTCTTGGGGCATCCAGGGACGACGAACCACATTGCTAATCTTATCATCACAGGCGATACCCTAGACAAACAAGCCACGTCCTGGTATATAATCAATAAAAATCTAAAAGCCCACTTCAGTGCAATTATTAAACTATGATTGAACTATTTAATTATGATCTGTTTCACAAATACAAACTCTAAATCAGGAAAAAGCTTCAACGCCAGCCAGTTTCCAGTAGATAACACAACCTCGCCTTTTCAATACTTTGAACTAACAGTCATACTGATGGCATATCCTGTGACATGAGACAGCGACTGTGCTGTAATATTTTGTAGTATTGCGCTCTCGTAACGTCGCCCCAAAACCGCAAGAGACATAGAGCTAGCTAATATTTAACTCTCTTTTATGATGTCCTCCTGATCCAAGTCCTGTCTTTATCCTCTTCATATCAAAAGGAGTTTTATAACCAGAACAGGTGAAAAAACAATACTGAATAACCAGAACACAACAAACTTTTAGCACTGGTGGGTAGGTAACGCTCCCTACTGATACACATTTTCCCTCCAACCATACTCTCGTATATCCCCATGGTCCAACCCTAATTACTACCGAAAGTTAGCCTATCCAAAAGATAAAGACGATAGTAATGTCGCATAGTATGAAGGACATTATTGCATTGACCTTTCGCGATTCAACTACTTTCGTGGGGAGTGTGTTCGTCATTTCACTGCTGTGTTATTGTATCGCCAAGATCAGTGGTAGTTTGAGAGATATCTGGAGGCGTAGACATGCCAGGATAATTGCTGAGAGGGTCACTGCCACCAGTAGAGATTTGGAATTAGCAACTCTTCACCCTTAGTTACAGTTTTCCAAATACAAGCGAGTCTTCTCCTAAGTGAGGTACTGTCCAAAATCGAGGATTCACACCGGAAGTCTGTTCTACCAGAAGGGAGGGAAACACCGCGCATTCACCAGAACACCCAAAAGAATTCAAGCTACGCCCCTCATAATTAAGCAAATCTTCATCCAACCATAATCCCACAACGACCAAGGTCCCTCCATAATTCCAAACTACGAAGTAAAAACGACTCCAGTCTCACAACAACTACAAATCGAAATGGTATCCCTCTATAGCGTCAACTTCTGGCTCGGAATTGGATTTGCTCTCCTCGTGGTTCCGATTGTTGTTGTTATCCTAATCTACAGCTGCTGCAGTGGCTGTAGTCTCGGTAGTTTTTTTTTTTTGTTGTAGACGACGAAGACCTATGGGGAGAGATGCAGCTGTCAACGGAGATTTGGAATTGGCGACTCGTCAACCTTAGTTGCTGTTTTTCAAATCCTAGACATGTTTTCTGAGACTCAGATGAATGTGGATTCACTCGGAAGATGAACTGTTCTGATATATCGAGAAGTGAACGACTGAAGAGAATTTTGGAAGTCTTCAGCTCACTATAAATACCCTCTCATCTTTCCAACCATTACGTCTCAACTATTACACCACTCCAGACATACTCTCTCAACCACACCATCTCAGTTCTACAACCTTCTAAGTCCAAAATCAAACACAACTTCATCACGTTGTCAAAACTCAATCCGCAATCCATCATGACGTGGTTTGAGACTTTCGACAAGGCCTTGGATATTATCGAGACTGGTACAATGTTTGTTTTAGTCATCACCAGTATGACGCTCGTTGTCCTTCAATACATCGTCGATGAAAAGAAAGCCAAGAACCAGCAAAAACGTGCTGCTATAGCTGATGCGGCTGCAAAAGCGGCCGAAGAGAGACGATTGAGGGGTGAGGAGGATGGTGGGTTGTAATCTTCCAGGGCTTACTTGGGCGGGAGACTTCGCAACACGCATCCTTACGAGAAATATTGAAGAGCCAAATTTCAGCTTCTCGCATTCATCTTGAAACCCAGAATCGAGAAGGCATCACAAACAATCTATCCTAAGTCTTACCGCAAATCGATCACCGCCTAAATCACCTAAATCACCAATACCCAACCACTCCACTCATCCACAAAAGAGTATGCCACAGCAAACATCAGCTATTCAATCGCACTTCCTCAAGTACTACGTCATCCCAAGAAAAGCCCAAACAAAGCCAACAAGAAATAAAGAAAGGAGGAAACCACTAGACCTGCTGGCCAACCAGAGAAGCGACACAATGTGAATCTACTCGGTTATAGTCATAGTCGTGTCTGAACAAATTACCTCTCAGTAAACAAACTCTTCATAATGAAGTCCTTTTCAGGAGATTCCCCAACTCAGTGACACGAATCGTAAGTTCAAGACAACTTGAGGATCTATCGCTCGCGACCAGACCTCTACCCGTGTGTCTAAATATATGAGCATCAACACGCTAGTTAATAATTTACTAGTCATCCAATATAGTGATAGGTTGTCCCAAAGGACAATCAAACATTTCTTCAATAAGCTCGCTTGCGTATTTATCATCCCGTTGACTACCTATTGGCACTCGTGACTTTAGTATTGCTGCTGAACGTGTAAATCTTTGGACCTCAACCGGTACGCCCGAGGATCCCGAGTAGTTTTCACCGTAATCAATGATATTGTATTTAAGGGGTTTGAGCTGTTAGCAGAGTTTGGAAGCTACTGCGGGGACTAATCTTACCTGCTATTTTGCGAGCCTTGAACGATAGGAGTATAGCATCATGTCCGGCTTCTTGAAGTCATTGAAACACATTGCCACGCTTGACGCAAATTGAATCTCTTCAGTCGTCGTATTTTGCTCTTTGGACCAGACCAGGCGCAAATCTCTCACACGGTTTGTCCACCTGCTCTTGCCCATCATTTCAACGTCGAATTCAGGATATAATTTGAAGAGACCGAAGCCTTTCAGACTTTTCAAAGACGCCATACTCGATCGACCTGCAATGTTCACAGTTCCCTGGGAAAAGTATTCTCCGTTGTGGTATCTCGTGTCATCCCGGCGGAGTTGGAATAAGTTTTTTTCCCTTCCCTCAAGGTTTTCAATTTCTTGCTGATATGCTGTAATAAGCGATAGATCCTGTACGAATTGACCTCGTGGAAACTTCATGGTATCTATCGCGCAGATCCTGATATCCTCTGGGTTACTCTTAAACGTGTCACGCCTCCAGATTGCGTACTGAATCGCGAAAAGTAAAGAACTTGTCCAGGACATTAGATTATCAGAGGCTGCCCCGGAGCCCCAACAAGATTTGGTCAAATGTGCGTGCAATATGCTCGTTGCTTGGTTCTTTGGAAGAGAAAGAAGATCAATTCTGCTGTCCTGTAATGACATGACGGCCATCGTCGAAGCTATTACGCAGTCATCGTTTCTCCCAGAACTCTTTTGGTCAAACGTCCGGAATAGATACCGTGGAGTAGCTGTTGTTTCAAATTCCCAAATCTTGGTATTGGAGCTTGCTCGGGGGTAGAAAAGCGTTGGTCCACTGGGGCAATTATCCAGGACCGCAACCCAAAACTCAACCCAGCTCTGCTCTTGTCTCGCAGCCCTCTCTGCTCTTTCTTCATTTTGATCATGGAATTCCCGGGCGTAATCTTCGTCGACGTTAAGAAGGTTTTCGTGCTCATAGTACTCTGCAGGCTCGTATTCGAGATCATATGGCCATTCAAAAGCAGCCTCTCGATGCTTATCGAAGTAGTCTCCTGGATTCAACATGCCAGGACAGTTGGTGGCTTGATTGTAACATTCCTCTGCAATCTTCCAAAGAACTTGCGTCTCATCTTTTGAGTGGTCTAAAACATATCGAGAAATATCTTTTAATTCCACAACGAAGTGCGATAAGAGATCCTGGAGGAAAGACTTCTCACTAACCCAGGCAGCACTTCGACTTCCAAGGGAGACAAGATAAGCAAAGAGACAATCTTGCGCGGCGTCCTTGAAGTTATCCGCTGTCTCGCTGAGAATGCGAATTTCTTCTGCAAGTCCTGTGACCTTTTTATAACCTGAGTATAAATCGTTGATATATAGACTATCGACGATATTTGTAGAATCTGCCAGAGAGCGAGCTCTTCGCTCCTGAGAAGCAACAAATTTGGTAGATGATTCAAGTAAAGTAATTGAAGCTTGAATAACTAAGGCTGGATTATCAGAAGTCTGGTCGTCGGCCTCCGATGTCGTATCCGTGATTTCCAAACTGTTTACGGAGTTCGTAAGAGCAACAATATTGTCTGTCATCACGGTTGTAGATCCTGTCGATTGTGATAAGAGCGTTTGTATTGAAAGACACCTAAGAATCACAAATGTTGGATTTCAAGGTCAAGTGCGGGGTTGGTTTCCTGTGGGCTGACAGCGTTTGCTGTAGATACAGTTGGTATGCAAGTTCCTAGGCACGCAAGCTAAACCTACACTTCGTGGACCTGCGCAGGCTGCGGTACTTCGTGATAGGTTTTGCCTAGGAATTGAACTCTTTTAGAGTCTATACCTATAAGTGTCGGTTCATTAGAAATAAGGTTCTATTGCGTGCACGGCACGGTAATTCGTCGATATGCGGGCACAATATTGGGTATAATTCGTGATAATTAAGGAAGAGTACTAAACAACCCTAAAGGGCTAACCGTAATTGAAAGCTCGTAAGCTCGCTTTAGTACCCTCTGTATTTGGCAAGGTATTTTAGGTAGAATTGTGAAAACTTAACATTTTACAATTCTCAAGGGTGAAATCGAAAGAATGTCTCCTAGTTTTTCTATTATGGCAATTTCTCGAGAGTACCAGATTTGAGATATGTTATCTCTGAACATCACTAGCTTAACGAAGCAGACTCGCGTGTCTTTAATTTAGTCTTCTATTTTAATATACATCGAACAGAGCATCTAATCTATTACACCAACAGAAAGATAAAACCAAAAATATCCAACCCCATCCACCACTGGCCATCCCCTCACAGCACATCCTAAACACCCAACTCACCCTCCCTCCTCCCCCTCCTAACCTCCCAATCCTCCTCCTCGCCCCTCCCAAACTCCCCGGGCAAGCGCACAGCCCTATCAAGCGCAACCGGCAGTCCCCTATGCCGTCCCCTCAACATCACAATGATCAGAATAAACTTACTCGCGCGTCTCCATCCACCGCTAAAACTATACGCTTGGTCTGGCAGGCCCGTGGAGATGCCGACGCAGCCGTAGGCCGAGACGACTTCGAACATGATGTTGAAGACGGAGTAGGTGATGGGGTCGCGAGCGAAATTGGGCGTCTCGAGGATGACGATCAGGAGGATGGAGACGATGAGGAGCCAGATGTCGTGGGCTAGTTGGGAGCGGATTTGTTGGTTGATGAATCTACACACAGGAATGTTAGATGATGTAATTCTAGGGGGGGGGAGGGGACGTACTGTTGAGCGCCGACGCCGACGCCATGGGATGGGTTGACGGAGTTTGTGAGGGTGCGTTTGAGTTTGGAGTAGGTGCCTTCTTTTTCGAGGGGTGGGTCGTCGGCGTAGATTCCGAGACTGCGTTCTTCGTAGACGTTGGAGTGGCGCATGGTTATTACGACGGGGTAGACGGAGATGTACATCATTACTACGTAGAGGAATTGGAGGCCGATGCGGAGGGAGGGGATGGCGATGACCTTGCGTTCTTGTCAGCTAATAAACTCCAAAAGAAGTAAGAGGGTTGACTGACGTAGAATCCACCAGATCGGACAGCGAATGCCTGAAATAACCCATCTAGAACACGAAATTGTTTTGGGATATCCTCGACGGCTGCATTGCCGATGTTAAGGACTTCGAAGGCGACCCAGTCTATACCGTTAAGACAGACCACCATGAAAAGCAGCCACCATGTTGGCGTTGAGGGGAAGAGGTTTGTATATACACGACGAGGATAGCGGAGAATGAAGCGGAGTGTTGCTTTTGTTTCAGGGTGTTGCGATTCCAGTGGATAGAATAGGTTCATGATTTTGAGCCCGCTCCAGATGATCAGGCGGAGGAAGAGTGGATAGCTGGACTTTGTCAGTACGCACCGACGGTAATGGAGTATATCACAGTGAGCTTACGCTGTGTTTCCTGCTAGAATCATAAGAGACATTGTGAGGAGTGTGTATACAGAGTTTTTGAAGGGGATCTATGTCACGTTTAGTAAGTATTTAACGACCAGTAACCGACATGGAAAAAGAGATTTAAGAGAGATATTAAAATATTGAGGGTCATGCTTTTGATGGGGAAAACTCACCATATTAGCATCCAACAACGACATCCCCGAATTATTAAAAGCAGATGCACCATTGAAAATTCCCAACCACCTAACGAAGCCTGTTAGTTCCGTTTTCAAATTACCAACTTCATCACATACCAAGGATTAATCCCATTCATCTCCGCAACACTCGCTTTATTATGAGCCATATAAGCGCCCAACCCAACACAACCCAAAAGCTGCCACATCACAAAATAAATCGGCACGATATAAGCCAGTAGCGTAATAGCTCTATACTCAACCCCACCCAAATGTTCTCTCTCATCTCTCGATAACCCATGAAACTGGCTGTTTCTCCCCGTAACAGTTTTCGTAAGGTACGACGGATAATGCAAGTCATGTAGACTCTGCTGCCCAGTCGTCGCCGTATTCGACCGTCCCCTCTGCGTAATCCCACCCCTCGAATGCGGAAGCCGATAAGAAGTCGAACTGGCATTTGGATGCTCGCCTACACCCACGAAATTAATAACGCGAGTATTACTCAACGCCGGCGATGTAGGCGCAAGACGCAAAGTCGGGCCAGTAGTTGTAACAATACTGCCCCTCCGATCCCTCACCCCCTCATCAACAACCGTAGTCACGCTCCCCCTCCGATCATGCACACCCTCATCCACAACATCCTGCCCCCCAACCTTTACCATCTCATCCGTCTCCTCACTCTCCCTCACCGCCCCCAGCCCCGACTGATTCCCAGCCGGCGTCTCAAAAAGCCCATTCGTCGGGTCCCTGGGCCCAGAATGACGACTCTCAAAATCACTTTTCACAACCGGTTCCTCGGTCTTCCTCTGACTATTCAAACGCTCAATCACAGGTACCTCGCGCATTTGACTCATGCTCCTCCTCCTCAGTCTCCTCGCTTCGCGCTGCGCTTTCACCACATAATCAAAGCGTTTCTCAAACACGCGTTTACGTGTTAGCACCGTAGAAATAGAAACGAAAATCGCGCTCCCAATTACAATGAGAATCCAGAGGAGAACCTGTTGGAAAGTCGTCATTTGAGATAAGTTTACGGTGTTGAGACCTGCTTCAGTCATAGCCGAGACGACGAGGAAGAGGGAGTCGAGGTAGCTGATTGAGTGGGTTGGGTTGGAGGATCCCCAGAAGATGAGGGAGAAGATGAGACATGTGGTGATGAAGTAGGCGTAGTGGATTGTGATGAAATTGAGTGGTGGGAGGTATTTCTGGATGTTTTTGGTTCTGTCGTCTTCGAAGAAGGCGTTTGTTTTTTGTCGGAGACGGGTGGTGAGGGTCTTTGGGGACATGGTGGCGATTTGATTGGCTTTCCTGAGAAAGTCTAAGAGTTTCTGATGGAGTAAATCTGAATATATCGAAAGTGGTAGATTCGTGAATAATATCCAAAATCGTGACTGTTGATTTCGTTCCGTCGATTCGAATCCTCTCTCAAATCCTCAACCCTGTCAGGGGCGACAACGATGAAGCTTTCTTGGCGCGACTTAGCTTCCGCACCGGGAATATACCGGTCAACCTCGACCAAACCTCACCTCGATTCTCCCATCTTCATCATCATCTTCATCTACGCGACGTTTATCGATAGAAAAAAACCAAGAGAACAGACGAGGACTCGGGTGCAGACGTGAGCGCTTATCAAAGGGAATTGACAACAGATCTCCAATGTGGGGCACAGCCACAAAGCATCATCAAAGCCTGTTTGTTGGATGAGGATTGACCTAAGCGAGGTTGGAGCCGGCGCGTCTCAAAATAAAGAATATCGTGAGAACGGCGCGGAATTTCACGTAGATGGCTATGCTTGTTTTATTTTTGAAGGCGTAGGGTATTTTGGGAGGGGAATATGGGGTTTGAGAGGTGGGTTTGGAGGGGATGATGTTTGGGGCTTTTGGGTGAGTTGGCTTTTTGGCTCATCTTTAAAGAAGAACATATAGCAACGACATTCAGTTACTGGAAGTATACTTGATCGATATTGCTACCTTACAGACGTGTCGATCTCCCAAGATCAAGATCTCAAGCTCTTAATACCCAATGTATAGTATATCTGAAAATATAGTGTATCTTTTCACTTCTCAATTCCTCACTCCCAACCACCCCTCACAAATTAAACCCCTTCACCTTCACTGTTCCTTTAAAATCCGAATTACAGGAGCTAAAATATATTCGTAACTTCCTAAACACCCCAGTATCTAGAACTTCTATATCTCTATCTATAAACTCAAATAACCACAAATCCCATCCAGAAAAGCCACCCACTCAAGCGGTATATAAAAGATAAGACAGACCCTCCCATCCAAACCCACACATCCCCTAATATAAAACCCCAAACAACTTCCCTCCCTCCCTCCAATCTAGACATCCCGATCCCCTTGCATGTCAAACTCAAACTCAAATAACCACACCCCACCCACTTAAATCCACGCACACAAAAGGCTTCTGCAGCCCGTCAAATATCTGTCCGCAAACTCACTTTCAATTCCGTGATTCGGGCGTCATATTCCCCGTTCCCACCAGGATAAACAAGACCAACGTCCCAGAGTTTCTCGGTGGGGAAGATGGAGAGGTATTCTTGCGTCGTATCTACACTTAACATCAGCATTTTCGTTAGAAATAGGTGAAAACGGGGAGCTTACCCTCATCCAACAACCCCCTCAAAAACAAATCCATTCTATCCCTCCCGGTCTCATCCCTCCCGGATTTAGCAAAAACCTCCATCACAGCCGCTACGAAGAGTTTGTAGTCCTCCAAGTCCCCGTCGAATACGTCTATGAAATCGTAGACGCGTTTGGAAGCGACGTGCTCGAGGAAGGAGAGGTAGTAGGGACAGAAATAGGAGGTCCAGATTTCGGGGGAGGGGAAGGAGGATGTGCTGATGGAGCGGTTCGGTGAGCTAGGGTTATTTGGGGCGAGGGAATGCAGATAGTCGATGTTGAGGTTGATGAAATCCCAGTCAAACAACGAGACTAGACGGGTTAGGAGGAGGTTTAGGTGCGTGCGTGTTAGGTTGGAGGTTATGAGTGGATATGAAGGGGATGGTGTGATTGCTGGAGAAGTTGAAGTTGTAGGTGGTGTTGTCCATGGGTTTGAAGCGGATGCCTGCTGTGATGGTGATTTTGATGGAGATGGAGATGCCTCTTCACCCGCTCCATTTCGTCCGCACCCCCCATCCCCCAAAACAGATCTCGGAACCCATGATTTTGTCGGTATCTGCAGAGAAGTCGTACTCGAACTACTCTCCGAAGAACCAGAACCAGATCCTATACTCTGTCCCCAAAGAGAATCTGGTATAGTCGATGAATTCGACCAAAGCGATGGCGTAGCTGGGAAGTAACGAGGCGCTATGCTTGTCGCGCCGGCCCAGACACTTTTCCTCAGATTGGTGAGTTGTTGTACTTTGGGCTTCGAAGCAGGTGTCTGAACAGGTGTAGGTGATGATACACTCCCAATCCAACTCAAATCCATCAACGCCCTCTTCCCCCACGCTTTCAAAGTTTTCTCTCCTTCACCCTTTCCATCCCTCACCCCGACCCTCCTATCTCCCCCAACCCTCCCATTCCCCTTCTTTCCCTCCCCACCCAAACCCCTCCTTTCCCAACCCTCTTCCCTAAGGGACGGACTAGCAGGAACCCCAGCCCCCAAAGAAACATTCATCGGTCTCCGAAACGCACCCCCCAAATCGATTTCCCCCCCCTTCCCATCTCCATTCCCCTGATCAAAACTCTGTAGCCACGCTGCAAGCGGCATGTCATCTTCTTCACCTCCATTATCATCGGTGAAATCCATTTGCGGCATCGGATTCTGGAACATCGTTTCTCTGACTGTGCGTCTGAGCGTGCGTCTGTGGTTGTCGTTGCGTTGTGTATGTGTATGGCGTATGTGTATGTATGGATATGTGGATGGTGTATGTATCTGCTCGTCGCCTCTGCTAATATTCTCCGTATGCACAACGATTCACTCACCCTCAAATCGAATCCTGAAGCCTATTCCCCTCAAATCTTAGACTCGGTAGCAAATGCAGATGTCGAAGAACTCAGACCCTCGAGACTGGCGCAGATTTATCTCCCTCGCCAAACGAGGCCAGATGATTCATCTTGCCCCAAAAAATGTTATAGGGGAGGTGAGTCGAACATTTTGGTGATTCGGGGTGAAGGGAGGAAGATGATTAAGGTGTGAGGGATTGTGCTGTGAGGGTTAATGGGAGTGATGGGTTGATTCATGTGGAAGGACTTTTGTAAGATGGCGGGGATTGGAGAGACGTACTTGAATATTGTACCAAAGTAGATAGTATGATAATCCGAGGCAGGGACATCAATCACAACAAGGTAGGCTTACCAAAGAATAATAATTACCTGGACCTGAAGACATCACTCACAGCACACCAGAGACATGTTGTTGTTTGTAACGGGCTTGATTCCCTCATCCTCGCTAATCACGCCCTCCTATTCACTTTTGAAATCCTCTATCCTATACGCACTCCCTCCCAGGCCATCCTATCCAGACACAACCGAATCATCCCCCATAAATTCATATACCCATCCACGGACGACCCAAACAAAACACCCACTGATGCATCCCATCCATCCAGCCATCCAATCCCACCTCCTAATATTGACGCTTTACAAATTAAAGCAAAAGATTTCTTTCCACCATATATGTAAAATCATGGCCCCTAACCGAAAACGCCAGCTGTCTTCCCATTTCCTAGGATATGAACCAGCCAATTATGAATAGTACTGTAACTCCTTTAAGACGCCCCGTTGGATTCGTGACAAAATGAATTCCCAAAATGATGTAAATGCGACCGTGTAATGCATATAGGTACAAGCTACCTGGATGGCAGCAACAAAAGAGATGGTATAGATAGAGAGTGTTCTCGAATATATGGCGTAGCCGACAAATGGACTATAGAGCGAGAGTTTGTGGGATCGTTCCGGTGTGTGGTTGCTGTGTCACCTTTGAGGCCATATGCAGAAGGTATATGATATGATGTGTTTGTCATATAGTATGTATATTGCGGTCCTCCAGGTTCAATGCGGCTCGGCGCTTTATTTCGCTCGAGACGGTGCCTTTGATAGCAATATAATCCACAATAATGATGGATTGACTCGGCCCTAGTGTCGTCGAAATAATTCGACAGTTGATTGATGTAAGTTGATTGTTTCAACCTTTCAATGTCCACGTTGAGATGGATCTCTTGGCGGGTTGTAACCTCCACGGCCATTCTCTCCTCGTGCATTGACCCATTCCTGCGCACCACTTTGTCGTCCAGCAGGTTGTTCAATAGGCGCCTTGTGGTCTTCGTTGTGTTGTCGTGGTCGAGATGTCATCGATTGCTGTTCACCTGGTCGAATACCCGACACAACCTGTTGGGTGATTGATGAGATGACATATCCTCGGAGTTCCTTGTCCTCTCTGGCATCCTCCTTTTCGAGTTGGAATCGTTGATCCTTGGGCATATTCGATCGTCGTAAATTTCGAATCTCGTTCATAATGTACAGCATAACCTCCTCAGGACATCGTGTTCGTTCCAACGCCTGCTCGGCCTTTCGAACATATCGTCGAGTGACGTCTGTTGCACCATCCATAGAGAATGCGACACAATATGTCATCTTCTTTCCCCATCCGTCGGCGTATAATCTTGGGTTATCCCACGCTTCTTCACAGGCATCGACATGAATCCAGCGCTTCTGCATTTCAGAATACACCTCCGTCCAGACGTGATCTTCTGCATTCCATACCCATCGTACTCGTCCTCCTACAGCGCGACACAACATGCTAAAGACGTTGGCCCATTCTCCGCAGCGGCCTTGGCGAGTTTGTAATAAGCGCCAAACATCCGCGTATCGTGGAAACCTTTCATAAGCGCCGCAATTCTGTCCAGAACATCTATATAATTCGACTCGAAGAGCTCCGTATGCTGACTCTTCTGGTGTTGGTGGTGTCATGCCTTGGGCGATGGTTGGTGATAGGCATACCGAGCATGGAGGATTGTTCACCCAAGCGAAAAATGACCGCTTGAACCATCTAAACTGAGTCAAAAATGGCTCTCAGCAATTGAAGAGAGATACATACCTTAATAATGCGCGGATAACGCAATCCTGGTATCCCCATTCTGGCTGTCTTCCATCGCCCATACTCTCAGCCTGTGCCTGAAGCACCTGACTTTCCTCTTCGGCCTCGCCATAAATTCTATCGAGAGGAATAACCTGTAATGCTTCGTCGAGTAATCCAGGGTTCTCGTATTTTGTTGGTGTAAGTGATAATGTGATTAGTAGATTTCGGAACTTCTGCGATGCTGTGTCCGCTGGAGGTGAAGGGACTTTTGGCTGGCTTCGTAACGACGCATATGATGGAGGAGTCGCCGAGAATGCTGGTGCCGGACTTGGACCGGATGAAGTCGTCGGTCGATAGCTTTGCGAGTCCTTTGTTGATGAAGAAGATGCGTGGGCTCGTAGGTTCGCAGACGAGGTACGTTCTCTTGGTGACGGAGAAGTTGTCCGTGATCGTGTATCGAGTTCATTCAGTCGTCTCGTCCGTAATAACCCCTCGAATTGCTGTGTAAGTCCCTTTGCCCAATGCTCGTCGTATTGTCCGTTCTGCGACGAGCCGTTTCCACTTGATCGGTCCATGTTGTCGAATGTGAGGAGGATGTCGAGGGTGCGGGTTTCTCCAATGTCGACCACTTCTGCTTCTCCCAGCTGACACCTCTCTTCTCGTCCGTCGGTGGTTGCTGTCGTCGTGCCTGGCTTCAGCTCGATTTGCCGGGGAGGGAGGCCGGAATTGAAGGTTGTAGAGTCGTTGGTGTGGTCGACTGCTCGTGGCATGGAGTGAAGGTTCAGGTGGATGGGTCGGCCCCAGGTAGAGAACTGGTCGTCGGCCGTAAGTGCACAGCCCGACCCAGTCGTCGCAATCGCCACCCTTCGCTTGTGAAATTAGGCTGGTCGCAACTACTCGCAAGGCACCGAAATAGAATGGTGGGAGGATGAGTTCAACAGGACCATAAAGATTAGACAATAGAGAGAAATAGGAGTGACTAGAAGAATAGCATTAATCGTCAATGCAGACTCCAGAATCATAAAAGTGCAATGTGGTGAGATGATATTCTCTGCTGGGGCAATTTACGGGACTAGATTGCGTTGCGTTGCGTGTCTTGGGGGAGTTGCGTCGCCCGTTTCTCTGGCCCGTCGCCTGCGTGGATGATTTTCGCGTGCGAAGGGTTGATGGGTTTCTGGTGCCGGTGGACGCGTGGAGTCAACGGGCGAGCAGAGATAGAGTTCACGGTAGCACAAGCGCGGTGGATTAGATTAGATCTTGATGCATATTTTGACATTTGATCCCTAGCCTCGTTCATAGCATCTCATCCTCCTCCAAATTGATTATTCTACTCTTCCTCCCCTCCTATTCTATGCTTCTTGACTGCTTCGTACTGCATTTCCACTTCCGTCCAGCAGCAGCCAGTGCAGAGTGCAGCGGAAGCGGGATGATGACTTACGTTTTGGCCGAGTCGTGATTCGCTCACTGCATCGCCTTGCCCCGAGCTGACGACGACTTTCTCAGACAATCAGAGCCGCCATTTCCTCGCACTGATTGGCGCAATGGAGGCCAAGAGCTGGATAATGGGACTAACAAGGGATCGATTGACGCTTCTGCCAACGAGCGTTCGATGTTTGCTTTCGGCTGCCGCGATGATGGACGCAGACAAGTCAGAAGATGGAGATGTTCTCTTGGCAACAATGTACGGATTTACACATCTATTCCTTGATCAGGTGATTATTCTACCCATCAAGATCTTCAATGATTTGAGATTTTTGAGTGGGACTTCTTGTATGGGGACAGAGCTTCATCGTATTATACGGGCAACTCAATTTATATTGCGGCTCCGCAGGTTATGCGATCAAGTACGCAGTACAGATGAACCATATCATATAGAGAGTAAAGCAAGGTGAGAGAATTCCGCTTTCAACTTCAAAAAAAGAAAGCACTAGAACACAAGCTTGTCTACCTGTAGAGTCCAAGATATGTCTTGTCTGTGCTGGGCATGTTCTACAGTCCCTTTTCTCTCTCTCTGCACGAGTAGTCCCACAACTAGAAAGTTGAACTCGACGAGGATATTTATCACCACGTGACTCGATCTCTCCGCCCAGCGCATCCGTCAAAGCTTGGGACGCTTGAATCTGCGACATCCTCGACCCCACAATCTGAAACTCCCATGAGCCTCAACGCACACGAATCCACCACCGTTCTGGTCCAGAGGAAACAACCAACGAACTCGGAAATCATCAATCCGACGAAAATATGAAATAAGCATCGTGCCCAGTCTATGCTTCCAGGTTCCAGATCCTCATCCAAGCTTTTTCTCCCTTTACCAATTTCTCAAATTCAACTCCAACCCAAAATTTGCCTCTCACAGGCAACTTATCGCTACGCACGCAAAGGATGATTGTCAGACGCGGTTATCTCGTGGCGATGGAACACGCAATCTCGAATTATTAAGTTACTTCACGTCCGAAATTGAGTTTGCCTCTCCCGTCTACGATACATCATTCGACGACAGCTGGTTGACTGTGAAGTTCTTCCAACGTCATGATCAATAGACCCACCCTGGAACACCTTTAGTTGCTTCCCCCTCGATGGCCACGCAATAAAGGAATATCTGTCAGCGAGGTGCAATACGTTACAACGTACTCGCTAGATACGGTCGGAGTTAACTTTCGGATTACTTCAAGCTATTCATATCCAATTCCATGGAGCTGCGTTCTAGCACGGTCCAAAGGTTTGGTATCGAGTTCATCCCTACTCGTACAACTTCCTTACAGCCATCAACATGATACAATGTTCCACAGCATAAAGAAATGTAACTCTACGACCTTCCGATTCGAGACTCGCTCTCATCAATTTTTTATCTCTCTGGATTCTGAAAATTCTCTTGAAGAGGACGCGTACCCCCAGTCTTGGCAGTGGACCCTAATCAAAGGCCGCGTGCAATCTTGACTGGCGAGAACGCTTAAGCGAATATCAAGCAACGACTATTCAACAACTATTGGAAACTCGCTGCAGATAATACTATAGATGCTTTTGGCTAATAAACACTCAGGATTGCAGTTCATGAAGATGTGGTCTGTATTTTGTTGGGGATGTGAAAATGGCGGAAGGATAGTTTGGACAAGTTGGATGTTGCTGGGTCTAGATCCGATAAGTTGGCCATCACTTCAAATTTTCCATCGAGTGGAATGTGACAACCCCGTTTCCGTTACCTCATTGTCATCAGGACTATTTCCATCTTCCGATACGATTCGTCTAAAGCAGAACCTACCAGCTTCAACTCACATGAGTGGGACAAGATGGATCGTTGTCCCTCCCCTCCAGCGGGGACAACACACCATCTTTCCGCTCTACGGACTCGGATTCGTAACGGTATTTATCTTATTGGAATGCAAGAACTAATGTCGTACGCCGCATCCATCGACGTCCTGCCGTCTTTTCACCGCCTGACACTGGCGTCCGACTCTGGTTCAGCATACGTCGCCCTCTCCGAACAGTTTTCTACATAGAGCAAGTCAAACGAATAATCCAAGGAGTCTAGATCTTTCGTCGCTCGATAGAGGCAAGTAGCTGATTTGGGGATCACCCTCTTCACTGGTTGGAGGCCCGAGTCGACTCGACGTCTTCTACGAATGTCACATTCAACATACTTCTCGGCCGGCGTGATGAGGAGTGTCTCAATTGTTGCGTACCCCTCGCATAACCTTACCTTGGTGCCTATCGAGTTCAACGAGCGTACGTAGCAGACACATCAGAAAATCCTCATACGTACAGTAAGTCGCCGACAGACAAACCGTTCTTTGTCGGCGTCACCTCTGCGTACATCACTTCGACGGAATAGGGTAAGGACATTGGTAAGACCGTGTCATCTCATTTGTCATATCAGCAAGCGATATTATTTTGAGTAATCGCATATTCGAAGTACGTCGCTGATTTGTGAAAAGAAAACGACTTCTCTCATCGGATGGGGTGCTAATCCGAGGTTAACAGAAGGCTACCTAGACACGAACCTCAATGATACAACATCTTTTCTTATTCAAGGTGGCAAATTTTTCAACACGTCTTGGGGTATAGGCTGACCACTCTCTTATCAAATGTAAGATTGAAAGGAAAATTTTCAGTCACTTTTCTCCAGAGTGTACACCCACCGGCGCACGAAAGAACAACTCTACTTTGCACTATCCTAAAAAGATACATAGACAGGATTTTTACATTCTATCATAACTGGTTTCAAACTTACCACCTCGTAATGGCCAAATCAACGTACTTTCATTATTCTGTATTAGATTTGCGGAGGACTTGAAATATTCAAATATCGTACACAGGATTTGAAAATGTCACTTGCTTTGGCTGGAAGATTTTCCGGCGGCTATTCTTCCATTTCAGATACCAGAGTCCTAAGAAGAGCTGAGTCTTATGGTCTTTTTTGTTGGAGGATTGGATATGTCAAAATTAGTAAAGAAACATATTTGATTGTGACGATGTGAAACGGGGTGTAAAGGTTTGTGTTTTTGCTATGCCAACCTTCCACAATTTATAGGCAAAAGCTTCTTACCGCCCATTTCACAAGAGTGATCGTTAAAACAACATCTCACAAACTTAAGCCGCCCAAACAGTAATCAGTCCAAGTCAAATCATCCGAAGAGAAGTAACCTGCCGATTCGAGGCGGGTCACGTGATACGATGTCGACCCTTGCTCACTATCATTATTTCGCGAAGCCTCATGGATCATCCGAAGTCTCTTACACTTTCAACTTTTCAAAAACAACTCCTTTGTTGTTTCGTTTGGGGATATTCGGATGGATGTTCACTAGCCTGTGTTTATCTCCGATGAAGCCATCATCGATTATTAATAAGACATGTGTTACGCATCGCGCTTTCCATATAATCAATGTAATTCCATTTCTAACAATCTAATTAATTTTGACTCTCAACTTCATCATTTCTAGCAACCAAAAGCTCTAACATCATGGCCATACAATCTAGAATAGCAATCGTAACAGGCGGAAACAAGGGCATCGGCTTGGCAATCGGTATTTCCTCATCCCCCTCGCCTCCCTCAATAACTAATCAACATCCAGTCAAAAACCTCGCTCTTCAATATCCATCCTCACCACTTCGCTCCGGGCCACTGACCATCTATCTGACAGCCCGCTCCGCAGAACGTGGTAACGCAGCCGTAGAAACCCTTCTATCCGATCCTGCACTCCAGAAAGCCAAAGTCTTGTCACGAGATGGCGGGGACTCGGAAATCAAGTTTAGGGAGTTGGATATTAGTAGTGAGGAGAGTATCAAGAAGTTCGGGGAGTTTGTGGAGAAGGAACACTCGGATGGAATTGATGTTGTGGTTAATAACGCGGGAATTGCTTTAGATGGCTTCAGTATGTTTTGACTCGTGACCCCTAACTACACATATAGTAATGAGATACAGATCTCGACGTCGTCAAACAAACCCTCCACACAAACTACCACGGCACGCTCCTCGTCTCGCAAACCCTGCTCCCTCTCATCCGTCCAGGGGGGCGTCTCGTAAATATCGCCTCCATGGCCGGGCATCTCTCCAAATACTCCAAGGACATCCAAAAATCTTTCCTCAGCGCCGCCGATACCTCGATCGACGCCTGCACCGCTTTAATGGACAAATTCACGGCCGATGTGGCGGCTGGCAAGGAGAAAGAGGAGGGTTGGACGTCGGCGGCGTATGCTGCGTCTAAGGCGGGCGAGATTGCGTTTTCGAAGGTCCTCGCGAGGGAGTGGGAAGGCAAGGGAGTGCTGGTTAATGCATGTTGTCCTGGGTATGTGAAGACGGATATGACGAAGGGGAATGGCGCGAAGAGTGTGGATGGTATGTCATTATTTCTTTCGTTCTGTCTTTTAGCTGCCATTCTAGGTGGCCGTGATAGAGTTCCATTTTAACCACTCTAGAGTTGACAAGAAATACGCATGCTAACCTTTTTCTAGAGGGAGCCAGGACGCCGGTCATGTTGGCGTTGGCGGAGTTGAATGGGAAGGCTGGCGGGTTCTGGCAGAGCGAGAAGGAGATTAAGTGGTGAGTGGGTTAGCGTGTGGCTTGGTGGTATGTATGTTAAATCAGTTTTGTAATTTTATTTAGTTTGGTTTTAATAGGACGATGTTTAAGTGACTAGTACATCTACTGAAGTTCAAAAGCACTTTTCTATTCCCTCCAAATACCTCCTCCAAATATACAGCTAATATCTCCCATCTCCACCTCCGACTCCATAATCTTCAACCCCCTCAACCCCCCTCCCTCTCCCCCTCGTCTTCACCGACACCATCCGTTCCGCAAACGCATGACTGCTCTTCAGCTGCGCCTTCCATCGTATCCCGGCGATCACGCCCCCTAAATAAGATAGGAGACAGAGCGTTACGAAGCCGCCGACCAGGTAGATCCACGCGGGGATCTGGTCTGGGGAAGGGAGCTTGGGGATGGAGGGGAGGGAGACTCGAGGGTGGATCTAGAGGGTGTGTTAGAGGGAGATGGGGAGGGGAGAGGGGTGGGGGAGGGTGATGAATTGGGAAGGGGAGAAGGGAGGGGGAGTGGAGGGTTGGAGGGTAGGAGTGTTGGAGGGGAAGGAGGAAGGGAGCAGTGGAGGACGGGAGGACGTACAACGGCTTGATGAGAGGAAGTTGGAAGTCTGGTTGTAGCCGCATTGGCTAGTCCTAGGACGAAGACGAGGTTGTTTATTTGCATGATTATATACCGCCTGTAAGCGTGTAAATGAATATATTTCTACACACTCAAATTGCAGTTGACCATAAATCGAAGCACTCCACCCCGAAAAAGAAAGGATTAGATGAGGTGGTATTTCTTTGTTCGAAAACGGGTGATTGACATTTTGGGGGGTTTGAGGGGGGGAGTGTGGGATTTTGCTTTGTTTGGAAGGTTTGAGGGGAGTGTGCTGGCTTCTTTGAGATTTCTAGGCTGGGACAAAGGATGGGGAAGGGGGAGGGGAAGGAGATAAAGAACATTTAATTTGAGTTGGGAAGAAATTTCAGATTGCTAAAGGGCAGTAGGTATGAAATGTAACGCAGGTTTCAATTTGATGTTCAAGATGGGGAGAGCGGTATTTTGTATCGGACATATGGTTCTTTGGGATAGTTAATTTGGGATCTAATTTTGATTTGGAGTGATGTTTTGATTTGAGTTGACTCACTAGCTCTTCTGGTAACATCCTAGGCTTTTAGGTTTTGAACAACTTACCTTGGGCTTAGATCTTTCGAAAGTGAGCAAAATCTAGCAAGAAGTGAGCGATTGGTCATTTAAAACCAATTTCATCCTCCTAAACGGAGGAATTCTGACTCCCCGTCTCAGCCTTCGCATTTCGGCGCTGCTGAATGTATTTCCAGAGCAAGAAGCAGATGCCGGCGGCGATCTCGACGGAGATGATGGCGATGGCGATGTTGCCTACGATGGTTGTTGTGCACATTTTTGCTGGTTTCTTTGGTTTGTGTGTTGGTGGGTTTGTGTGGTGTGTGGGATGGGTTGGTATGATTTGGGTTCTAAGGGGGGAGAGAGGAGGCAAAGGGTGGGTTTTAAATAGGGTGTTTGGAGGTTTGTTGGGGGTTTTGGGGTTGGATTGTTCGTCAAAGGGGAGGGAAGGGGATGGTGGTGTTTTGTGGGTTCTTTGTGGAACAGTTGGGGAGGGAAGAAAGGGAGAGAGGGGTTTGAGAGGATTGTTTTTTGGGCATTATGGAGATAATAGACGAATCCGAAAATAGGGGTATTCATAAAATATGTTTAGTACGTCAGAGGGGGATTATTTGCTCATATACTGTGAAAATGATACTTTGTATGAGTGGTATAGAAATCTGAATAACCTAGTGTGCAAAAGACAATAAAGTCAACTTTTGATATTGGGTAGGGTGGATTGAGATTGAAAGTCGCACTCACAGGTGATAATGAACCATAAATGTAAAAGAGTAATGACCGTATGAATGATAATACTTATGAATAACTTACAGACGACTCGAAAAGAAGTCCAAATATATAAATCTTCCCCTTCATTATCTCCCCTCTCTTTCTAGCCAACCAACCACACAAGCATCAACACAATGGCGCCCACCCACGCCACCCTCAAAGCCCAACTCTACACCGAGTCCACCCTCAAAATGGTCTTCAAACTCGGCGTCGCCCATTCCCACGGTATCCTCCCGGAGGACCTGTTTAAGCGGTGGATCGACTTCTTGGTCGAAGATCTCGCGTTACTGGATTTCGGGGATACGATGTTGAGCGCGGATTACCAACGGATTGATGTGTTGTTTAAGGATTTGAGGAAGTGGGTTGATGGGCCGAAGGGGCCGAGTGGGGAGATGGTTAGGGAGGCTGAAAGAGGTGAGTGGAAGGATGGGGAAGGGGAGAGGGGGTGGTTAGAGAGGGATAGGATGCTAATGGATGTGTGATATAGCTGCGCCGAAGAAAGTTTGGAGGGCGCCGGCTTTGCATGCTACGGTTTGTAATCCCCTTCTGTTTTCCTTTCAAGCTCCTGCTAGAAGAGATTTTGGTCTCGGACATAGCTTCGATCAAATACATACTAACTTATCCTAGTGGAAATATGAAGTTAGACCTGGTGGAAAGAGGGGACCGGTAAGTTATAGACGGAAAGACTGGTGGGAGTGGAATCCGCCTGGGCAGAAGTATGATGATTATTGGGTTGAGGATGTTTCTGATCAGGTATGAGAGGATGAGAGATGAGCTGAGATGGTGAAAGGTGCTTCGTTGGTTTTGAGTGGGGAGTAGAAGCTTGTGGATGAGTGGTGCAGATGGGCACTTGCCGGTGGTGTAGGAAACGGGCGACTTAGAAATAGACTTGGGAAAAGGGACATAGAAAAACAGGCATGATCTTCGATCTCCAGGAATATGACCGGCAAAACAGCTTGCGAAAGAAGTCTTGCATTTACACATCCATAATACACCAGCTCCAACATAATATACAATATACATGTCAACCACTCCATCACTCCATCTTTCCACCCGTCAACTCCTCGGCAATCTTCTGCATCCTCTTCCCAGTAATGATCGCAGGTCCTGCATATCTGTCTACCACATTCTTCTGGGTTTTGTTGATTTCCGCCAACATCTCCTGCACGGATTTTGGTTGTCCCTGTGCATCCCAGATGTTGTTTCCTTGAGAGCCGAAGAATGGTTTCTCAGTAAATATCTCCTCAATCCTGGCGTCCAGCTGTTGCTCATTAACAATGAAGCTTCGAGCGTGCATGTACAATGTATGCAACGCATTTTGTCTCTCCTCTTCTCGGATCGCTTCTTTCTTGGCGACTCTGGCTTTCATCTCCTCGATCCTCTCCTCGCGCCTGGCGTCATTGATGTGCCCTACTTGAAGTTGGCTCATAGCTTTTGTGATTGTTGGATTTGTCAATCGTTCGTCCTCTCTCTGTGGTGCATTGAATCTCTCGGCGCGCAATTTCTGTTTTATGGTGCTCTTGTGCAGCAGCATACGGTCCGATTTCAGCTTCCTCGCGTGTAATGACAGCAATCCTTCCTGAAGATTCTTCCGCCTTGCAGCCGCCATCTTTCGTTTCCAAGCAACGTGATCATCTTGTGGTTCTTTCTTGTGTTTCGCCTTTGGGCTCGTGGCAGCAAGGTATTGTGGTGTGATTTTGGTCGCATCGCTCTTCCGGAAGATATTTCTGGGTATCGGAAGGACACCTTTAATTACTCTTCTTGGGGGTGCTTGAGGTTGTGCTGAGGTAGGAATTTCGATAAACCTGGGGTTTTCTGGTCCGATTGAAGATAGGGAGGTCGTTGTGCTAAAGGAACGGGGATTGAGGGTAAGATTCGGACATCTCAGGCGTGTTATCGCTCCAACTGAGCCTGAAGATATCGATGGAGGCATCATTAATTTGTATTGGGCCTCGGCAAGATGCGCTGTCGAAGTATATCTTGTGTGCTGGTGTATGCGATGTTCAATTGTCGAAATCTTTAGCGCGATTGACTAGCGCAAGAAAGCCACAGCTCCAGCCACAGAAGCTTTCTCGGGTAGCAAAAAAATATTTGCCCGCCTCTTTCTTATCCATCAATCCTCAACACCATTGTAAATCTGCGCACTGCGCAACACATTTGACTATGGGTACCGGAAAGAAAGAAGCGTCCCGAAAGGTTCGTCAGGGCAAGGTCGGCGATGGCATGGCGAATGTCAAAGTCAAAGGCGAGAATTTCTATCGGTAGGTCGAACACTCCCCATTCAGTGGTTGGCGGGGCTAATGGAGTTCTATTGTAGCACTGCGAAGCAAGTCAAGACCTTGAACATGTTTAAAGATGGAAAGGCGCAGCGAAACGCAAATGGTGATGTTACAAAAGCTGCATCGTTTCAGAGCAGACAACTTCCTCAAGCGCGAGTCGAGCCCAATCGCAAGTGGTTTACGAATTCGCGAGTTATCGGTCAAGATGCACTCAATTCTTTCCGTGAGGCAATGGCTGAGAGGGCTTCTGATCCATATTCCGTGTTACTGAAGAGCAATAAACTTCCTCTGAGTTTGATCCGCGACGGTCAAGGGAAAAATGGAATCAAGCAACATCAAGCGAAAATGACGGTAGAGACTGCCCCATTTGGAGAAGTCTTTGGACCCAAGGCACAACGAAAGAGGGTTCGACTTGGTGTCAGCACATTAGAAGATCTCGCAGATGATAGTGTGAAGTCGCACGATACATATCTTGATCGACTTGACCAGGCCAAGTTGCTAAGTGGAACATCTGGCGCTGACGAAGAAGCTATCGGAGAAGCAGTGGCTCCAGACCATGGGTACGTATCTAGTGCCCGTGAAGCGATTTTCAACAAAGGACAGAGCAAGCGTATATGGAATGAGCTTTACAAGGTCATTGACTCCTCCGACGTCGTCATCCACGTACTGGATGCTCGTGATCCTCTGGGAACTCGATGCAGAAGTGTTGAGAAATATATCAAAGAAGAGGCGCCGCATAAACACTTGATATTCGTACTAAACAAGTGCGATTTAGTCCCAACCGGTGTTGCTGTACGTATTTATTCCTTTTTCTCTTCCCCAGTCATCATGTTCCATCGTTAAGTCAAGGCGCCTTCTGCATTTACGTGCTATTCACAATGGAAGAAAGTCTGTTACAACTTTGGTAGATTGACTCCATTCTCGCCGCTCTTGGTTTTCGGACCTTGAGTAGATAGCTCACCGTCTTGGGGAGTCTATCGCAAAGAGTTTGGTTCTGTTTCGTTTGAGTTGAAGGCTACCCCCACAATCGTGGCTTGTAGTAGTTTTCTTAGTAATGATTCATACATTTCTGTTTCTCGGATATTTGATTATAGTTGTGTCGTACTAACATATCAAAGGCATCCTGGGTGAGATTCTTGTCGAAGGACTATCCTACTCTCGCTTTCCACGCATCGATTACGAATTCATTTGGCAAAGGCTCTCTTATCCAGCTTCTTCGCCAATTCTCTTCCCTTCACTCCGACCGCAAACAGGTCTCAGTAGGCTTTATTGGCTACCCCAATACTGGGAAATCCTCAATCATTAATACTCTACGAAATAAAAAGGTATGCACAGTTGCGCCAATACCTGGAGAGACGAAGATTTGGCAATATATTACACTCATGAAGCGAATATACTTGATTGACTGTCCTGGAGTTGTACCTCCAAGCAATTCTGATACACCTCAAGATATTTTGTTGCGAGGTGTCGTACGGGTGGAGAACGTTGAGAATCCAGAACAATACATTCCAGCGGTTTTGACCAAGACTAAACCCCAACACATCGAACGGACATACCAAATCAAGGGCTACACAAATCATATCGAGTTCTTAGAGCTCTTGGCCCGCAAGGGTGGAAGATTACTTCATGGTGGTGAGCCTGATGTAGATGGTGTTGCAAAAATGGTTCTGAACGATTTCCTTCGTGGAAAAATACCTTGGTTTACACCTCCACCTTTGTTGGAGGGCGCCGAAGACAAGGAGACGGGCGTCGAGGGCCGTGCAGGTAGACTTGGGGAGATGGGCAAAAAGAGAAAGCGTGATGATGAGACTTCAGTCGCAGATACTTCCACTGTCGCACCTTCAGTTGCAGCAGAGACCGAAGTGGATGAGGACGAGGAGTTCAACGGCTTCAGTGATACTGAAGGCGGCGTGCAGTTAGACGACGTCGTTGGTGATGTTGATGCTGCATTTGGCCTTGATTCAGAAGACGATGAGAGTGATGACGCTTCAGACGAAGAGGAGGTCCAAAACGATGGTGCGCAGGCCGCTGAGCAGTTACAAGAAGAGTTACACGACGACGTAGACCATGCAAGTACGAGCAAGTTACCTTCAAAGAAGAAGAAGCGGCAAAAGACATAAAAACAGGAAAATATATATTTTATACCCGGGGTGTAGCCATTGTGCTACCCTCACAGACTTCAAACATTGCTTTTACACTGAATTTAAATTCCATCGTGACCATTACAGACTGATGTTGCCCTAACCACAGATCAATGTCTGTAAATTGGAAGATGAGTGTCCAAAGCAGGACAGAACTGAGAATTATGTAAAAAAAAGTTTGACATCCCATTTTGATATTGACCATTAGAGGTTGATTGTCGAAATCTGGTCGCGACCCGTGGGCTTCACGAAGCGAGCTTCATAACCTTCAAAAATCCGAATCATGAAAGAAAAGAGAAATGGACAAGCAAAAAGTAAAGATTGACCTGGACGTCGAGAAAAACAAAGCAAAAAAGAAGGGCTCAATCCGGGATTGAACCGGAGACCTCTCACATCTTTTTGATCAGATGAACTGATCAATCCCAAAGCGAGAATCATACCACTAGACCATTAAGCCGAATCAATTGCTTGATTTGATGGATCAATGTTGTTTTTTGAAATTTATAAAGTATCTTGCGCACGGTGGAGCGCAAGGGCTGAGTTGCACTTGTGATTGGTTAAGTTCTTGGGAGTTTACGTGAAAGTGTGGCTAGGCAGTTTTCGTGACTGACTCGATTCGAAGTAAACGGAAAACAAGTTTATAATACATTCTTTTACTCACCTTCGGTTTTCTTTGTCAATCAGATATTATCTTACAAATTGTGACGCCTTACCATATATTTACCAGAGAAGCCGTGACCCGCTCCCTTCCGTACCGTACCGTTGACGCCTAACCAGTACATAGAAAATCATGACACATTATGTAGACCACACATCGTTTCGTCGAACAATTTTCTTGCTAGAACTCCAAGGTGGCGGTGGAGCACTATAATATCCGGGTCTTTCAGTTTTATTGATCGCATCCTCAATCCCATTTTCAAGATTCTCGTCGTCATCAATCTCCTCGATACATCTCGACTCGTCGCTGTCCGATAAGCTTCCTCGACTAATTCGAGGATTTAAACAGTCCTCCGCTTTCCTTGCAAGTAACCTTAAGAACTTCTCTCCTCCATTGATACCGCCAGCTGCACCTTGGACGCCTAAGCTGTTTCTACCTATCGATAAAAGTCGCACCATTTCCATCAGGTAGTCTCTTGGTCCAATCTCCATCGCTGATGCATACATATGATTTGGTTGCAGCTGGAGAACATCGGCAAGACTACATCCTATGTCGAAAATCTTCTCCAAGATTCCAACACCATTTGCTTCTAGTGCCTTTGGTGACAGATTCCGGGAAACAAATACAACGTCCCTCGCGATCGTGACCGGATATTGAAACGACATGGCCTCATTTGATGGAGCGGAGGACAGAAGACCTTTTGTTACGCAAAGTTGCCAGACCATAGTTTTTAACCACTGTCTACTAATGAGAAGATCGGCTTGCTGGACCTCTGTCCTCTGCGAGACATTCGGGATAGCGAATTTCAAGATATCTTGAAGTTGTATGAGCGACTGCGGTGATGCTGATGACCCAGAAGATGCGCCAACCGTGGTTGAAAGATTCCAAAGACTGAGGAACTCATCATCGAAGTTTTGGAAAAGCGAAACCAGATCTAGGAACCCTGACAGAATGATTGATTCTGGGCCAGGTGAGACCGTGGGAAGTGATATGGTGCGTTGAAGCGTCAACGGTCGATGGCGCTGTAGAGCGTAAGCTCTTTCTGTGATGAATAAAAGCCAGAAAGTTCGACGACTGTATGTCGCATACGGTTCGGCGAGATTTTGGTAAGTGTCTTCTTCGTGCAAGCGAAGCAGTTGCAGAACTGTCATCGCTTCTCGAATGTAGAACCATGCTGAATTATCTTTTCCCAAACAGAATAGAGCAGCGAATAAGAAGAACGAAGTTTGAACAGTTTCCAGTGTTGGCGAGTCGATATAATTACAGTATTGCCTCGCTCGGACGGTTTCCTGAATGAAGTGCTCCGATGCTGGTAGCTCCAGTAGTGGTATCTCTTGTGAGCCGTATGCCGTTGCAATCGGCGACGCTATGATCTCAGGTTGTTGGACGATTCCAGCACACAAAGAAGTGATAAGAGCGTATCTTTCAGGCGATTGACGGATATTGGGTAGTGCGGCATTGACCGATTCGTGCTCTAAAATAGGCATAATGGGATATTTGTGTGTAAAAAATGCATCGACACAGCTCGTAATGACCGCGTCTGTTATCAAGGCAGAAGGTTTAAACCCATTCTCTTCAGTGATGATACCTTCCGTAGATTCAGAGGGCATCCGAGTTCGATTAGTCTGGTGATTTGGTGGACTAGTATGTACCTTCGAATTCCCTTGGCCCATCCGCAACTTTTTCACACGTTTTCCTTCTTTTGCGCCATCTCTAAAGACTCTCTTTCCTTTTGGTCCTTTCTTTTTGGGTACAGCAAGATATGTACATGCTAGTATTGTCATTTGACAGTTGGAGCATGGGTTTTGTCCATCGCAGCGGATTTTTCGGGCATGGCAGCAATCGCACGCTTGCCTGACCTTAGGGAGTCGTTTGGAAGGCTGCTCTGGAAATTGCGTCTCGTCTTGGTTCATTTCAGACTGCTTAAATAGCAGTATCTCGATATTGAGGTTTCCCTTGACTGGATATTGTCAAGCTCGTGTCATGTTAGAGCGAACATGTAATGTTTTCCCCGCAAAATAGCGGCATGCCACTGCAAATCTTGTGGCTGAGAAGATTTCGAGCATTATTAAATCAACACATCGATGCGTTTGTTGTAACAACACTCAATCGAAAAGTAGAAATGGACGATTATAGTCAGTATGTATAATCTTTTGATTTCTTATGAAAATTGTAAACTCAACGCGAGTAGAAGGAAGCTGGATCAATCATGTGATCGAGCAAAGTGACGGCAAACACGTGTTTCTTTCACTCGGCCGAGCGACGGGGAGAACAGACCTGGAGAACATGAACCCCGTATTCCTTCCAAATCTTTCGACCACAAACTCCGCAACGACAATTCATTTGAACGTACTTGGTCGTCCGATGTTTATTTTATGTCCAATAACTCCTGTGGGCGTTCAAGAAGCCGTCACGCATCCCTTACTTCTGTCAATCATTGTCTGCACTAACATCAAACGGTGCTTAAAACAAAGGTAAACTTTATCGGGGAGTTGCCTCCAGTGTTGCTCCCACCCCGTTTTCCAGATTAAATCTGGACGGGATCATGATTAATTGGAGCACGTAGCCTAGTATGCATCCGATCATTTCTTACCTCGTCGCCAACTATTATCAATCACACGTACCGAAAGCTGAAAGAAGTCATAGCTGTAATCGCAATGATTACTATTTGCTCTAGAATATCCTTCTTGGGTTATTTCCTAATTCAGATGTGTATTTTCTGTGTAAAGAATTCATCATCTATTCCGATTCATTCATCTATATAACTAGGCCTTCGAGTTCCCCTAAGTTTCTCTCGTCACTTCCTCTCAACAGCAGTTCTCTTTCCCTACTAGACTTGTGGTTATTCTTCGCAATATGTCCCAACCAAGAATCTCGAAGCCGAACATTGTCTTTGGGACAGCCCTCATTAGCAGTTTCGCTCCAGATATTCTTAATTCGATTCTAGAAACGCTAGAGAAGCATTCAGTGAAAGAGCTTGACACGGCTAGAATCTACGCAAGTCCCGAAATACTGCATTATTTGACTATTGACTAACTACGTAACAGCCAGAAAGTGAGGTGACTCTTAGAAAGGTTGAAGCAGCTAAGAGATTCGTGATTTCGACCAAGGCACCTGGCTTGTTTGAGGGTTGCCTTGGCAAGCAAAGCGTCCTTGATGGAATGAACAAAAGCTTAGAAGAATTAGGGGTTGATAATGTGAGCTCGTTGATATTGACTCTTGTGTACGATCCTTAACAGTTGGATACAGGTGGATATCTACTATCTGCACATGCCAGATCATGTCACACCAATCAAAGAAACTCTTTCCGCTATCCAGCAATTATACAGCGAAGGGAAATTTAAGAGGGTTTGTGGGCTCAGTTACTAATCTGGAGCCTATCGATGCTAAAATCAATAATAGTTTGGCGTGAGCAATTACACCGCGAAAGAAGTTCAAGAAATCTATGATATCCAAGCGGCAGCGGGCTCAGTCTTGCCATCTGTTTACGAAGGCAATTATAATCCTGTAGCGCGACTTACGGAAAAGTCCCTTTTCCCGACTCTACGTAAACTTGGAATGAGCTTCTACGCTTATTCCCCATCAGCTGGAGGCTTCCTCGTCAAGGATTCCGCCACTCTTCGCTCAAATACCGACACTGGCAGATTTGGCCCTGACCACTGGCTCTCACCTATGTACTCCGCGATGTATAACAAAGAATCCATCTACGATGCTCTCGACGAGTGGGGAGTGATTGCAAAAGATGCCGGCATTAGTAAGGCAGCTTTGGCTTATCGTTGGGTAACTTACCATAGTATCTTGAAGCAAGAATATGGCGATGGAGTCATCTTCGGAGCCAGCAACTTGAAACAGCTTGACGAGACCTTGAACGCTATCGATGCTGGCCCGTTGGACGAAGCGATTGCCGAAAGAGTCGAACTCATCTGGAAGATGGTTGAACATGAAGCTCCGCTAGACAATTTCCAGAGCTACGTTAGTATACAAGGCATGCCCAAGAACGAAAGAAAATAGGATTTTATAGGTAATTATTTTGGAGACTTAGCATACGCGCACAATCTATTCATATGAGTCAATCTCGAATGTAGTCCTTGGTCTCTAAATTTACATTTATATCGCCAAAAGCTATGCACGATCTCAAATGTCAAAACACAACTACTTCATTGAACTTAAGTATTCAGTACACAATCTACGGAGTGACATTCATATTTAGACGCCAATAAGAAGCACGCACCCTTTCAAGCGGCTGCGTTCATCTCCCGCGGAAATCTCCAATTCTCGTTTCCGGATACCGACAATATTACGACCAGTATTTTCAGCCCTACATAGCCCGCCAAAACGGCTACAAACGTGTGGACCTGAAACAGTAATCTATTCCATACAACAAGTCTTCAACAGGCCCACGGGTCTTCCGTTTTAATGACCTGTAAAAGTCCCCATTTCGTCAAACCATCTTGCTATGGACCCCTTAACATTACCTAAAGATCTCGTTTTGGACAAATTTTGTGTCGCCGAAGGCTTGCATATCTCGACTCGATCGGTTCAGGACAAAGCTGAAAGAGAATGCAGTCAGGGGTACGGTCTCGCTTAATTGAAGGCTATGGTAATACGCCAATAGTAGATCGAGATTGTTTTAATAGGAAAGGACTCTTCAGGTTTTGCCTATGGTATTCCCGTCATTGACTTTACAGGTCCCAGAAAGTCGTTGCCGTTCAATCATGCCTTGCGTGAGCCAGCCACAATCGAATTTACCGAAAGAGACATAATCGTGGCCATGTGGCTGAGACAATGGAGGTATAATATTTGGATACCAGTACAAATAATCGACGATATCTTCTAAGATCGTTTGTTCATATCCACAGTTATTCAAAATATTACAGTATACACCAAACATGAAGTTATGTCTAATTCAACTTTTTGCAACGATCAGTCTCGTCAACCATGTCCTAGCAGCAGCTCGAAGCGAGTCTGAGAAACCTGCCATGGAAGTTTGCAAAAAGACTTTAAACTGTAAGCGTCACTTTTTGTTGTTGATGTAATATAGTTCTAACCATATATTAATTCAGATAAACGTGGCTCATCAAACACCACAAACTACTACACTTGCAAAAACACAACCACCTTATCCACCCAACAACGTCTAGACTTCACCGCCCACGACGTCTTCTACAACGGTAGCATAATCCTAGAATACACAACTTTCAACGGCTCAAAAACATGCCAACCATTCTTAGGCCCAAGAAACGCAACATTCTCAATCGGCCAGATGAATCTAGCCTCCAACTCCTCCATCTCCCGTTCATCCTGGGACAACAACCCATTCTACATGAACCTCCAACCCCGCGACGAGGTAGGCTCATATCCAGGCTGCGACGCCTCGAGCGGGAACCGTCAAAACTGCCCAGCATCATTGCGTCTCGCATCCAGTGAACCGGATTACTGGTGGACGCAGATCTGGACTCTTCAGAGCGTTAAAAACGGGAACTCGTTTGACGTTTCAGGGTATATCAGCACTAATAAAACATTCAGACGCTCAAACGATATTGAGATTAATTTCCCGGCTGAACAGGGACAGAGCAGGAAATGTGCGGGTTCGTTTGGGACGTCGTCGCTTTGGTTTAATGATACGGTGAGTATGACGGGGAAAGTCACGAGGGAGAGAGCAGATGTTGTTTTCACGATTGGTGATCTTGCGGATACGCCGTCGGAACGTCTTGGAGCTACGCTTGTTTTCAGATTCTCGGGGACGTGGTGGAATCAAGGTGCTTCTCTCGTCACGAAGACTGGGAACATCACCACATCCGGGAAATCAAAGTATTACAACTCCACTAAATCGACAAAAGATATTATGAAAAACATGAAGACCATTATTGTGATCGTCGCAGTATGCGGTCCTCTTTTCGTTATGCTCGTCATCGGATGCTGTTTCTGGCGGACTTTGAAGAAGAGAAAAACGCTTGTTGGTAGACGTACTTCGCTGTTCTTTTGGGTTAAGAGGTTCTTTGTTGTGAAGTGTGATCATTCGCCAGAGCAAGGCTTTCCTATGAATACCTCCTATGAGCGACAGGATTCGCCGGATGTGCCTCCGCCTGCTTATACTGAGGAAGCGCAAACGGGATTCGATTCGTCTAAAGATAGTGGTGGAAATTCAAGTGGAGATACAGGTGGCGGGAATACGTGTGGAGATACATAAAACACTTTAGAGGCATATACGTAGTTTGAATATGAGAATTTATGTTGCCGCCTATTCAAGCCTCACAAAACCCACCAATGTATTAGAATTGTAAAGCTTTCAACATCACGAATAAGAGCTGGATTAATTACTGAGACTAATCTCGTTGACAGAGAGTATAATTCCACCTACGCGACCCAACTCCCCAAACAAAGCGAATCCACTTTCAACCACATCCCACACCTAACTCCAACCCAACCAAACACCTGACACCTCCCATCCTTCCTATCTCTCAAATCCAAACAAGATTGCACCTATCCCTCTCTTTCCCATGAATCTCAAGTTCCAGACTATTCAAGCATTAACATCCCACATGAGCAACCTGATATCCCTAACTTACGCTGCCAATTTGAGGGTTTTGTGGTGTAAGCGTATCCAACCACATTCCAAAAACCACGCAAGTCCCAGAAAACACACTAAAGATAGCAATAACGTAAGGAATTCTCTCCTCAGCCCGTTGAGCGATACGTCTATTGAGTTCCTCCATGTGGGCGGCGAATTCGTTTTTGGCGGAGGCGTCGATGTGGGTAGCGACTTGGTTTTCGTTAGAGGCGTCGATAGAGAAGATCTCATTGGGGGGTGAACGAGATATGTTTGTTACTGGAGTTGATTGGATTTCGGGGATTGAGTGGAGGCCGTTTGTTACTAGGTTATTTGGAGTTTTGGGGATTGGGAGAGCGGCGGTTAAGCTGGCGAGGAGGAGGCTTTTGATGAGGGTGGGTTTGAAACGCATTTTGGATGTTTTGGTGTGTATGAAATTGGTAGGTGCGTTTGTGAGGTTTTGGAAATGAAAGAAGAAGAAAAAAAAGACTTTGGGGAAAACAGGCAAACTTATATCTGAGCGCCTGAGGGGGATTAAGTCATAATCGATAGCTTCTTGACTTGAAGTATGCTGCTAGACTGGAGCGGTCGGGCGCCAACTAGGTTAGGGTGCCGTTAAGGATCCCATTCCTAGAGCCATTATGACATATGCTAGAGACACTAGTAAAATTTATTCTATCGTTTTTGTCCTAGTAGAAAGTTAGTTGAACACTAAGCCCTATGAGCGTAACGGTGGGATCGACTTACTAAAAAATGTATTCAAATGACTTCTATGATTCCAGGTGCTTCTAAATTGACAACGAGATGATACAAACTCCATCGAACGCTTTCCTGGATCAGACTAGATCTTATGATGTGCCGATAGCTATATTGCACAATTCTCCTGTTGCACTTTTAACTCAATTTCACTTCACCACCAAATTACCTATACCAAGCTGCTCCATCTAGTTAAAATCATGGGCAAGATTATATGAAGTGAAACCACCATTTCTCCGATCAGGCAGCCACTGGAAACGCCACTGTACCCAAATTTTAAGGTCAAATCACCTGACTCACATCCTAACGGAAAATACCCACTTTCGATCATTATAGCAAATAGCACACTTCGCTAGCGTCGATAACCCAATAAATTTATGAGTTCATTCACAAGTAACAAACTCAGTCTTGTTATGCTTTAGTCTTAAAACCCCTTCCTGCTTGTATGTTGTGATTTGTTGCAAGATCTGACTAGTATCGGAAGCCAAACTTAAACCAGCGCGGTCTAGTCTCCCATTTCTGACGTAGTGTGTTAAACATCCAGAACATAAGCATATATATATCTGCATGTTCAGCCAATTCACCTTCATCACCACTGTGCCCAAATGCCTCTGATTCATGCCTCGTCTGCACTTCATAGTCCAGCTTTTTCTATAAGTGAATTACTGGCAATTGAGGTGGCGATGGTTACACAACTATGTCTGAGGGGTATAAGAGCTTCTGTGTTGGGTATTCTGTTTAGAAATCCAACCTCCAACTTTTGAATAAGCTCGATTGTCAACACTTGTACATTATTTTTCACCGCTCACTTCTTTCTGCGTCTCATTTGCTCGAAGAGTAAGAGATTCATAAATCAACAGAAACTTGCTTTGACGCCACCAATATAGATTTAACCATGGCTCCCAACAACGTTGCTGGTAAAGAAGATCGTGGCATTGCTCAAGAACATAGACTCTCCTGCCAACTTACTTCCAGTCGAGCAGCCATACTTGTAAACGGAGCACGCATACCTGTGCCAGTACCTGAAGTATGCATAAGGAGTTTCTTTCTGCTTCGTGGGTGCTAACAATCAATACAGGTTACAGAAAAACGCACTGCACCTCAAGCATTACTTGGGAGGAAAGGAAGCGATTATAGTTCTACTTCCGCCAATACCAGCATAGCGTCAAGCAACAACACTACGTACCAGACCACTGTTATATCTCCGGCAGACGAAGCTACCAGCAGTAGACCAGCAGTAGCACAGCGGGACAGCAGCTTCAAGAATCACTTGAAGCCAAGGAAGTGAGTTCGCACCAGTGGTTCATACACTTCAGGATATGCCGATTAAGTGACTGACATATTCGGCAGCAGAATCCAAATCGGCAGCAGAAGGTCGAACCCATCGATTCGGTTTTGAATAACATCAAGAACAAAATCGAAGATCTCAAACTCCAAGCGCCTTCCACAACCTCGATTCGACGGAACCCTGTTCCTACATCATGGAATAAAAATAGGTTCAGCAACTTGAAGCCACGGAACACAGCAGCAAAGGAAAAGCAGCAGCCCAGGTAAGGAACAATCTTTGTTGTCAAAGAAAAAAATTAACAGAAGGACGCTTAGTGGGCCATTGAAGGAGTTCCATCTATTTGGTAAACTTGCTGTCGAGATCCGTGTCAAAATATGGCACCTCCACATATGGAACTCCCCCCACCTAATTGAGATCGAGAAAGGACCAGGATTTCGAGAGGGGCACGCAATGCCGACTCAGGAGGTCATTGTGGGCACACACTCATGGTACCGCGTCTCACCACGTTCCAGAATCCCCCCAGCCATTCTGAGAGTGTGCTTCGAATCACGAGCAGAGGCGATGAGAGTCTACAAGTTGACAAACTTCGATTACCAAACCAATCATATCAGAGGCAGAGAGATGTGGTTCAATCCAGCCGTCGATATAATCTATTTTGGAGAGGACACCTGCTTGGCCACGATTATCCATATGAAGAAAACAGTTGATATTCGGCGTATGGCCTTCAACGTAACTGGCAGGATTACTCAATGCCATGATTTCGATGAACCGCTCTATGCGGTTGATGGAGGAGTCAATCCTATGCAGGCACTCCATGGGTTCCATGGAGAAAGAGAACAGGACACCCAGGATGGATTGTATTCGGGCATTCATTCGCTACAAGAAGTATTCCTGGTCGTGCAGTCGAACCTCTGTAGGCCAAACGCCGGGCAGATCGACCTATCGTTTTGGACTTCGTCCAGCGACAACTGATGGCCTTACAAGAGGCCAGAAAGGTTTGAAGTCATGGATGATGGCGGAAATTGATGTGGTTAATAGTGGAGGTATGATTTACGGCGTCGGCGAAAACATGTGGGTTGACGACAAGAAACCAACATTCCACTGGGTCAGCCTATCCCCTCAGGATGGTGTCGACGGCATATACTACGACGGGTTGGGTGTCGACGATGCCGCAGTCAAGTTCTTGAACAGGAGAGTGCATGTACTGGACGCTATCTCAAGACGAACAGAGTGTCATATTTACATCCCAAATAAAACATTCCCAAAGGAATTTCCGCGAGAGATTGGATTCAGCGGAACTCGAAAGGCGATTGAGGAAGCAAAGGCTGAGATTATCAAGAAGATCGCTCAGTCGGAGGGCTCTGTAGTACCTGTTAGCTCCCGGTCTGATTGACATTATCATGGATGTTGTACGAGAGGAGAACCTTGGAATTGTTATCATCGAGATGTAACTGGAATTCGGGTGTGGCTTTTCATGTTGGTAGAGAGTGCCATCAACTAAAGTGTAAATAATTTAAACATGGAGTACTTTCGATTAAATGATCAATATTGCAGTGCCATTCGTGTGCTTTGAACTGCAAAGAAAGTGAGACTTGGAAGTGTTGCGCGCCTGGCAGTAGAGACGAATGTGAATGAGATGTGTTGTGGTGAGAAAGACAGAAGGTACAGTGGGGTGCATTTAGTTTGCACCCCCTACCACTTTTTGCCAAGTTACTTAGGCCTGATTAGGGTTTGTTATTGTGCTGCTTTTATAGGATAAAAATGAAGCTATTCTAGTATTTTGTATACTATCCATCCGCGTCAATTACAGCCTTTACCCGCTTCTCTATTGTCATTGCTAGCCTATATAGAATACCGATATTAATAGCGTGCCAGGCCTCTTGTGCTGCCTGTACAAGTAGATCAAGAGTAGCCTCTGTATCAGGGGCTGTTTCAAGCTCAGGATAGAGTCTATAAATCTCTGCCTTAACTAAGGCCCAAAGGTTCTTAATTGGGTTAAGGTCTGGCGAATAAGGGGGCTATTTCATTACTTTAATATCTAATTGCCTTAAAAAGTCAAGAACAATATGGCCCCGGTGAGGACCTACCCTATCGTGTATAAACTCCCCTCCTTCAACCATAATATCTGGCAAAAAAGCTCGATATACCTCCCTTATAACCCACGAGGTTACCCCTCCTCGAGGAGCCTCTGGGTCGCCATCTAAAGGTATTAATCCTGTCCGACGATTTGAGCCAAAGGCTGCCCAAAGCATCTTCCTAATACTCTTTCTAGAGCCTCGAATTAGGTGTATATCCTTAAGAAGGATCTAGTCGTAAGGCCGAGTAAATGTCTACACTAGTTTAACCCCTTTCCCTCTCTCAATTGTATACTTATCTAACCAGGAGACCTTGTGCCAATCGATTAGGCTATAGGTTTGGTGCTCAATAGCCCAGGCTAGTCGAGTGTCAGCATGAGCTTGTGTAATCTTAGGTCGGTTTCGTTGCCTCCATTTTCTCTTATTTATCTCCCGGCAAAGGTATTAGAGTGACCGCTTTTTACAAGCGTCGTCGATAGAGTATAGGAGGTCTCGCATCTTAATCTGGGGGTTAATATGATTCGTAATATCGTAGATGTGATCCCTTTACTCTTCTATAAGAGTACGAGGCCGGCCGGATCGTAGTCTTGACTCGTTTTTAGCTCCTCGAGAGGCCTCGCGTTTAATTGTACTCTTAATCGTAGAAATCGGCTATTTAGGATATAGCGTGTATATCCGTTTAGGACCATAATGAAGTGTAGTCGAGAGCTCGCAGATACGATCGCGTATACCAGGGGTTAGCTCCTTTCTTGGAGGCATTGTGAATAGCTTCAAAATTGTTGTAGAATGGAGAAATCGATCATAAAAGCAGCATAGGAATTACCCCTAGTCAGATCCAATTAAAGTGGTAAGGATGGGACAGGGGGTGCAAACTAAATGCACCCCACTGTACGGAGTACGCTAAATCACTTTGATGTTTACCCAGCTCTTTGCTTTCATGGATTCTTCGTATTTCTTTCCACACCAACTCCACCAACAACATGCATGAACGCCCGAGATCTGACTGCGATCGAGTCGCATTTGATACGCGAAAGCTTCTCCTACCGTAACTGTTCCTGCGAAGTTTGAAATCTTCTTTTGGACTTACGCGCAAGTCTGCAGATTGTCGCCAGCCACGGAGGGAGGAATTGCAGGAAACGGGACTTCGAATTGACCATCCCATCCTACTCAGTTGAATCAATTCGCCTCTGTGTATGAGAGAGATTACAGTCAGATGGAACAGGAAGCAGAGACACTTTTGTTCGTGCCGCAGCCACAATATATTTACGAAAACCCAGCCCAGCCTTGGGAACAAACACGGGGTTGGAAGCGATGTCAGCACAGGCGTTTTTCTAACTGTGCGCTCTTTCCCACCATTCTCATTCACAGAGACAATCGGCAATCAGTGGCGAGTACAAGCACGCCTTGCTGGGAAGGATACGAAGTGAACCATCGATGCGTGGTGAACAAAACAATGTTATTATTCTTATTATTCAGATTCGACTTATGACTTCGACGATGCACCACCGCGACAGATGCGTAAGGTTACCGAGAACACCATTGATCAGGAAAACACAACCCTTCTTGCGTCTTTAATGAGTATTAAATAACGTTCATAAGCATCTTTATAAACTTCCCGAGTTCCGAGAGTACCGTATGCTTTAGAATTGTACGGCATCACGACATGCAATTGGTGCTGGCCCCTGGCAACCCGCTCAACCACAGCGATAGGCCCACCACCCGCCTCTCACCGGCGCCGCCGTCTCTGGCCTCTCAGAGCCGCCAGATCAAGGCTGTTAGCCAAAAGCCAGCCCTGTTCCTTCTGCCTTGGTATTCCCAGGCCAGGCCATTTTGTTCGCGCCCCTCGACTCCATCGTCAGCAGCCTCTTCCAAAGCATTTGAAATGGTGTTCCGTTGAATACTAACTTCTCAAAACCCACTATCGGAGGGCCGCAGTTGTCGCTGCGAATTGGCAATCGTCTCCTTCACACTCGTTTGATCCAGGTACGATGCATCTGTCGGCAGCCGAACTGAGGGGACGACAAGGAGATGGTTCAATCCAACCATCGCCGACTAGCTCTCTCAGCCTGTCCCTAAGTTTGTCACCGACTGCGACCTCAACTACCTCCTCAATATCACCAACAGCCACCTTACCCTCGACTTCCACTACATCCAATGCCCCGCCGAAGTTTATGCCGGTATGCTAGGTCAAGCCGAGTCAGAGAAGGCGTGCGCTAATTTTTGTATAGATTGTTATCGGTATCATAGCAGCCGTTCTCGCGCTCATGCTCCTATTTTTCGTACTTCGACACACACGGACAAAACACAAAAATCCGAAATATATCCCAACGCCATTTCTCAAAAGACTTTGGAAGAATTGGGAACCAAATGCCGGCTCGCGCTCTCACAGTCGATTGCCGGATGCGAGCGACCGTCTAGAGCCCGTATCTACTCGGAGTAATGGATCGAGTCAACTGCCAATATCTGGTGGTAATGCTGCGACACGTGGAAATGATGGGACGAACACCGGACCCGAGACGACAACTGCCTCAGGAGTTGGTAGGAACACTTCTGTCAGATCGGTGATGACACTGCCGGCCTACAACCCAGACCCACATCAGAGCGAGCAAGTCTTAGGGCGGGAAGGAGAGCGCGGTGGAATCGATGTAGTAGTGGAGTTCCCTGAAATGGAAGCAGATGAAGAACGGTTGCGAGAGGAAGAAATGGAGGCACTATACCAAGTCAGGCTTGCGAGAAGAAGAGAAAACGAAGAGCGCGAGGAGCGGCGCAGATTGCGGCGAGAAGCAAGAGAACGGGGCGACTGGGTGGCTTTGAGGGAACTGAATAACAGGGCGAGAGCTTCCTCAACGGCAAGCAATGGCAGAAGCGTTGAAGAATTGCGGGCCGAGCACGAGCGGATCAAGAAGGAACGTCAAAGAGCCGTTTCTTCTGTATCATACGGAGATTTAGGTGTGGCACGACATGACGGAACAAGATTGAGAGCAAACAGCATGGAGAGCGAAAGAGAAGGGCTTTTGGGAGACGCTGCCAGTATCGCAGCAAGTAGCCATTACCACCGCAGAGACCGCAGTGCCAGTTCAGTGATCAGCATCGACACAATCAACACCGACTTCCCATCGCCTGGTTTGACTCGCTCGCGAGGTAATTCCAGAGCAGAAAGTCCGTTTAGACAAATTGGCAGACCAAGTCAGGATGGTAGCATAACCAACGAGGGACGTGCAGGCAGCAGTCCAGAGATGGTCGAGCATGAAGATTTCCCACCCAACAGTCCTCCTGGTTACGAAAACATTCCTCTCGATACTCAAACCGATCATCACCACGAGCCTCCTCCAAATTATTCAAGTCCGGTTGTTGGAAGAGGAGAATGGAGGCCAACTTTTGAGTCGAGCGAAAGCAGCGGAAATGGACAGGGAACAAGGACAAGCCGTGTAGGAGAAATAATTTCTGAGCATAGAGGCGCTCCGCCAGTCGCAGCTGATGAGCGCGATCTTGGAAGTTCTTCATCCTGGACGGCCGGTGGGATTCCACAACTCCCAAGTCTTCAGCTAGACTCGCTTCCATCCATACAAGTTGACCCAGGAAGTCCAATCATAGAACCGAGAGATCGGCATTGAAGCCATAACACGACGTTCGAATATGTTTAGTGCGAAATGAATATAGCCTTAGCGATACGATTTACGATACAGCGAGTATGGAACTGGCACAGCGACATAGGATACGACTAAAGGGTATTTTCACGACGCAATTCAATCAAAGTTCTAATACCCTCATTTGAGCACGGCGCATGGGTAGGATATTTTAAGGGTTATTTTCTCAATCTGTAAACGTAACTTGGATTTATAATGTATATAACTCTTCAAATACTCGTTTTGGGTCCGGGCCACATATATCAATGGCTATTTCCCAACCACTTACCAGAAATCAAGTCGATATATCGACTTTGAGCAACAGAGGAACTACGGGAACACTCCGTCACCATACAAGTCAGAAGTAGGTAGCTCTTCGTGGACTTCGTGAGCTTCCAAGCTTTTTGAGGTTTTATTTCCACAATTGCTATTGAAGCAGCTGTTAGAAGTTTAATCCTAAGCATACTTTAGACGCCATGTAATCTCGACAAGGTTATAGTCAATGCTTAGTTCATCCTACATCATATAGCTGACGATACAAGTGACAGCCAAGCAGATGCGACCCCCTCGTAAGGTCTCCATTTGCAAGAGCTCGCTAAAATGGAATGCCTGTTTAGGTGCATATCACGAGTCTCCTGCATGTGCTTGTAAGACATGGGCGTGGAAGAGTACAACATTTCCTGAGAAGAGAGGGAAAGTATTTACATGCTACAGCATGCATAACGTCGGACTCGCTTGATCAGCCTTGGTCTCTGAGCTTCTACATATCAAGAAGTTTACGCTCTAACCGGTTGGAATCTTTGAGAGTGACAATCTGTTCGACGTTCGAGCTGACGCCGATAGCGACCGTCCCGTCCTCTTGATAGTACAGGTGTATCTCTTGCTCATTTTATATCAGAGCCGCCAGTATGGATGAACTCATTCAAGCCATTCACACCACCCCGATTATCGATAACCACGCTCATCCACTTCTGAAACCCTCAGCCATAAGCAAATATCCTTTGCTTACTATCACCACAGAAGCTCATGGCCCTGCGATCGAGGCTACGAAGTCAAGTCTGTCACACATTCGTGCTGTCAACCAACTTTCCAAGGTACTCAAGTGTGAAGTTACGTGGGATGCGGTCGAGAAGGCTGTTCAGGCCGAGAGAGAGAAGAACGGTTTAGACTGGGAGAAGAGATGTTTCGAGGGAATTGAGACTTTGCTTGTTGATGATGGATTAGATGGGGGAGATGAGGTTTTTGATTATGGGTGGCATGATCATTTGGTTGAGAGTCCGTGTAAGCGGATTGTGAGGATTGAAAAGGTTGCGGAGAATATCATTCAAGACATACTCGAATCTGGAAAGATAACTGGTCCGGAGGTACGCTTTATATCGAAGTTCGTCGGTTCAATTACCGATGCGCTTGCGGATCCTGAAGTGGTGGGATTCAAATCCGTCATTTGCTACCGCGCCGGACTTGATATTCAAGACATAAATCTGCTCGAGGTAAAGACAGAGCTGAGAAAAATATTTGAAGCTCTGTATACATCAGACGCCAAAACCTTCCGAAGAATCGACGAACCCGCTATCAACTATGCTCTTGTAACTATGACGGCGCGTCTAATTCAAGAATCCGCTGCACCGAGAAAACCATTTCAATTCCACACTGGACTGGGCGATAACGATATTACTTTGACCAAATCATCGCCGTCTCACATGCAGCCGTTCATCAGAAGACATCCTGAAGTACCCATTGTTTTGCTTCATGCCAGCTATCCATGGACTCAAGAGGCTGGATACCTGGCTACTGTCTACGAAAATGTCTATGCTGATATTGGAGAAGTGTTTCCATTTCTGAGTCAAGAAGGACAAGAGAGGGTTATTCGCGAGATCCTGGAACTTTGTCCAAGTGAGAAGATATGTTGGTCTACAGATGGCCACTGGTTTCCTGAGACTTATTTTCTGGCTGTGACTCAAGTCAGAGAAGCTTTAGAAGTGGTTGGTTCTCGCCATTCGTGACATTTCAGAGGAAACTGCTAATTGATTAGGTTCTTCCTGAACACGTTCAGAAGAAAGCAATGAGCATTCCTCAAGCAATCCAGGCCGTACAGAATATCTTTTTCCACACATCCAACAAACTATACAATTTAGACCTCCAACTAAAACTTCTACCCAGCCCCAGGCTGCTAGACACTTCCACTCAAGATTTGCAGCATTTCAAGACATTCCTTGCAGAACATCCTGAAGTAAAACACATCCGTCTACAATACGAAGATTATACAGCTACATCAAGACTGCGGGTTATCCCAGTCAAAAAAGCCCTTCAAGTCTTGACTGACAACAAAGCCCTTGAAGTTGGAATCACAAAAGCATCACTAGGCTTACTCCAGAACGACACACTTGCTCCAGGAGTCACCGCCACAGGCGAATACAAACTCCGCGCAGTACTTTCCACTCTCCGTCTCGGTCCAGGCCAGGGATTTGCCTCAGCGCAAGCCGAATTCTACGAACTCGACGGCACACCAGCAGTTCTCTGCCCCAGATCCATACTCCGGCGCACCATCAAAAAAGCCGCAGCTGAAAACCTAACATTCCTCCTCGGCTTCGAAATCGAAATCGTCTTTCTATCCCGCCATCCCACAGACTACCAACCTGAAACCCTCACCCACGCCGCCGCTCACGTCTGGAGTTCCGCGCGCGCACTTGACGTACCGAGGATGATACACATGCTATCTGAAATCAACGAAATCTTAAGTGAAGCCGGCATCGATCTCGAGCAATGGCACCCCGAAGGCGCAACCGGACAATACGAATTCGTCCTTCCACCCCTCACACCCCTCGAAGCCGTCGACACACTTCTACACGCCCGCGAAATCATCGTCGCAGTCGCCGCCTCCCACGGACTAAGGGCAACATTACACCCCAAGCCATTCGCCAGCAAATGCGGCACCGCAGCGCACATCCACCTCTCCATCACCTCCTCGATCGGCGAAGACAAAACCGTATATGAAGCTTTCTACCAAGGAATCCTGCAGAATCTGAATCAAATCACCGCGTTCACGTATAGCCACGCCGTGAGCTACGACCGTGTGAAAGACGGGTTCTGGGCCGGGGGACGGTGGATTTGCTGGGGGACGCAGAACCGCGAGACGCCGCTTAGGAAGATTGGGGGCTCGCATTGGGAGATTAAATGTGTGGATGGGTTGGCGAATATGTATTTGGCTGTTGCGGCTATATTGGCGGCCGGGACGGAGGGGGTGATAGGGGGGAAGGGGTTGCAGTTTGGGGATTGCGATGTTGATCCTGCGGAGCTGGATGAGGAGGGGAGGAAGGGGTTTGGGATTACGGAGATGATTCATGGGAGTTTGGAGGGGGCGTTGAGGGGGTTGGGGGAGGGTGGTAGTAGTGTGAGGGAGGGTGTGAGGAAGTGGCTTGGGGATGAGGTCGTGGATAGGTATGTTGCTGTTAAGACTGCTGAGCTGGAGATGATGGGGAGTATGAGGGGGGTGTTGGAGAAGTGGAGGTGGATTGTTGAGAGATATTAGATGTGTATTGCCTTTGAAAACGGTAGAACTATTACCATTTCAGAATATCCTCCTCCTTAGCGGCTACCTCGTCGATGTACTCGGCGGTAAATCACCCTCCTTAGTCCCCCAAGCACTCTCATTCCTCCCAAGCGTCAACTCAAGCACCCCACCCTCCAACCAGAAATCATGCGTAATCCAATTCCTCTCATAAGCCACCCCATCCAACGTCGCACTCTGAATATAAATCGCCTCGTACCCAGCATCAAACCCCACATTCCTAATCGTCGCAGTCTTCCCCGTCTGCGGACTCGTCACACTCACACTCGGAAAATACGGCGGCGTGATGAGATACACATTCTGCCCGGGCACCGGCCAGAGACCCATCATAGCCAGCGTCGTAAACGAGCCCATGGCGCCTGAATCATCGTTTCCCGCGATACCGTTAAGCGACGTGTTGAATTGGGAGGGGATGTAGAAGTGCGAGAATTTCGCTGATAGGGCCGGGCGGCCCGCGTAGTGGAATTGGAAGACGGGGAGGAAGGCTTGTTCGTCGCCGATGTAGAGGAGGCCCGAGGTGTGGAGGTACGAGAGGCGGTTTGTGAATGCTTCGGGGCCGCCGAGGGTAGTGATCAGCGTGGCCATGTCTTGAGGCACGTAGAAGGTGTACATCCAGGAGGAGCCTTCGTAGGTTTCGTGGCCCGAGGGGTTGAGGTAGCAGGATGTGAAGTTGTAGAGGGGGGAGCAGAGGGTGGGGTCTTGGTAGCCGAATGTGCCGTTGAGGTATCGTGGTTGTAGGAAGCCCGTGTAGCCGCTGTCGATTGTTTCGCCGATGTGGCCGGTTGTGTTGGTTACTAGAGAGGTTTGCGTTGGGTTGTACATGTTCTTCCAGTTTGAGGATCGTTGGAGGTATTTTTCTTCGTCGGCTATATGGCCTAGACCTTTTGCCATTTCTGCAATGCAGAAGTCATTATAGGCATACTCGACTGTTCGTGAGATAGATCGAGTAAATGGGCCAGAACCTAGGGTATCGAAATCGTCTGTTGGAATGTATCCTAGCGTTTTCCATGATTCTAGTCCGCCGCGACCTTCAACTGCCCAATTTAATGGCTCATCTAGGTCATGTTAGAAAGCTGGTTGATAGAATACGTGCTGGTTTTACCTTCAGCGTCTGATACTACGGCTTCATATCCGACTGCCCAATCAATACCCGCTGTAATGTTCTTCAGATATGAGTCTGCCAGAACAACATCGGCATTCGAGCCTCCTTGAGTAAACCCTTTACATAGTGACATACGACAATCTGGCAGTTTTCCTGACTTACATCAGCTTTAGAACTTTCACAAATGAAGGCATTTACTTTACCTTCATGACGATAAACATCTATCAAACTCCTGATCATTAGACTTTGACTCTCCGGATCAATTAACGTGATGAGTGGGTGTATGCTCCTAAAAGAGTCCCATATGCAGTAGTACGAATCATAGTACGGTTCAGTGGAGTTCCATAGAGGGTTCTCGTTGGTATAGTCCTACCAATATCAGTTAAATCCTTTATACTAAATCCCAGTACTTGCCTGTGGAGAAATCATAGACCTATACATTCCAGACCAGAAGACAGTCTGTAGATCCTTATCGACACCCGTACTGTCTACTTTTACGACTGAAAGCTTCTTTCGCCATGCGTCTTCTGCAGAACTAAGGACATTTGCGAATCCAAAATCTGGTATTTCGGTTTCGGCGTTATGACATGCTTGAGCTACGCTCATGAACGAAACCCCAACACGAATTATTATTTGGTTATTTGCAGGTGCATGAAATTGAGTCCAAGCTCCCGCTGGTAGCGGAGGATCATTGACTCCATCAGGTCGAGTTGAAATGGATTTGACACTGTTACCGGCGCGATTGTTTTGGAAAACTCCTGTATCTCTGATGGAAGCACCGTTAAAGTCGGCACAGAAATGCAGATCGTAAGTTCCTATTCCAAAAGAAGGGCTGAAAGTACCACTGCCGGATATACGACCAGTAGAGGAATCTACGCTAGCCGTAGCATTTGTACGAGAATCTGGCAAGTCCGTCAAGTCTACCAGAATCAGGGGACTATATGGTAAACCTGTTCCATTCTTGATTCCAGCTGTGGATGAATTCGTTGGAAAGCTGATACGATACAGAGCCGTATGGTTTGTGACTGTCGCCTCCGTATGGATAGAAGTGTTCAAACTGACTGCGAAATAGCCAGGATGTGCTTTAGCTGTGCCATTGATGCGTCGAGAAGCCCGGTCCGTTTTTGTCCAGAAACAATTGTTGATATTGTCACCGCGACAACCAGTTTGTGGGAATATTGGAAAATTCCCTAGAGAGGGTGACTAATTCTTAATCAGTTATTGTTTGTCAGTTGAATTTGAGGTGTCACGTACTCCACCAGTCCCCGAGTCGTGCATGTGAGAAAACCCAGTAATGTCACTATTATCTGAAGCAAACCCGCCTTGTTTCTCGTCGGGATTGTTCACGTCTGCTGACGCTTTCGCCATGCCTAACCAGTATCAGCGATTACTTGAATTTAGGCATTTATTGCTTACCAAACGGTAGAGTTGCTCCTGGAAACACATGTCCTACAAAACACCTCAGTACCCGGCAGATCGGACAATCAAAATTCGGATTTTGCATTTACCTCCAGCTATAGTGCCAATGAAAGGATCGATGAAGTCGAAAACATCAAAATTCTTCGCTTCTTGTTCTCCAGCGACTGAGGTTACGGATGTTGCTAGCACCGACCCCGCCAGAAGTAGACAGAGCTCGATCATCTTGTGGCTGTTTTGATACATCGAAGCCTCAAGAAAGATGTCTTAGAATTGACAAGACAAAGTGCCAGATACCAATCCTCCCAGAAAAAGGAGGCGGTTGTTCTGTTTTGTAGGCCCCGCCATTCTTACGAGTGACGATCTCTCAAGTACTCATCCTGATTTCCTTTCATATTTTACCACGTTACATAGACAACCCCTCACTTATTAACGTTTCTTAGCTTATTCGCGAACCCATCTGACAGTTTTGTGTCCCAAAAGTTGCCCGAAAGAGATGGGGATATGTCCGTCAAGGAGGGATGCGGGGTTGGAAGTGGGGTTTACCCTTTGGCGATGAAATGGGACCGGCAGCTAAAAATTGAAGGATATCAATTGACCCGAAAAGCAAACGGGTACCCGAATTGAAATTTGCTGAAATCTTCATCTTCTTGTACCTTTTATCATCATCACATCGATTGTTGTAGATTTGGCCGAGATGTGGCTTGCCAAGTTGCGATTCAGGAACAAGCGAAGAGTTGCCCCTTACTACAGAGGTGGTGACGATGTGACGCTCTCCATCATTACTAAACCGGCACATCTCCAATCGTTGTATAGCTCAGAAATCAGCTGATACGATTGCTCTTTTGATATGTTTGCACACCTTTCAACAAAAGTTCGAGGTATAGGTTTTCTATACTTGAGACATCTTTCGCTAGGACGTCCGAAAAATCTCCTGTCGACATATATTCCCGCTTGGTCATATGATCTTCAATCACCACCCTCAAAGTGTTTGATAGGTCTACTCAACTTCCATCTTTTCAAAAAGATCAATTGTAATAACTTCATGGCTAGACAAAATGATGCGATTAGTCTCGTTTGCTTTACATCATGTGATGCCGAACGAGAATTGCACTCTCGATTGGCTGATGGCCAACGGCCTTTGGATGACGCGCATATGCTAGTATCGGACGTCCTAACCATCATTTAGTACATAGGAGGTATAGCGTTCGCAGCCTTGAAAATGGATGTAACTCCTCCTCTCGGTTTTGCAAATTCCAATTTTGATTTTGTCAAAAAGTAAAAATGTCTTCCTCGTTTTACCATCAAGAGACGCCTGCAGAAATTAAAGATGCGAAGGCAGGTTTTTCGACAATGAATTATGGTCACATACTAACAATGAGTAAAGGGTCTTCATTTGATCACTCTTGGCAGTCCCAATGGCAAGAAAGTTCAAATCATGTGCGAGGAGTTAAGAGAGCACTATGATTTCGATTGTAAGTCATTTGCAATGGAGACATGATAAAGCTAAATTATTTTCAGTTACTTGGACATTGTTGGATACTAGAACAAACGACCAAAAGAAAGACTGGTTCCTTCGCTTGAACCCTAATGGTGAGGCTTCTATTCCTGATTACCAAGTAACTCAACTCACACAAAAAAGGCAAGGTCCCTGTCATCGTCGACAATACCAAATCGCCACCTTTCCCAGTCTTTGAGACTGCCGCTGAACTTCTTTACCTTCTTAAAGAGCACGATAAAGATGATGTCTTTGGATTCAAGGATGAATACGAGAGATCTGAGTGCTTGCAATGGCTGTTCTTTTGGCATGGTGGAGTAAGCGAGCCATTTAATAGCAGACTCTCAGAAAAAGGCGGAATTGCTGACATTATTGTAGGGAGGCCCAATTCAAGGTCAAATGACTTTCTTCGGCACGAAATTAAAGCAAAAGGAAGAATGTGAGATATCTTTTCGTAAATAATGACAATATGCTTACAAACCCAACAAGTTGCTACCCAAAGATTCAAGACCGAAGTTCTACGGACATACAACGTCATTGAAATCCAGCTTTCAGGGAAGTACACAGGTCAGGAGAAGAAATACCTTGCTGGTAAAGGAGAGGGCAAATACTCGGTTGCTGATATCGGTGCATGGCGTACGTTCCTCCTCCCCCCTTATTCTTAATTACCAGATCTAACACGTTGCAGCATGGGTTAGCGGATGGGGACACAGCGGCCTCATCTCAAAGGAAGAAATGGACGCTTATCCACATTTGTTGCAATGGATTGATCGCATTCGAGAAGTATGTTTACCCCCAGAAGAAACGAAGAATGGCCAATTAATTTTATCCCTAGCGTCCTGCCGTCCAGAAAGGATCCGATAAGAAGTACATGTTCCAGGGACCAATTTCATAGACGTTGTTTCACGCACGTGAGATACCTAAGATGGAACTAGGGGACACAGTCATATTTGTCGATTTTTCAAGCAAACTGCCGTTCAATGGCATGCTAAGAGAATGGAAAATGATCCCATCTAGTTATAAAATTCTTATTCATACTCTTCACCTGCAAGTTCTTTTGTCGTACGACAACCGATCAGAACGGAGTTCCTACACGTGGTGGGCTCGCTTAATCTTTGCTGCTAGCAACGACCACCCTTTCCTTTGCTCTTGCATTTTCAATCTTGAACATCACCAAGTACCTATTTGAGTTTGAATTACTAATCGCAAGAATACACCGGTCTAACTACTGGTCGTTCCAAAGTTGCCCCTTTCCTTCCTAAATTTTCTCATCCGCAAATTGCTTCCTGGTCTCTTGACCGTAAGCAGCCAACTCCTTCGATTCAGGTGAGATGATTGTTGCCGATTCTTTTGTTGCTGCCGATTTCTGTTTTACGATTTACAAGTGGTTGAGATTCACCTCGAGGTCTGACTAGTCGCTCTTGCATGTATTCAGGCACTTAATTCTCAAAGCTAATGATGCTGCAGCCACTTGATCGAAAACAGTCTTGACTCCAAAGACAGAACTTATGTTCGTAATTTGATGAACAACACATGCAAATGAGATTTTGCACATACGAGTCTATACAAAGATCGAAACTTCTAGTTTCTTCTTATGAAGTGGGGTCCACATCGGTAGGTGGCTCTAAATTTCCTATCTTCTCACCCTCAGCTCTGGCTTCTCCCTCTTCACAACTCCCAACACATTCCGTCCGCCAACCACATATTTACCAAGACCGAGCCATCACTCTGTACCTCCGCAATACTTTCAATAGACCATAGCAGACCTTGCTGCATATTTAAGCTTGCTTCCAAAAAAAGTACTAGTGGGCCGACAGTCAACGCTGGATACGCAGACAGATCGACCACCGCTTCAGCATCAAACATTATCACCACCTTCACCTGCAACGACCAATCCCTCCATCTACCCGATATCGATGTTTCAACCCGCCAAAATAAACCAGGACTCCTCTATGATTCACACAGTGGTGGCCACCGGTGTATAAAACACACATTTGATAAGATTACTCGAAGGAGTTTGCAGCACCATCACCAAAGTTGACGGTGTCGAACACAAACACCACGTTGCTTACACAGCCGTATCCTTTCTCCCACTTTATATCCTACTCGCCAAAATACATACGTACACTGCCAGTGCTGCATCAGTCAACTGCTAAGAATATCTTTTAAAATATTTAGAGAAGTCGTTTCTCAAAAGTGACAACAGCCAAGTCAACCACAAAAGCTTTAACAGGCAAGATCAACGAGTTCATTATCAACAGCAGCTATCCTTCGAACTCCAAACATACAACGGCTCTCACATAATTCTTACACTGCACATCGAGCTTATTTACACAACCGCTGACGACACTTCACAGCTTAAGAAAGACTGAATACTGAATCACCAGTAAAATCGAAATGTCAGGCGGAATTAAATCCACAGATTTTGATTTTGAGCAATGGCTCACGAAGGGCGACAGTGGATGGAAGAAAGTAAGTAAAAGCGATCTATCGCAGCTTCGAACTGTTTCTTATTCTCGACAGAAATACCAAAAATTCGATCAAGAAAAGTCGAAACCAAACAAAGTTAAATTACAACAAACCAGAAGCTGCGCTTCATCAGTTGGCGCTTCATCAGGTCGACATTCGACCCAAAGTTCTCCTACAACATCCTTCTCATCCTCCTTTCTCGACAGATCCTCGACTCTCCCAACTACTAATCTGTCGATCCCAACCACTTCAAGCGACGAAAACGAAGAAGACGGCCCGCCGGCTTGGGAAATAAACTACTCCATATCCGCGCGCCCCCAATTCGACCCAACATTCAGAACGGAGTACTTCGAAGTTAGGTCATCCCAGAACAAGGGGTTGGGTGCTTTCGCCATGAAGAACATTTCAAAAGGCACCTGTATTATGGAAGAGCCCCCATTATTCAGAGGGAATTTTGATAAAGTTTATCATGAATATCATAAGCTTACAGAGGAGGAAGCGGACGAATATTTGAGTCTGCACGCATGGACTGGGTCGTCGAGGAGGGATACACAGAAAATAAGTTGCATTTTTGCTACCAACCGGTACGGATATTTGTTGTCAACTATCAGCTATGACTTCTAATCTTTTGTGATTTTAGTTTTCGTATGTCGGAAGACGAGGATGGGATTTTCCTTAAATGCTCTCGTTTCAATCACAGCTGCCACCCATTTGCAACCTGCACATACGAATACGACGAGGAGACCGACAGGCTAAGGATAACAGCTTTGCGGGATATAAAGGCGGGGGAGGAGATTACCATCAGTTACACCAGAGATGCGAGCTCACTTTACGATAACTACGGATTCAATTGCGATTGTCCTGCCTGCAAGGCCCAGCCAGCTACTGGATACATCTTTGAAGCAACCGAGGATAGCTCCGAAGAAAGCGAGTACAAGTTTGAGGGCAGCGAAGATGGCTCTGAAGAAAGCGAGTATAACTTTGGTGGATGTGATGAATTGCCCAAGGATACCATGTGTATGTCACAATCTGATGACTCGTAATATCGGGTGTTCGATGGATGTTCGGTGGGTGAAGCACGTCTCAAAAACATATTGGGGGTAACAGTACTAAAGGGTCTGAGGGGCAGGGGACAGGGGAGGTGATTTCATGGGGGATTCGACTTGGTATTTTATAATTGGCGTTTTATTTATTCACAACGGTTGGCGAGGGAAAAGGGACATGGGATTGTATTTATACCGAGTAAACGGGCCTTTATGGCAGCACTCAACTTCGTTTTATTTTCCAGTTTCTTTTTTTGACTAACCTGGAACTAATAAACATACGAACTTATTATGTTACATGTGAGTAAGGATAAGGATAGCTACGTTAGTTACGCGGTACCGGCGTATCTCTGGCAAGAATACAGTAGTTTCTGCTGTTCTGTGGTTCAGCAATATATGTAATGTAGATTCAAAACTGACCTTCTCTTCTGTTTAGAACGGTTGTATATCGGATATCCTATGAGCCAAGTGAAATGATTCTGAAAGAAGCATGTGCGTCATAGCAAACTTATTCAGTGTAAATTCACTCACAATTCTAGCCGAGGGCGTCAAAAGCGAGAAGTACAAACCTGTTTCGTTAATCTCAAGACGTTTTTCACCCCATTAATTATTTTTAGTGTCATTCTGTGTTACCATCGACTCATTATTGTTTTCCTATATAATTAGTATCTGGCCACACTTCGAAATCCTACCTGCCTTGTAGACGGGTTGTTCGCCAAACGCACCAAGTCGATGAAAAATACCACACAGGTGTTTGCTCGAGGTGGGAGTATAGTGTCATAACACAACTGTCATCATTTGCTGTGAATACCCAATATTTCACCTTCACCTTCGATCGATTATGGTCAATCAGAAGAAACATCCTCTAGCTAGTATTCTAAATGGCATGGTTAGTTGATCACATCTCTTGAATGCTTACTGCTCAGATTTATTGGTCGTATGAATGTTAATCACAAAATCCATCTAGCCCACAATCCGCGAACGAGTCGAAGCCCGTCGTCAAGCCTTAAATGAAAAGAGACAGCAAAACGGACGAGTACGTTATGAAGATCCCACTAGGACATTAAAGGTTCATCCGGGAGTTTCAAGTGAAGCGTCGATGCAAAAGTACTCTCAGCTTCAAATCGAGCGCGACGAGTTACGCAGAAGTCAAGATCAAGAAAACGCGCCGTTGTCTCTCTCCAACGAACCAATCCGGAAGATCAATCTCCCCAACAACTACGCACAGAACCACCCAGAGCTTCCTCGCTATCAACCGCCAGCGCTCCGAGGTCCAAGGGATAACGCATCAGGACGATATGCCCAGTTTCTCTGGACGGAGAATGAGATGGCGAGGAATAACGGGTGTGTGGATTTACGGAGACTGTTGACGGATCGACAGCAAGTGTTCCGGAATGCGAGGGCGGTTGCGGAGGCGGAGAGGTTGAAGAGGGGGGTGCTGGTGGCGGTTGGGAATTGGATTGCGGGGTGTAGGGGGGAGGGGTGTGAGGGGTTTGTGGGGAGGGGATGAGGATGGGGTTGGACATAGTGGTGCAGTATAACGAGAAAGTTGTAGTCACTTAAGAGGCCAATTGGTTTGTTGATGAAAGAGATGTTTTGGGTAGGTTGTTGGAGGAATTGATTTTGAATTGAAGAGGGCTTTTTAGCTTGGGTGTAATAATGGAGAGGTTCAGTTTAGTGGAGACGAGCGTTGTTTGAATAAATACTAATAATTGATTTTGAATGCCAAAGTACAAGTTAATCCCAGACTCCAGCACAGATGGAGTGATTGCTAATCTACGTGAACCTGACACACTTCATTGACCCTACCCATTCATGATTATTGTCTTTGTTCTTTGTGGTGGACTATATAAACCCCAACCATACCATCTTCTCTTATTTCACTTCATCGGGTTTCTTGCGTGTGAGGTTGCCAGATTGTGAGCATCCTCATATCAGCAGCTGGATATACATCCAAATCATCCTCCAGTGACAATCCAACTTCCGAGATGACAGCTGCACACCATTTCGAGTTGGCCTCACAGCCATTCACAACAACACCATCAAAACCACGAACCTGTCCCAGATGCCCTCATCGACTTTCGGATTTAGCTTCGCATGTCGTTGAGGAGGATACAAGTTTAAGCGAGTCGAGTGCTGCCGAAAACCACTTTTCAACGGCATCAAGCCAGTCAACTGCTATACCCACCATCAGCCATAACATGAAGGGGAGGTCAGAAAAGGATGGGTTGCTTTCACACATAGCAGAAGGTTGACAACGCTTTGTTGAGGGTAGACTATTACACAAATAGAGAGATCTAAACGTCCATGAGGTTCCAGGATAAGGCGGAAAGTTAGCGTTGAACTCAACCCAAGTATCAGTTATGCATAGCTGGATCAATACACAATATCGTGTAATGTCCAAAGATACGAATCTGAAAGTCAAAACTGTCAGTAACACGTTAGTGAGTTCACTCGACCTGTCAACAGTCGGATGAGGTTATATTCATGAGACTCTTGTAAAGACCGAGCAGTTATCTTATAACGAAACCCAGAATTGATACCGAGCACGCGCTGAGAACACGATCAATTCTGCTAAGCTCTTAAAAGCTACAACCCCGCTCATACACAACTTAGATAGCTACCTCAATGCTAATGGGCGTCCACGCCACAAAAATTCAACGCTCCATTTTACTTGATCTTACAAATATATATTGAGAACAAGTTTCTTCCTATGAGACTGTAGTCTCCTTCTCGACAGCAAGTTTCGCGAACTCGGCATTAAGTCTCTCGACTTCCTGGCGAGCCTTAGCGTCTTCGGGGTCTTCTGCGATTTCCGCATCATGCTTCATATCGGAAGAAGAACTCGGTGTTTCGACATCTTTGGTGGAATCTTCCTCCTCCTCTTCCTCCTCTTCGTCCCCTTCCTCCTCTTCCTCTTCCTCCTCCTCCTCATCATCGTCAACGACACCGGCCCTCGCTTCATCCGCAGAAGGTTCACGGTCTTGAGGCTCAGAAACATTAACATCGGCTTTGCCTGCGTTATCGTCCACTGCTTCTGCCTTTTCCACTTTAGGAGCTTCGCCTTTGACACCAACAGGCTCTATGCTAGGCTTTTTAGCAGACTCCGAGGTTACTTCCTGGCTGACTTCTGATTTTTCCACGACAGGCTCTTCCTGGATGGTCTCAGGAATCGTCGGTTCCTCCTTTGCTAACTCTTCGACCGCGGCTGCTTGCTCGTCGACGGCTTGAGCTTTATCTGTTGAAGGCTCTGGCTGAGCATCAGCTTCTGCGGCTTCTTCGGATATCGCAGGTTGCTCCACGGAACTCGTGTCTTGAGGTTTTCCCTCAACCGGTTTCTTTTCCTTTGGCAAAGGTTTGGCTGGCTCTGCCGCCGATGATGCTTTCTTCAAAGTTTTGGGGTCCCGCTTCGGAGTCGTCTTAGTTGCAGCAGAAGCAATCGTTGATGTGGGCGTCTTCAAAGCTTTCTCCATCGGCTTTGTTGACTTTGTCAAGACTTTAGCAGGAACATGGTCTCTAATCTTTCTGGCCGGACTGCCCTTGGAAGAGTCATTTGGTTTGCTTAGCCCATCTCTCGTAATAGGCCGTTTAACTGATGGAGCTCTCTTCGGTGGAGAGGTCGTGGCTGGCTTTTCAGCGGTCTTCGAAGCCGAAGCAGTTGTTGGGCGCATCATCCGAGCGAGAAAAGAATCGTCAGCCGGTGCGGGTTGGTGAGGAAGACTTGTTCGAGAAGGCTGCTTCTTTATGGCAGCTGGTGGTGGACCAAGCGAAGGCCGGTTGCTGCTTTGCTTCAGAGTTGACGGTTTGCGGCCCAATGTGGACTTCGTTGTCGCAACACTGGCGCGGCTGGGAGATCGCGAAGCGGCATGATGGGCAGCTAATGAATTTGTGTGCTGAGTATTGCCAGATGCACGACTAAGTGATTGTCGAGCTGCTGCCGGCGGAGACACAGTGGTCTTCGACACAGAAGAAGCAGTAGGGGCTGTCAATGATGCCGGAAGCTTGACTGGCCGAGTTGGAGATTTTGGGCGAGGTTTCTTGAATCCCGTCTGGGGTGGTGACTCTTGTATCCGTGTCTTCGGTGCTGAGCCCTGAACCGAAGCTTTTAAAGGTTTGGATGTAGGCTTGGAGGTATGGTTGGGTGCTACGGAAGCTTTGGATGTTTTTGGTGCTGGGGCCTTAGTAGGCGGTTCCTTTTTTGTGGCCCTACTAGGTGTGGTCGGTGTCTTTGGTGGTGCTGGTGACTTCAGACTTTTATTTGGCGAAGGCTTGGATGCGGCAGAAGGCTTCGCAGTGGATATAGAAGCCGGCTTGGAAGTCACCTTCCTCATAGCTGGTTTCTCGTTGGGCTTGGTGGCAGTAGACGTGGTACCATTTGCGGAGGCAGGCTTTTCGTCGGTTTTGCTGGCCACAGGATTCACGGCCTCCCCTTTCTTCGGAGATCCATTGGCCGCCTGCATCTTCGTGTCCAGAGGTTGTTTCTCAATTGGAGACTCTGCGATTGTCTCCTCAGCAAGGGAGCTCCGCTGTCGATTCCCAATGTCTGGCCGCGTTGCCTGCCTCGGTTCTGACATATCTCGTGTGCTTTCGCCCTCGATACTGAAGCTACTTCTTCTTCGTGATATGCTAGGTTCTCCGCTGGTGTCTCTTCGCAGTCCCATCTGATTCCCTAATTGTCCGCTTCGTTCTACTGCTACGAAGCTGGTTCGCACTTTAGAAAGGGGTCGAGGTGAAGTTCCTGTGCTAGCACCGCCTAAAGAAATTAGTTGCCGTCAAGCGCAGCTAATCTGGGGAAGGAGCTTACCCATGGAACTTCCGCCAGGAGAACGTCCTCTATCCTCAGGTCGTTCCTCGGAATTTTTGTTCTCGAACATCGCTCGCAGGTTGTGCACGCCTCCAGACATGTTGTTGGAATGTGAACTATGGTGGTAATTATGCGGCTGTCCGATGCCTTTCCTGTCAGGGAAATAAGTTTTGTAGCTGTGCCCACACCGCTTTTAATTTGTGCTCGATAGCCCCTCGCAGATACAGATAAGTATTTATACAAGTGTGAATGGAAGGTTTCGCGGAAATTTGGTGATACTGGATGTTGAGTCCCAGACTAAGTGTATTTTGATGGTCGATGAGCTTGCAAGCTGTCTACAGAGAATATGACATGCGACGGGTATGATAAATAACGCGTAATTATTTAGTAGACGATGGCTCTTGTAGATCCAGAGGAATATGTGAATGACAAGAATGCGAAGCGATGTAACTAAGAAACATGGAATGGACTGGCAGATAGACGCTCTACGTCTTGAGCGCAATGGAGCTCTCCTGACAACTATTCACATCAGAATATGCAGGGGAGCGCGGTGGATTCAATTCCCTCGAATTGATCTGGTGGGGGAGAGAAGGGAGAACCCGTGGCCGTGGACGTTGCTGCTGGGATTCGCTGGGGAGAAAGATAGGGGCTGCAGTTTTGCAGGGGATTTCTGTATCATAACCGAGACGCAAGGGGTTGTCGATGCTCAAAAGTTTTTGTGACCGACATCGCAGCGCGCGACAACACCACGCAAAATGGCAGCCAGAACACTTCGTATAGGTATGAAGCATCTGCTAATGTTACAATTGTACTTTCCTGATGCTCGATAGGGTTGATTCCAGGTGACGGTATTGGAAAAGAGGTTATTCCAGCTGGTCGCAAGATTCTAGAAGCTTTGCCCGCATCTTTGAAGCTCAAATTCGAATTTGTCGATCTCAAAGCTGGTTTTGAAGCCTTTGAGCAGACTGGTGCAGCCTTGCCAGAAAAGACGGTCGAGATCCTCAAAAACGAATGCGATGGCGCTCTATTTGGGGCTGTCAGCTCGCCCTCGAAAGCTGTAAAAGGCTACTCCTCACCAATCGTTGCATTGCGCAAGCGCCTTGACTTGTACGCCAATGTGCGCCCAGTCAAGAGCGTTATGACTGCAAAGAATCCGATTGATATGGTCATTGTGCGGGAGAATACTGAGGATGTATATGTGAAGGAGGAAAAGACTTATGATACCCCAGAAGGAAAGGTGGCCGAGGCCATTAAGAGAATTTCAGAAAAGGCATCTTTCCGAATCGCCACAATGGCAGGAGAAATCGCTTTAAGAAGGCAGAAGATTCGGGACAGCGGGGTTCCAAGCATTCATAAGTCACCCATGGTGACAATTACCCACAAGTCCAATGTTCTCAGTCAAACGGATGGATTGTTTAGATCAACTGCCAGAGAGGCTTTGGCTGCGCATAAGTTTGCTTCATCTGTAGGTGTGGAGGAGCAGATTGTTGATTCCATGGTCTACAAACTCTTTCGTCAACCGGAAACTTACGATGTCATCGTTGCGCCAAACTTCTATGGAGATATCCTTTCCGATGGAGCTGCCGCGCTCGTCGGCTCACTGGGGCTTGTCCCAAGCGCAAACGTAGGAGAGGGATTCGCTATTGGGGAGCCATGTCACGGTAGTGCACCAGATATCATGGGTCAAGATATCGCAAACCCTATTGCTACATTGAGAAGTGTTGCACTCATGCTGGAATTCCTGGACGAGGAAGTTGCGGCTGCAAAGATCTATTCTGCCGTTGATGCTAATCTGGAAGAAGGTAGACTTCTAAGCCCAGATCTTGGAGGTACCGCATCTACAACCCAGGTCGTTGAGGATATCCTGAGGCGTCTGTAAACATGTCAAAGATATGATACAAAAATACGATAGAAATTGTACAAAATAAACAACCGAATGTTTAGTGATATACAAACAGCTATCATTCAGCTGCCGTACTCGCAATTCAAGATCTTTGCTCTAAGTGGGTGGTTCAGGCAGGCTTATGTCCAGCCGAATGAACGCCTTCAATGCCTATAATGTATAATACACATCTTCTTACAAGTCCTACAATACTCTGCACAATAACATTCCTCCAACTCTTCTCTCCACACATTCCCTCGCTTCCAGAATTCCCTTGTCGGTGGTGACAAACATGCTCTCTCCTGGTTTTGTCAATCCTTTCACAAAGCCTGCTTCTTTCCCTCTCACGATTCTCGCCAGCCCGTCAGCGTCCATCCAAATCCTCTTTGTAGGTTTGCTGATCATGCTCATTTCGCTCAGCACCGCTTCATTGTTGTAGTATTTGAGACCAAGCCATAACCTCCTCGTGCTAACGTTTTCTTGTGTAACTGGCTCTGGAACGTAGGAAGATAACGTATCGAGTCGTGGTGGTGTGAGGCCGCCGCGTGTTACTGAGGAGAGGAACCCTGATGTTTGAAGGGCAAGTGAGAGCGTGAGGAGCATATTTGTTGACGGGATGGAGGTCAAGCCAAGCCGGGCTTTCGAGGCATTTTGCAGATGCGAACACACGTTCGCAAGGTGTACGAGAGACATGATGAGCTTCGTAGTAATAATACAGTCGCTCGTGGTTCGAAAGATTAGCCCGCGCGGGCGCAAGTGATGTTAAAGTCCAAGTCCAGATGCGAGCTGCAGCGAGTTTGTGGCTCTCCAGCTGGGATTAGAAGATGTCGCAGAGGCGTTAATGAGTTTAGTGAGGTAGGAATTGAACAAGCGTAAGGCGCGAGAAGTATACAGGTCGGGCGGTTGAGCTCCAATGGATCGATTTCATTTCTCATGTAGAGCCGACCAACATGGAGTTCGGGTAGAAAAAAGTATTAGCCAAGGGCGGAATATTTGCAGCGCGGGGCGGGGCGGGGCGGAGTCGAGATTTCTGACTTTGCCGCCCTGCTATTTTTGATCGCTCATTGGAGCAATTAACCGCTCACCTCTCTCTCTCCCATCATTGGACTGCCCCTCCAGAACCAAAGGTATGTAATATTTCTTTGCGCGTTTCCAGCTTGCTTCATCTCCCCTGATTGTGAGTTGTGGTGTTTCTTTCCAAGCTATCGCCATCATCTCTTAAGTTTATCTGTACACTGAACGATCATTATGGCGGCTCGACCTGGGGAAGAGCTTGTCGCAACCTTGTGAGCCCGACCAAGCTACCCCACGCCAAACTATAGGCTACCAACTAACATAACATAGATTCGCCGACATTCATTACTTCTATGGACCTCCATCCGCTAAGCCTCCCCATCACAGATTCGATAAGAGTTCGTTCATATACCTGTTTGAAAACGCTCAGTACCGACGTGCGCGAGTTGAAGTCGCAAATAATGCTGGAACTCCAGAGCAGGATGCCTTTAACGGCTGTAAGTAATTGCCTAGCTCCGATAGTTGGACCATTCTAATCGCTCGTACAACAGATCTGGACAGCGCTCATATCCAATATTCCTACAAGCATTCCACCCTAATCACCTTGACAATCGAAGGAGTAAATCGTGGATCTTTTGGTAGCCCACCCCCTGATGGCCAAGAATGGCATCTTCCAACATTTGACCTTCGAAACGAGAACAAATATATGTACAAGCTACACACAATTGACATCTACTTTTGGGTGAAAGAGGATGCTTTGCAGTTTTTGAATGGCGTGCGGCGGGTTTTACCTGCACAGCAAATAACCGTTCAAGACGAGCCAGTCGCTCCTCCACCTCACCAGCACGATATGAGCGCAGTGGTTCAAAAACTGGAAAATGTTGCCATCACGGACCCATCTTATCAGCAGGGGCAAACAAGGAACTCCCAAACCACGTCAATTCCTGCTCCTCTGTCAAGAAGTAGTACAAGCACTTTTCCAGGGCCTCCTGCTCAGCAGCTATCTAGAAGTAGTACTGCGACATTCCCTGGCCCACCAATTTCTGCAACCCCGCAAAGTGTGGAAGCCTCGAATTTCAAACCAATGGCTTACAATCCTGCAGCACCCGCTGCTCCAGAGGTAATACAGCATCGGGAGAAGACACCACCACCTGAAGATGGAGCTGGCAATCCACTTGTTGCAGCCGCCACCTCAGATCAAGGTCAAACTTTTAATAACCCATATCAGCAGCATGTGGGCTTTTCAGGGCCTTCGGCATCACAGCAAGCTCATTACTTCGCTGGGCCACCAGCAGCAAGCGCACCACCGCAGTTCAGTCAACCGCTTCCGTCTGCGGGGTTACAATCCCCTTATGCACAACACTTTCAGCACTCATTTGCTGCTCCTCCCACAGCACCTATTGCATCAAGTCCCTATTCTCAACCCCCATCTGCAGTGCCATCTGCCGTTTCCGCACCTGGCCCCCCACCTTATCAGCAGCAATCTTCCTCAAATTCTCAGCACGTTCCTGTAACACAACAATTTGCGCAGTACTCCGGCTCCCCTGGCCTGGCTTCTCCTGGTCTCACTTCACCAAGCATCTATTCGCCGATGGGCGCTTCGTTTGCCAATCCTCAGGCCCCTTTAGGAGTGCCCCCGCCAACATCTGCTCCACCTGGTGGATTTTCTACCTACAATTATCAGCATGTCGGCAATCAGCAGCCGCAAGCAAGCGATTATTCAATCCATCAGCAGGTTTATAGACCTACAGAGAGCGAGGCAACTGGAAAATCTGCCAAAGCTCCAAAACCCCCGCGCGGCAAGCTCGAAGAGAGGGCTGGCCGCTTGGAAAAGGTGGGGGGAAGCTTGTTCAAGAAATTGGAAAAGAAAATTGGATAACCACAAGGAAAATCCACTCAACCCCGCTTCTAGTTGCTCATTACGTCAAACAACTGGTCTTGAGGTATGGGATTAGTCAGTTGGAAACGGGAAGGTAACGTGAGTATCCTCGGCCACCTCTTGCCCACATACCCGCTTAAAGCAAGCATGTTATGTTCTTCCCAGCCCATGTAATACACATCCAAATCAAACTCATATCTTTCCGGCAGAAAACCTTTATACAACTTATTTTTCACAGAACTATTGCATTAACATCAATGTCAACGTCTTGCCATCCGCCTTTTTGCCAACTCTCCACTTCCATCAAATCTACCAATGCTGATGCTACTTACAGTTTTCAATTTTCATGTTGTGCCAGCCAAAGTTGTGCTTTCTATAGCATCGTGACGATACGTTTGTTAGAATGGCATACGAACTATGCTGCTCACAGAATCAATTCTCTGTTTCAGAGACCAAGCTGACGGTAAATAATTCTGGCCATCTTTCGAGTCGGACTTCTTAGTTTGTCCCAGAAAGCGCTCAGCAACCGATCTAGAAGAAGAGTTTTTCATACATTTTACCCCATGCGCAATCTCATATATTGATGCAGCATTATACGCAACTATCGTCAACACATCCATGGCTATCTATACTGGTAGCTCAAGTCCAGCGAACGTGTAACAATGACTGGTCCCCTGAACATTGAGCAGATGAAACGGGAATGGCACTCTTCTGCCGGACGACAAGTTTGCTGAGTGGCCCATATCTCCTCAGCGCTTGTCGACCCCGCTCATTTCGCATGATCGAATATATTTACTATAGTCGAGGGTCACTTTACCGCCGAAACCCATTTTGCACTCTTGCCTGCGCTGGGGGCTTGCATATTTATTTAGCACGTTAGAATCCCATGAGAGCATCCTCTCATCAAACTTCTCCGGCCCAAACTCGCTATTCTCAGTCAGAGACTTGTTTCAAACTCCTAATCAGATTGTGGCTGGGTGCTTGATCAAGACTTTTGAAAACTTACTAAAATGTGAATGTGCGAGGAAAATGCCTCCAGAGAGTTGCTACGTGCAATAGCTGCAGAGGCTGAGCGAAGGCATGGATCTTTGCCCCGGAACTAGGGGGCGTTTGTCTCTGCTGAGATGAAGATTTATGAAGCCTTCTCTCTCTAAAGATGCTTCTTTAACCGCATGTGAGACGGCATGAGATCCATCAATCGCAGTCTTTTTGTCATATAGGGATCTCAGCCTACGTTACCAGAAGCGGTCGAGCTTAAGGCATTGAAATCAACTGCCATTGAGACGCAGCGTCCCTGGCCTGGGAAACCTTTCTTGATTTTCTGTGGAACCAACCCCACGTCTCACGGCCAAAGTGAGAGCTACGATGCATCTGTTGGGGGTGTTCGTGGAACGGTATCTAAACCCTGTGCTTCTCCACGGTGCACATTCGTATCGCTTGGTAAGGACGCTATTACAGCTTTCTGCATGAAAGCAAAACGTGTAAGGGATAACCTCCAACATTGCAGGATTATATTGCACTTCTCAAAGTCTCAGTGCTTTTAATGCCGGACTCATACTCCGAGTCGTGTCGGAAGCCATAATTCTTATCCGCACCTGCTTGAGTTGCTATTTGCACAACCATTGTTGCTTTTGTTGTGGCGGCGCTTTTGCTGGTGTAACACAAAGCTGCATGTTCCATGGATCTTGATAATTATCCTGACATCCGTTTCGTATTTCCGTTTAGCAGATGAGTTTATACAGGCCAATGATTGCTGGTCTCATCAACTCTTCAAGGAAAGAAGTGTGATAGCATGGCTGATATTGCAACTAACTGAAGAATACCAGGACTATTCGCTTGCTGTATTGGATTTGAGGAGATTAATAGGCCGGTTTGCGACCGCTTCTTCCAAAAAGCAACTCGAGGTTTTCCAAGCGTAAGACATATTTGGTTTACTACTCGCGTTCTTTCACCAATACCAGCCAAATCATGCGGATTGTCTTATGCAGCCGCATGGGCAGTGTTCAACACGTAGAAGATTCTCAGCACTGAGGTGCGACCACGATGTACCATACATGATATGCGATATCAACGCCATCAGACTCCACGCGGCTAAGTCTCTGACTTCGGCAGTGTTCTCGAAGACCAGTAAGAGCGAAATTGAACAGTCTTGGCAAGGCTATGACTGCCGGACAAAACGAAACTTCTGGCGCCACTATGCATGAGACCAATCGCTCGGTTAGGGCGTGCTGCTGCAGATGGATGACGAGGCGACGAGCACCTGGAAGCCCGATTGCACTTTGCACTTTTCCCGAACATACCTGTCTCACCTAAGATTTTGTAGTTTACATAAAATATTGCGGAATTTCATTCTTCCACAATCACTATGTCGGTACTGAGCCTCTACAGTAGGCTGATTAATTATCAGTTCGATAATAATTGGCTAAGCACCCTCGAAAGGAGACGGTATTATAAACAAACCCAGATGGAGCTCTCGATCTATACTCGAACACTTTATTATACTACTCTAGTCGCTATCGTAGTAGATTAACTAAGTACGATGTTAATTCCTAGTTAGCTTTATACGCTACGCTTTAATAACTAAGGATCTACGGCCGCTATAGTACGCCGTAATATCGAAAGTACTATAAAATTAAGCTTAACGACTACTAATTGTCACGAGCAGCGTCGGCCCCGGCGTCGTGATACTCCTAGGACCAAAGGTCCTAGGATTAGGCGAGGTCACGGGAATTAAGTGGTTCCTAGGACCGCCGTCTAATGGCTTAATTCGGTTAATGTTAGTAATGTTTATATTGGCGGATAGGCCCCGGTTTTGGGTAGTATTACGTAACAAGTAAGAGTTCGACAAGTTCGCTAGGTTTACTATCGAACTCGTCGAACTCGTTAAACTCGTCGGAACTTAGGTAGGGTAGGAAGTCCTATATAA